>NC_090996.1:29412009-29715040 GCF_041146395.1 Eulemur rufifrons
ACGGGTCTCTTTGTAGCTCATTGTTTTTTATAAACAGAGTGAATGATCGTGAGGCATGCTGCAATGAGGAAAATCGCATGGCCCGTAGTTTTGTCCCTGTTGACTGTGAGGTCCCCTTGCATTTGTATAGAACTGTTATTTTTCAGCACACATCCATCTTCAGTGTACCATTTTTCCTCTGCAAACACTGGATAACCTTGAAGCTCTCAGCCATTCCTTCCTCCTCTCCTTTTATGACAGAGAGATAAATAAGTTGGTGATGTCTTCAGGAGAAGGACATGATGAGACAGACAGCGTCAGACTCCAGGAAGGAGCCCAGGGGCTGCTTCATGAGCTAGTGTTCAGCCAGGCCTCCCCAGGAGTGCAGTGTAGCAGAAGTAAAGACCCCCGAAAGGCACAGAGGGGAAGACACATCCCAAACTTCAAAGGCTGTCAGGCTCCCATTCCGACGCTGCGAGATAGAAAATCCTGCTCACAGGGAAGAGCATCATCTGCTTTCTGAAGCCTGAAGAATGTTCCCACTCAGCTCTAAGATGGGGTGGGGGTGAAAGTGACCGTGGGAGGTGTTAGCAGGGCAGGATAAGTCACCTTGTTGTAGTCACGATGTCTAAATACATTTCCGAAAGTGCGCGCGCGCGCGCGCTCTCTCTCTCTCTATCTCTCTTTTCAATTTCAGCATATTATGGAGGTACAAATGTTTAGGTTACAGACATTGCCTTTGCCCTGCCCAAGTCAGAGCTACAAGCGTGCCCATTCCCCAGACAGTGCCCACCGTACCCATTAGGTGTGTGTATACCCATCCTGTCCTCCCCTCTCCCACCTGCCCGACGCCCAATGAATATTACTACTGTATGTGCACATAAGTGCTGATCAATTAGTACCAATTTGATGGTGAGTACATGTGGTGCTTGTTTTTCCATTCTTGTGATACTTCACTTAGAAGAATGGGCTCCAGCTCCATCCAGGATAATACAAGAGGTGCTAGTTCAGCATTGTTTTTTGTGGCTCAGTATTACAAAAGCTCTCTCTCAAGGAACAACCTTTAAGGTATGATAGGCAGGTAACTTTCAGCATGCTGTTAGAACAGTGTTGGTTGAGATGGGGTTGAAGTAAATGATGTATCTAACCCTCTACCAGCTTAGCAGTTTACTCGGGGGCCAATGAGATCTTCCATAATTATTAACACTATTGAATACATGTTATATGCCAAGCACCATGCTAGGTGTTTTATATCTATTCTTTCATCAAATTCTTTAAAAAACACTATAAGGTAGAAACTATTATTAGCCCCATTTTACAGATGAGAAAACTCAGGTTAAGTCACTTGCCTGCGGTCACATAATGAGCAAATGAAAGAGATTTAAGTACATATTAAGTGAACTTTAGTGGGCAGATAGGTCCTGGGGGCACCTTAGAGAGATGGGCAGTGATTAATCTGAAGTTGAAATAGAGATCTCTGTGACATATATATTAAATTGCCATAAGTGGAGAAGGAAAACAGTGGTTTTAATAAGGAGCCTGAAATAAAGAGTCCTAAGGGTTGATGCTCTGGGTTGCGGGCACACTATTTTGCTAACAAGTTGTTTCTCATGTGGGCACTCCACACAGCATGCCCTTGGCTGGATGGCAGTGGGCTACCACTTTAATGATGATGGTTAATCATTTAATGATGGTTAGTAATCCTCCCAACGAATGCCAGGCAAGCAGTTTACCTTAAAATAAAGCATAGAACACATTGGCATGTATGAAAGCACAATTGCATCAGAGATTTATTAAGTTTCTATCTGTGTGGGATGCAACGTGGAGAGCCTTTTTATAGGTTAACCGCAAGACTTTGCTAAATTTCCATGTACTTTTTTGCATGGTCCTAACTCTTCTCTTCCATTCATACTCATATGGATTCTCCAATTCATGGCACCTTCTGGTCTCTGTATGCAAGTGATGTTGAGAAAGTTTAACAATTATTCAGGCATGGGCACCTGGTCAGCTTGAATGAATGCACTGACCAAATGGATGGTTGGTTGCCAGCCATAAACAACTGGCTGGATCTCAATGTTGCCCTGAAGCAGTGAAGATTTCCCCCTGGTTTATTTAGTCCATGGGATCAAACAGTAATTCATGTTTCTCTGAAGTGTATAGAGAAGTTGAAACGGAGAATAGCATGTGAAGCTAAGATTTCAATGGAGACATGTGTGTTGATGTTCCTGGCATGGTGGCAGCAGGGGCTATTAAACAATGACTTATGTTGATATGTTTTGTCACAATATCAATTCATCTTGTGATTTTGAATAATGTTAGAGGAAAATGCAAGGCTAAAAATGTTTGCGAAGGGGGCCTGGGTTATAAAAGCTTGAGAAACACCAAGGTAAAGGCATGAGCAGTAGAAGTCAGCATAGGTTTGATGAGTTGCTGGACTCACATGGAGTGAAACTGTTCATCTTTTTCTGGTTGATGAATAAGGTCCTCATTAAAAATGTTGAAGGCTCTCTGTGCGGGGCTTTGGGAATCAGGCCAGACCTCAGTCCCCAGGGAGTGAAGATGAGATGGGACCAGTGATGATGCCATCCTGGTGCGTCATAACGGGTGGAGGAGGGGAAGCACCTGGGACGCATCGCCCAGCATCCAAGTGCCTGCAGATACAGGGCTCGTGCACATTGCTGTGGCTAGTGGGGGGTTGTGTGAGAAATAGAAAAGCCGGTCCCAGCTTCTAAAGGAATTTCTGTTCTAGCAGGAGTAACAAAGCACTAACCAATGAAGTCAGTAACGTTCTATAGCTATTGATTGAGAGCCTACTATGGGCAAGAAAACCTCTCTGCTTGAGAAGTAACTTGAGGATCATTGCAAAAGGACACATCAGTGTGATTCGAATGAAGCAGGGCAGAACAATCCTATATGTGCTGCTGAGACGCAACGTCCCAGAATTCTAGGAGGGCTCTAATTAGGAAAGGCTGCTAGGAGTAGGTGACCGTGGGGTCATGGATATAGTGGCAGCCTCCTTGGGGGAGCCTGAGAAGAGGACTTTTGCTCCATTAACAGCCTGGCTTTGGGCAGCGTGAGAAATGGAGGCTACTCTGTGTGTAGCAGGCTCCCATTTTTCCACCACCTAACGTGGTTCTTTTTATTATTTTGGCCCCTGTGGACACTGTGTTTTGGAGAATTTTATCTACTGATAAAATTGTATTGAAGCAACAGTTTTTTAACTAATCAAATCTACCTGTGACTTGTTATCCAGATATAATTTGCTTGAGATTGATTTATTTATTCAACAGATATTCACCAGGTACTGAATCAGTTGGATCAGATTTGGTGGTTTATTATAAAAAATCCAAATTAACAATGGCTTAAGTGAGACAGAATTTTATTTCTCGCTCACATCAAAGAAGGGGAGAATAGATTTTCAGGTGGGAGGCCGGTGGTTACTGTTGTCGGCACCTCCCAGAAGCCAAACACCAGGCTATGTGCTGGAAATAGCTGGGCAAGAAGTGGCTTTCACATGCAGTGGTGTGCTGTGATTCTGCCCAATGTTTTGCAAACTTTAGCGTGTGTCAGGGTCATCAGGAGGGCTTGTGAAAATAGATTTCTGATTGTCATCTCTAGAGTTTGTGATTCATTAGGTTTGGAGGCATGGGGACTGAGAATTTGCATTTCTAGCAAGTTCTAGATGCTGCTGATGGTGCTGGGACCACATGGATCCACGTGGTCGAGGGGTGGCAACCTACAGCCTACAGGTCAAATACAGCTGGCTGGCTGTTTTTGTAAATAAATCATATTGAAGCACAGCCACACACTTTTGTTTACTGCTGTCTGGGCTGCTTTTGTGCTACAACGGCAGCAGAGGTGAGCGGTTGCACCCTAAAGTGTTTACCGTCTGACCCTTTACACAGAAAGTTTGCCAATCCCTGCCTCTGCTGGAAGCTGATACTCCAAATGCACAAAGGAGGTGTGTACATCAGCAGAGAAGTCAGTAAATATGGGACTTGGATTCTCATCCCATTCCAGCCCATCCCTAATTTTTTGTGTGACTTTGGTCAGGCCCTTACCCTGACTGAGCCTCAGTTTCCACCCTTATATAATGGAAGAATTAGCAAATGGTCTCAAAATCCCTTCCAGCGTTTCTCTGATTTCAGCAGAGAAGCTGACAAAACAGTCTATTGCCACCTTACAAAGTGACGAGCCCTGGCTACACACAATCCCATTTTGCTGCTGAGTTAGATTTGCATTTATGTTCTGTTTGTGAGGGTGTCCCCTCCACCACTTTTGGAGGGAACTCCTTCTTTTCTTCACTTCTGATTGACATCTGACATTTGTCAGAGCTGGCACTCATTCGTTCCTGCCGTCCCAGCCACTTTCCAATGCGTTCTCTTCATCACTGTGGCTTTTCTTGTTCCTTTGCCACTACTAACCTTCTTGGATTTCAGAAAAGAGGCACTTAGAGTTTATAATGACATATATAATATCACACCACCTCTCTCTGCCCCACAGTTATTTCACTGTGGGTTTGAGAGCCTTTTTCAGAAGCAAAAGGGGAGAAAATTCTCCTTTTGATGGCACCCAATCAGAGTGAGACACACAGTTGGGTGCACTTAAATCAGAGTGAATGAGTGGAAATGAGTTTGAAGAGGAAACTCTATACATTTGGATTTTAGTAAGTATTGTGGGCAGGCACATGCATTGGGTAGGAATTGTTTTTGCTAGTAAACAGGCCTAGAAATCAGTTGCTAAAACAAAATTGAAGCTTATCTCCCTCTCAGATTAAAGCAGTTTGAAGATAGGTGGTCTGGGACTGGCAAGGTGGCTTCATGGTACCATTTTAGATCTAGGCTCTTTCTGTACTTCCATTGTACTCCCAAGCACATGGTTTGCATCATCAAAGTTGCTTCATGATCCTAAATGGCTGCTAACGCTCCAGCCATCAGTGCAGGAAGCAAGAAGAAGGAAAAGAGCAAAAAGGGCACAACACAGCTATATGTCCCTTCTTCAGGATCTCAGAAGTCCTACGTAGCGTTTCAGCCTACATGTTATTGGTCTCTTCTAAAAGAAAGGAAGGCTGGGGAATACAGTGTTCTACCTGGAAACATTGTTTCTAGAATTAAACTGGGGTTCTACTAAAGAAGAAGGGGAGAGTGGACATTAGGTGGGAAACTCCTTTTTGCTTCCTTCTAAAATTATTACTTCTGAACTTCAGAAATTCCCAGAATAAATATGATTTTACCTCTAAAATGTATCTTTAACCTGCCTGTCTCCACCACCAGTCCAGGTGTGGACTCGCTGAACCCTGCACTTGCATGGTCCCGGGTGTGAGCACTTCCTTAAACTGTGTACCAGAGACGCCTCACTCACCCCACCCTAACCCCAGCCCTGGCTGGAGCCACCACTGTCTCTGACTTGGATGAATGCAGAGACCTCTAAGCTGGTCATTTCTGCCAATTACCTTTTTCTCTACAATCCATTCTCTACTCATTGTCCAAAGAAATCTTTTAAAACATATAATCCAATTCTGGGATTCCCCTGCATAAGCTGCCTCAGTGGCTACCTGCTGCACTTAAAGCACTGCCCGGACCCATTCCCCGGGGGGCTGCGGCCGCTCCACCTGTTTTCACCTCCTGTCGCTGTCTTCACTCTGCCCACCTGAACCTTCTTCCTACTTCTCGGATACCCGGCTTCTGCCCTGTTGTGGGACCTTTGCCTGAATCCCCCTTCCTGTGTCGTGGTTTCCACACTCCTACACAGCTTGCTCCTCGTGGATACTAACACAAGGGAAGCCTCCCCTGTCCCCAGGGCACCCTGTGGAGTCTCTTTCCAGCAGTTATCACAATCTACAAGTCTCTTGTTTATTCACCTGCCTGGTGACTGTCTCTGCCCACTAGAATATAAGCTCATTAGGGAAGACACCACATCTGTCTTTTTTGCCTCAGTGTGTTGCTGGCACTAACTATATTGTCAGGAATGTCATCAACACTCAGGATTTGGGGGAATGAATGAGTAAATAAATGAAAGGCTGAATACATGAATACCTAAATACCTAAATCACATAAATCGGCCCCCAAGGCATCTGTGGATAGAATACAGTGGTCTGTAAATTTGAATGGGAAAAAAAAATTGCCTGTTTTCATTTACCTCTAACTGAAATATTCATTTCCTTTCCTTTTGAATGGTAGCAACAAACCACAGTAATAGCAGCAGCTCTTTTATTTTTTTTTTCACTAGGAGAAATCAGATATATATTCATATGACATTAGCATTGTTGCAGATATCTCAGAATTGTTATTTACTTTCACCAAATTATTTTGGAGTCATTGTAGTTAGTGTACACAGCACAGATTTTGTAAATTAGCATGTTAATGCAGACAGATACATATCACAAGTTTATTTAAAAGATTATTATGGCTGCATTTTGATATAGCTTGGGTATTTTTTTTGTAATGCAGTGTATTTTATTTTAGTTATTTAACAGCTTTGTTCTGAGAAGGAAACTGAGGTTTTCATGGGACTGCCAAAGCGGTCCTTGGCACAGAAAAGTCGCGATCACTTGGAGTAAATGAATGACTTCTGCACTTTTGTTTAATGAGGACCACTCTAAAAATAGGTATCCCTCTTTTCCCCATTACTTAAACCTCATTTATCCTTCAGGGTCCAGGAAATCTTTCTCCAGGGAACCTTTGCAGTCTGCAGTGGGCTCTCCCTCCTCTGAGGTGCGTAGCAGTCATCCAAAATCCAGTAAACCCCGGACTCTGCATTAAGCCCTTTTGTGAAATGATGTTTTTTACTTCTTATAAGTGTGTTTTGTTTTTCCAACTCAGGGAGGCTTCCATCACTCTCCAATCCTAAGTAGTGCCCTGGCCTCTGCAGTGCTGTTATCTTCTCTGTAGAGCTGAGTTCTTGCCTTCATAGGATGTAGCAAAACTGATAAATGTGTATTTATTTATATGATTATTTATGTAATGTCAATATATCCACCTGGGAAGAGACCTTGGATGTTTGCTCATTTCCTAGTGGAGGCTCTAAAACTTCAATTTTGGAAGGGCCCGAGTGCCACCAATATGGTTGCAGGTGGCAGGGATGGCTAAGGAACTTGCCTTGAAGTTCAATTTTTATAGCAAGCCATTGTATTTACTTAAATTGTATTTATACTTGAGGTCTTGTCACATCACTGGGGATATTAGCATACATGGGAGGCAAAATCCATGACATGTTGCTTCTGCTGTTGTTGTCATTGTATACCTAGCACACAGAGCAATGCTTGGCACATAGTCCCTAAATAAGGTATTATGTATGTGTGGATGACAGATGGGTGGATAAGTGGCTGGGTGGCTGGATAGATGGATAGATGGGTGGAGGGTTGGGTTGTTGGGGGGAATATTGGCTGGGATTTGGAGAGATGGAGAGGAAGGGTTGGTGGGAGGGATGGTTGTTAGTTTCCTAGAGGTGCCGAAGAAAGTCCTGCAAACTTGGTGGCTTAAAACAAGAGGAATTTATTGTGTAACAGTTCTGGAGGCTAGAAGTCCAAAACCAAGATGTAGACAGGATCGTGCTCTCTCTGAAGACTCTAGGGGAGGACCTTTCCCTGCCTTTTCTAACTTCTGGTGGTTGCCAGCAATTCTTGGTATCCCTTAGCTTGTAGAAACATGATTCCAATCTCTGTCTCCATCATTATATAGCCTTCTCCTTGTGTGGGTGTCTGTCTACCCCTCTTGTCAGGACCCCAGTCATTGGATTAGGGCCCACCCTAATCCAGCATGACCTCATCTTTTTTTTTTTTTTTTTTTTTTTTTTTTTTTTTTTTTTTTTTTTTTTTTTTTTTTCTTTTTTTTTTTTATTTAATTTTACAGAATCAAAGAGTCTAACAGTATATCTTGTTAGATACAGTATGTCCTCATAATGTATACATTATTTCTTGTACAATGATATGAAATAATATGGGAAATATTCATGATAAATTATTAAGTGAACAGTGCAAGTTAAAAACAATAGTTTCATATTTTTTTCCCCACCCCCCCTTTCCCGAGTCAGCACCTTCAAGTGTTACCACTCCCCAAACGGTGCGCAATGCACTCATTGTGTAGGCATACCCCCATCCCCTCCCCCACCCCCAACCTCAGTCTGATGTCCAATTGGTGTCGTTTCCAGATTTGTATTTAGGTGATGATCAAGGAAACCAATTTTCTGGTGAGTACATGTGATGCTTGTTTTTCCATTCTTGGGATACTTCACTTAATATAATGGGTTCCAACTCTCTCCAGGAGAACCATAGAGATGTTGTATCTTCATCATTCCTTATAGCTGAGTAGTATTCCATGGTATACATATACCACAGTTTACTAATCCAATCATGTATTGATGGGCATTTGGGTTGTTTCCACATCTTTGCTATTGTGAATTGTGCTGCTATAAACATTTGGGTACACGTGCCTTTGTTACAGAATGACCTTTTTTCCTTTGGGTATATGCCCAGTAATGGGATTGCTGGGTCAAATGGCAGGTCTACTTGAATCTGTTTAAGATACCTCCATAATGCTTTCCACAGAGGTTGCACTAGTTTGCAGTCCCACCAGCAGTGTATTAGTGTTCCTGTCTCTCCACACCCACGCCAACATGTGTTGTTTTGGGTTTTTTTGATAAAGGCCATTCTCACTGGGGTTAAGTGATATCTCATTGTGGTTTTGATTTGCATTTCCCTGATGATTAGAGATGTTGAACACTTTTTCATATGTTTGTTAGCCATTTTTATATCTTCTTTTGAAAAATTTCTATTCATGTCCTTTGCCCACTTTTTGATAGGGTTGCTTGATTTTTTCTTGCTGATTTTCCTGAGTTCTAAATAGATTCTTGTTATCAGTCCTTTATCTGATGTGTAGTATGCAAAAATTTTTTCCCATTCTGTAGGTGGTCTGTTTATTCTCTGGACTGTTTCTTTGGCTGTGCAGAAGCTTTTTAATTTAATCATGTCCCATTCATTTATTTTTGTTGCTGCTGTGATTGCCTTGGGGGTCTTCTTCATAAATTCTTTGCCTAGGCCAATGTCTGTAAGAGTCTTTCCTACATTTTCTTCTAGAATTCTGATTGTATCACGCCTAAGGTTTAAATGACCTCATCTTAATTTAGCTAATAACATCTACAAAGACCCTATTTTCAGATAAGGTCACATTCTGAGGTTCTGGGTGAACATGAATTTTTGGGGGACACTCTTCAACCCAGTACAGGTGGTTAGAGGACTGAGGGGAGGGATGTATGGAGCAATGGAAGGCAGTTTAGTGGGTGGGTGAACAATTGGAAGGGAAGATCAGGGTGGTGGGAGGGCAGGAGGATGGGTGACAGGGTTGCTATGTGAATGGGACAATGGACAAATGGTTTGAGTAGATGGGTGGAAAGATATAGGGCTGAATGGATGGAGGTGGAAAGTTGGATGGATGGAAGAGTAAATAAGTAGAGGGATGGATGGATGGTTGGCCAGATATCTGTATGGGTCTATCAGTTATATTATTAATTTCTTCACAGTAGAATTTCTGGTATATGTGTTTACCTTCTCTGTATTACTTGGCATTATACTTTGCACTTAGGAAGTGCTTATTAAATATTTGTGGTCTGCTTTTCTCTGCATTCAGAAATGCTGTTCACTGGAATGGCTGCTACCAGCTGTCCTAGGCTGTGAACTTCCAGGGGGAGAGGGGGTGTAGGTGTAAATTTGTTTGGTGCAATGTTCAGTTTGGATTATGTGCAGCCTAGAATGTGCTTCTAGTGCCTATGGCAACTCTGAGAAGGAAATTACATGTTGGGTATAATTCCTGCTGTTTAGGAACTGAAAAAGAATATCGATACTACTGTTTATATCTCAATTATTTATTTAAAATCTTAAACCTGATGTCAGATAAATATGCCTCAGACATTCACAACTGCTTTCATTATTTCAGTTTGGACAGAGGTTAATGTAGTGTCAGTGATCCTGAAGTTTGGTAAATTGATTTCTGTTGAAGGTTTTATTTTATTTACCTAAGGGAGAGCTTAGTTGATTTTAAAAGCACCTCTTCTGATATTGTGTATTTAAATGAGTGAGTTTGCCCCTGCTCTTTTAATAGGGGGTTGGCAGGTTGGTGCCAGATGGATTCATTTTATCAGATGCCAGAGATCTTCTCAGATGTTTTATCTGCTTGGAGCATCCTTTAGCCTTGGTCCAGAGATCTCCGGTGAACTCAGAAGTCTCGGAGAAGTAGTCATATGGTTGTGTCTGAAACTTTAATTTTTTTCTTTCCAAAGAAAAGATTTATAAATGCTAGAATATTCCAGACATGCAGAGAAGTCCAGAGAATAAAATAACAAACACCCATGTACCAACTATTCAGATTTAACAAATGTCAATATTTTTTGTCACATTTATTTCAGATTTTAAAAATAGAAATAAAGATGTTGTTGAAGGCTGCCACCCTCATTTCATTCCCTTCTCTTCTTCATCAAGGGAAGCCACTGACCTGAAGCTGATACACATATTTTTCCACACACGTATGCAAACCTAAAGAGTATATGGCATTAGTATGTTTTAAGCTTTTTGTAAACAACACTCTATTGTGCCTATCCTTTTCCAACTTTTTTTTTTTTTACTCAATATTATATTATTGAGATTCATCTGTCTTTATGGATGTAGCTGTAGTGGATTTATTTTAACTTTTTATAATATCCATTGTAGCACAATTCACAATTGCAAAGATGTGGAAACAACCCAAGTGCCCATCAATACATGAGTGGATTAATAAAATGTGGTATATGTATACAGTGGAGTTCTACTCAGCCTCAAAAAACAATGGTGAATTAGCACCTCTTGTATTCTCCTGGATAGAGCTGGAGCCCATTCTACTAAGTGAAGTATCACAAGAATGGAAAAACAAGCACCACATGTACTCACCGTCAAATTGGTATTAACTGATCAACACTTATGTGAACATATAGTAATAACATTCATCAGGTGTCGGGCAGATGGAAGGAAGATGGAGGGGATGGGTATATTCACACCTAATGAGTGTGGTGCGCACTGTCTGGGGGATGGACATGTTTGAAGCTCTGACTTGGATGGGGCAAAGGCAATATATGTAACCTAAACATTTGTATCCCCATAATATGCTGAAATTAAAAAATATTTTACTTATCCATGAACTGAATGACAGGCACCTTTTTGTTATTAAAAATGATGCAGTGAACATCCTTGCACAGATGAGAAATTTTCTCAGCAATAAACACCTGTAAGTAGAATTTCTGGGTCACAGACTGTGGACCTCCTCAGCATCACTAGAAATTGTCAATTTGTTCCGCAAAACAATGGAGCCAGTTTATGTTCCCACAGCAAAGAACAAAAGACATAACTTTCTCATATTCTCTTCAAATCTTGGCATTACTAGTCTGGCTCATTTTTACTTATGTGATAGATGTGAAGTGGAGTCTTACTGTTGTTTTCAATTGGCATCCAACTTATAAGAAGCTAAGCGTATTTTCATATTTGTTGGCTATTCAGGTTTTCTTTTCTTTGGTTTTTTTTCTTGAATAGTCATGTTAGAAGATTCTTTTAATAGTTTTTTCCCCCAAAGATCAGCTTATGGTTTTATTTGGCTTCTTTTTTGCTTGCTTGTTTTTGGTTTCTGTTTTATCCATGTTTTCTTTGGTTTTGCTTCTTTATTCTGTTCACAGTTTTCTTAAATTAAATATTATTTTATTATTGTCACCCCATATTCAGATGTATACATTTAAGGATGTACATTTCTTTCTTTTTGCTGCTTTTATTGCATCTTACAGGTGACCTGATAAGCACAAGGGCATTGTCACTGCAGGAGGCAGGACGTAGACGTAGACCAGGCAAAGTGGTCTAATCCTGGCTCCATTTTCTCCCCAGGCCAATCCACCTTTGCCCTCTTATAACTCCCCATGAACGATGTCAAAAGACATCAGTGACTCTGCTTTCATCATAACTTGCAGTCTCTAGCACAGATAGTATGTAGAGAAAAAAATATGGGCTTTCGAGATGCAAACATTCAGGTTCAAGTTCTGGTTCTTCTCTTACTAGCAGGCTGACTTTGGATAAATTAAATTAAAATGGGAGCATTCACGTAGGGTTTTTGTGAAGATTAGAGACTCTGATCTGTATTATATGCTCAATAAATACCCATTATCTTTCTTTCAGCCTGACATTTAAGGTCCTCTAGATCAAATCACCTCTTCAACGGGATCCTCTGCTACTCACCTACATAAACTATCTGTCCAAGGCACCTGATTTTCTTCCTGAATTTGGAAAGTTTCAGGTGAAATCTTTCTGCCTCCACTCCACTCTTCTCCAGCCAGTTTTTCCGAGCCTGGCCCCAAACTGTGTCAGAATTACCTGTGGGAGTTGGTAAATTGCAGATTTTCAGGTTTGACCCAGACCACTGTCTGATTTTCTAAGAATGGGGCCCGCGATCTGCATTTAAGTGAAGCTCCCAGTTTGAATGGGATCCACTGTGGTGATTGAGACTTCCTGCCTCAGCAGATTGCTTCTTCATGCCCAGCACAGGACCCACATCTTCCAGGAGATCTTCCCACCAGCCAGCACTGGGCGAGCTTGCCTTCCCTGTGGCTTTGAGGCAGAACGTGTCTTTGCCCACCCTGTCCCTGGCTGGCAAGCATCACTCCTGTCCCCTTGGCAGATGGTGAGCCCCTTAAGTGTTTTGTAGTCATTATCCTATTTAAGTCTGAAAATGATCCAGAGGGGTAGGCTTTGTCACCCCCATTTTCTGGATGAAGAAACTGAGATTGAGGCAGTAGCACCCACAAGCTAATAGAGAGTAGAGCCAGCATTTGAATCTAGATCTATCTGCTACCAAATAATGGGTATGGTACTTTTATGTTATAAAAAATAAATGACTGTTTATATGAGAATGTAAATTCCTTGAGGGCAGGAAACAAACCTTTTCATCTCAATGTCACCACCGTCTACACCAGTGGTTTTCAATGATGAGTATTTTTGTCCTTCAGGAGCAAAATGTCTGGAGATGTCTGTTGGTCAATGTCTGGAGACATCTTTGATTGTCCTGACTGGGGTGGATGCTACAGGCATCCAGTGGGTAGAGTCCAGGGATGCTGCTAAACATCCTACAGGGCACAGAACAGCTCATCCCAACACAGAATTATCTGGCTCAAAATGTCAACAGCGCCAGAGTTGGGAAACTCATATACATAGTACTTAGTACATTGTTAGGCTTAATAAATGTTAGTTGACTGTGTGATGTTGGGTGGTGAATGTGTAGACGTGCCACCCTTCAAAGGATGTGAGGCACTGAAAATAAATCGACACCTACAAAGCATTTGGAATTCATTATGTATTTTCCTATGCACAATCTCATTGGACCATCACACAATCTCAAAGGGGTGCTGAATTGATAGTTTTATCACCATGGAGGTGATGAAGGAAATTAGGTGACAGAGCTATGTGTGTGGAGCTGCTGCTTAGACTTAGCTCTGTGTGACTCAGAATCCAGGGCTCTTTAAAACCACCCTGTAGAGCATTTACATGCATTTAAAGGTGATGTTTTGATTTACCAAGGAGTGAGAGAGGCAAGGTAAGTTTGTCATGGAGAAGATAGGAAGGTGTATATATTGGGATACCTTTGGCTACAAGTAACAAAATCTGAACTCAAATTTATTTCAGGACATTTATTATCTTAGGTAATGAAAAGTCTTGAGATATGGCTGCTTTAGGGTTGGTTAAGTCAGTTGGAGAGCTATGGCTTTAAAACAAAACCACTTTTTCATCTCTTTCATTCCTGTCATTGACTGCATCCTCAGGATGGTTGTAAGATGTGTGCTGTGGTTCCAAGTATGAGATCCAGACATGTCAGCAACCAGAAAAAGGAGAGGGACTTTCTGTTTCATATCATGTTAGGAGTGAGAGAACATTTCCCAGAAGTCCTCAAGAGGGCTTCCATGTGTGTCTCATTGGTCAGAACTGAATCACGTGCTCACTCCTAAACCAATCACTGATGAAGGCAATGGGGCTACCATATTGGCTTAGAGCAGTGGTTTTCAACTAGGAGCAGTTTTTGTCTCTCTCTCCCCAAAGAACAATGTCTGGAGATATTTTTGGTTGTTAGAACTAGATGTGTGGGGGGAGATGCTACTAATATCAAGCATGTAGGAGCCAGGGATGTTGCAAAATACCCTACAATGCGTAGGACAGCTCACATAGCAAAGAATAACCTAGTCCAAAATGTTAGTAATGCAGAAGTTAAGAAACCCTCACACAGGGCAAAAAGAATTGAATCCTGAGCCTCGTGGGGAAAGGATGAACACCTGAAGAAAATAAAGACTCCATCAGCATCGAAAAGGGTGGCATGGAAGTTGGATGGGGCACCAAGATCACCAGCTACAGAAGGACTTTGCACATTTCTGATGACTGATGTCCTAGGAGACACATAGAGCTCTTCTCTGCAAAATGTTTCTGGATGCCTCTGTCAGACAGTGCCATGGCCTGAACGGGCCATTGGTTTGACCCAGTCTGGCATTTCTTATCTCCATCAGGCTCACTGCCAAACCCTGAGGATAGGATGTCACCTCTGGCAGAAGATCATTCAGGATTAATTGATGGTGAAGCTGTGTCCCACTTTGAACTCTTATGCAGCCAGAGCAGTGCAGACCAGTTTGCAAGAGGTCTGAGATGGAAGTCTTCTGTACAAAAGGATGTGAACTAGCCAGAGACCCCTGGCAAACAGAAGGGGAAGAAAGAACATTTTTAACTTGCTTCTATTTGGGGAAAGAAAATAATTTCCTGAGGGAGAGCATCTGTACTCTTAACAATACCACTTGGTAGTTTTGAATTCTTGGGATACATTTTCCTAGGCCAAACTTTATCAGAAATCCTTGAGTCAGATTTGCAACCTGGTGATGCAGGGCTGCAAGGAAGACTTTGGCCAATTGGCAAGGAACTGTCCCCAGCTTGAAGAAACCTATGGCATCAACTAATGTTTTCCCAAAATATTTGATAAAAGAATTATTTTGAACTGTCTGTTGCCAGGTGATTGTGCACAGTAAATGTTTGATTCAAGACCAGTACCTTTGAATTGCCCAGTAATTCACTGGTCATTGATTGGGGAACAGTAACTCATTTCATGCTTAACTGGTCACAATCATCGTACGCTTATCTGCAAATAGTTGGGTGCTTGCATTATGTCGCATGCTTGGTGTTAGAAACACAATGGTGAAAAGAATCCATTCCTTGCCCTTGGAAACTCACAGTCCAATAAAGGAGACAAACTAGAACATATGATTACAATTCAGTGGGATGAGACCTGTGACAACTGTTACAGGAACACAGCAGAGACAGGATGTCATTTGGGTGATAAATGTGTGCACCCATTTCATCAACATTTGTTGAGCATCTGCTATAAACCAGCCATTGGTATTTGGAGAATTAAAGGTGTGGTTTTTAACACACCTGATTCCCCAAAAGTTCTTCAAGAGCAGATAATCGTAAAGCAGTAGAATGCTTATTTCATCACAAATATGTACAGAACACCATGATAGCCTCGATGAAGTGACTTAATCTGGAAGTCTGGGAGTGGTGTTAAGAAAGACTTTACCAGGATTGAGCAAAGCCTGCAGCAGAGGGAAGAAAAGGCATCAAGGAGGGCAGGCAAGTCAATATTCTCAATGCAGCAAAAAGCGATGTAGACATGATTTTAAAAATAATATTGCAGCCCCTATCCATTGATCAAACAGTGGACAAGTGTATATTAAGCAATGAAAGCTGTGATACTAGACTCAGGACTGAGCAAAAGGAGCATTTGGCACAGGGATGTGATCTTAAGAAGCAGGTAGTTTGGCTGACGGGGGCAGGTTAGGATGCTTGCTGCCATTTGAAAACCCTTCAGCACTAAACTGTGTGGTTCTGGTTATCATTATGGTAGGGCTCAGGGCAGGGAGACTTCACCATGGGCCAGAGCAATTGCAGAAGCTTTCCCAGCTGAGATAATTGAAGGTTGGTGGTGCCTTTGTAGGATATTAAGAAATAATACCTTATATAATAAGAAGTGGAAAATCACATCAAGACCTGTCCAAATTTGGTAGGTTCCATGGCAGAGAGTAATGTTCAGCTCCGCATAAAGATAAGGAGTTAGCATTTAAAGTTTGGGCTTGTTGCTGAGTTAGTTCTGGCTGCCTTTCTGAGTGAATCTTGGGGTGCTTTCTTAGCTTGCTGCATTGATCATCAGCTTGGGAAGAATGATGACTTTGAGTTCAAAGGGCTGTACTGAATCCCACTGTGTCTCTCACTGGCTATGACCTGGGATAAGTTATTTAACTGCTTTGAGCCTCAATTTCCTCTGTAAAGAGGGGTGATAATACCTAAATGTAGCATCCTGGGGTGATTAGAAATCACTTTAGGATAGTACCTAATGTGAAAGTTCAGAGAGCTCATTAAATGTAGCTCTTTGAATGAGTTGAGTTGTGTTTAGCTACAAGTAAGAGAACTTTGACTCAAAGTAGCTTATACAATGTATACATTTATTATTGCAAATGACCAGAAATTCTGGAGTAGATCAGGCTTTGGGATTGGCGGATTCAGTGGCTCCATGGCATCAGTAAGAACCCACCTCTTCCCTTCTCTCTGCCCCATCATCCATGTTGTTGGCTCTACTCATAGGCTGATACCAAAAGGGTTCTTGCAATTTCAGGTATTGCATACAGACACAAACATCTTGTAGCAAAAGACAGACTTGATCTTCCTATGGCTGCTTTAGGGGGGTGAGTGAGTGAGCCTTTTCCCAGACCCCCAACTTACACCCCAGCAGATTCCTCTTGATGGTTTATTGTGCAGGATTGAGTTAAAATTCTGAACCACATACTGATGGGGTGTATCAGTTAGCTATTGGTGCATAACAAATTATCCCGGAACTTAGAAGTGTGAAGCAACAAGCATTTATTATCTCATATATTATGTGGGTGAGGAATTCGGGAGCCACTTAGTTGGGGGATTCTGATTTAGGGTCTCTTGTGGATTTGCAGGTGGGATAATGGCCAAAGATGCAGCCATCTAAAGGCTAGGCTGAGGCTGGAGGACCTGCTGGTAAGACGGGTCACTCCATGGCTGCTGGCAGGAGGTTCACTTATTCACTTTGAGGACCTCTCCATGGAGCTGCTTGAATGTCCCCATATCGTAGCACCTGACTTCCCCCAGAGCGAGTGATCCAGAAGAGAGAGAAGGGAGCCACAGTGTCTCTGCTGATGCCATCTCAGGAATCACAGACTGTCATTTCTGCCACTCTCCATTCATTAGAAACAATTCACCAAGTACATGGTGGGTGTGTGTGTATGTGGGGGGGCATTAAGCCTCATCTTTTGAAGGGAGGAGTATTGAAAGATTTGTAGACATATTTTAAAACTACCATATAGGTGGTGCAACAGAAATCCCATGATTACCTTAGAACGATTATCTGGGGCTCAAGGGTGGAAAGCGTGTTGCAGCCAACCTCAAGGTCTGCCATCCTAATGCCATCAGCAACATAACCAGCATTCATGGAGCCCCCACTGTGTGCATCTCATTACACAGAGAGGAGACAGAGGGAGCCCTGGTAATTATGGTATGGAGGAGGTGTAATATGTCCTGGGACAGTATTATGACATAGAAAGCTAAATGTGGACAGGGCAGCTCACATGCTGGGGGTGACTGCAGATTACAGAAGGAGGTTTCCTTCCAATTAGCTCGTTCCTGGAGAGACTTCACCCAGGAGGGGGGATTTGGACGGGGTTCCATGGAATGGGTTAGATTTATACATTCAGAGATGAGGATTTGGGTCAGTAAAGAGAATGATCATGCTAAAGGTATCATCAGCTGGCATTTATTGAGCTCCTAATGTGTGCCATACTCTGTACATATATTATCTTTAATGCTTACAGCATTCCTGAGAGACAGGCAATATTAGCCCTATTTATTTTACAGATGAAGAAACAAGCCCAGAGACAGTAAGTGACCCGCCCCCCCTCCCCCGCCCCAGACCATATAGCTAGTAAGAGGCCCCTGTCAGAGCCCTTACCTAAGAGATACTTGTGTGTTAAAGAACTTGTAGGGTAACATCTTTCCTTAAAAAACTTGCCTGGCTTGTTCAAAGTGAGGCTTTTATATAATAATTTAGCTTTAGGGAATAGGTACAGCAGAGTGAGTAATCTCTTTACAAAAGAATTTGTCATTTTATTGAACCTTTACAGAAGACTCTCCTTAATTATCAAGCCCACACCCCACCCAATGCATTGAGAATATGATTCAAAATTTATTAAGATTTACTTTGCACACCTTTCCCCCTGGAATTCCTACTCTGCATTATACCTTTTGTAGGCTGGGTTATTGGAAGAATTAGCTGGTAAAAATCAGCTTATAAAACTGGGAAGGTCTCATGGAAGAAATGAGGTCTGAAACATTAACTTCACTTTTTTATGATAAAGGTGATAAGATTTATTGAAATGAAAAGACATTAATTGTTGTTAATTAACACCTGGAACTTCCCCACCCACCCCTCCACTCAGATAACCACTTGTGTTTGGAAGTGAGCAGGGCTGAGTCAACCACGGTGGCTTGGCCAAGGGACTCTGGTGTCAGGCTGAGGCAGAGAAGGGCTTGAGGAGGCACAGAGAAACCACCCCCCTCCAACCTGAGGCAGAAGGGAATGTTTCAGGCTGTAGCTGCTCCTGCAGGACACAGATAGGACATGTCACCAGGAGCAGCACAGGACCTGACAGCCTCCCCAACAGCTATGTCTTCCCTTCCACAACTGTCTCCCCCCACATCCATGACCCCCAACAGCCCTGTCTCTGCCACAGCCGTGTCCCCCCCATAGTTGTATTTCAGCCTCAGGAATGGCTTGCTGAGGAACAGAAGCAGATGTAAAGAGAGTTAGAGGCAAAGATGTGTGAGTGTTGTTGCGTGGGGGTGTGTATCCATGGGAGTGTGTGTAAGAATGTGTACAGTTTGCCTGTAGTGTGTTGTTTTGTGTGTGTAGTATGAAGGTGTGTATTTGTGCATATGTATGTGAGTCTGTATGTGTGGATTTGTGAGCGTGTGGGTTTGTATATGTGTGTGGTGTAGATACGTGTGTAAGTTTGCGTGTATTTGTGAGTGTGAGTTTGTATGTGTGTATGTGGTATGAGAGTGTGTGTGTGTAAATTTGTGTGTGTATATTTGTGTGTGGGGTTGTGAGTGTGTATGTGTGTTTGTGTGTGTGCATTTGTCAGTGTGTGGGTTGCCAGTGTGTAGGTGACTATGTGTGTGTGGGTGCCCCGTACCCCTCCTTTGGGAGGTGTGGAGAAAGGGCATCCCTCTCCCCTTCAGCCTGGCTCCCGCACAGCTGGGGGAGGGGATGGGTTGCTCCCTGGTCCTCAGGGAGCCTTTTATGAACGTCCTCTCCTGCTGGCTGAGGCCCCTCCAGGGCACTGACCTGGCCCTGGCCTGGCGCCAGCCTGCTTGGTCTCACAGTTCTCTCTGCTCCTGCTTTCTGCAGGTGGCAACCTTGGTGAGGCTGGCTCCATCCCTGCCTCTGGGGAGACAGCTTCAGCAAAAGCCTTTAAGACTTCAGCTTCTTGCTTTTTTTTTTAAACTCTACCTTTTACTTTTCAAAAAAGAAAAGACCCAGTGAGTGCGTTTTAACAAAGCCACATTCACTTGCGACCCTGGGGGTGGAGAGCAGATCTGTGGTGCTGATGTGGAGTGTAGTTCCTACCTGCTTCCTCTGCCCATGTCCTGAGCATGAGAACTGCAGAGAAAACATGCCAGACTCAGTCAAACCTCTTTCAATCCTGGCACCAAGGGGCAGGACCAGCTGCCTCTCTCCCTTTCCTTTCCACTCCCTTTTTTTCATGTATTTGATCAGCAAACATCAATGGGGCGGGGGGGCGGGGGGCAGTTGTCTGCTCCCTGACAGGAAGGAACTGTGCTAGCACTAGGGGCACACAATAGAAGCAGACCTGGTTCCATCTGATTTGGGGGAGACCCAACTTAAATACATGGTTTGCAATGTGAGGAATGCACGGCCTGGAGGAGGGGCAGGGGAAGCTTCCTGGAGGAAATGCCCTGACTTTTAAAGGACGAGTTGGAATTATTTAGGTCAGGGGACACTTGGCAATATCCAGAGATGTTTGTGGTTGTCCAAACCAGGGGGTGAGGAGGAGCTGCTGCTGGAGCTAGTGGGTAGAGGCCAGGGATGCAGCTAAGTCCCCTGCGATGTGTGCTGGACAGCTCCCTACAGTGCAGAATCATCCAGCCCCAAATGCCAGCAGCACCGAGGCTGAGAAACACTGGCCTAGGCAAGAGGGCAGAAAGTGCTATGGTCTGAATGTTTATGTCCCTCCAAATTCATAGCTGGAAATCCCAAGCCCCAAGGTGATGGTATGAGGAGACAGGGCCTTTGGGAGGTGATTAGGTCATGAATGGGCTTAGTGCCCTTGTAAGAGAAGCACGAGGAAGATCTCTAGGCCCTTCCACCTGTGACCACATAGCAAGAAGGCATCGTCTGAACCAGCAAGCCGACCCTCGCCAGACACCAAATACACCAGCACCTTGATCCTGGACTTCCCAACCTCCAGCACTGTGAGAAATAAATTTATGTTGTTTATAAGCCACCCGAACAGACTAAGGCAGAAGAGCATTCCAGGGGATTAGGATGTGGATGGAAGGGAGCTGCAAGGAGCTGGCTTTGTCTGGAAGAACAGCGGGGAGAGGGGAGGGGGAGGGGAGAGGTGTCAGATGCAGATTGATGAAGTCCCTTGAATGTCGTGCTAAGGAGGTTAGACTCTATCTTAGGGAAAGGAGGAACATTAAGGGGCTTTCGGCAGGGGAGTGCCATAGTCCAAGCGTGGCCGGTGAGGTGGAGGGTGGCAGGGCTGTGCAGGGGTGAGGGGCTTCAAGTAGGGGCTGTTAATGTGTGCAAGTGGAGAGGCGACATGGTGTTTCCACAAAAGGCCCAGACTTGGTTTAGTTAATTCAGCGCGATGGTGTGCAGTTATACAACAGGGTCATTTTTATATTGCAAGAAGAAAGCTGTGGGAAGAAAAGCATTAGTGAGATAGAGTTTTACGTGGCTACCGATGCCTTTTCATTTAAACGACCAGCTGGGTCAGCACATTGCATAAGGACATGGGCAATTGGCTTTTGCGAACCTAAGCGGAATTCTCCAGTAGCCCAAATTCCGCTGCTTGGGCTGGTGATGGGGGAACGTCTAGGAGATGATAGGTTATCAAGACAACTAGTGAGTTGTTTGTCTCCATGGCACGGGTCCTTCCTAGGATGGGAGTTGTTACCTGGTGGGATGTCATGGGTTGAAATGTGCCCCCTCCCCTGATATATGTTGACGTCCTAACCTGCAGTAACTCAGAACGTGACTTTATTTGGAGAGCAGGTCTTTACAGAGGTAATCAAATTAAAATAAGGTCATTAGGGGGTGAGCCCAGTGTCTCTAAAAAGGAGAAAATTGGACACACAACTAAACAAATCTTTTACTTGGTTTTCCCACCTATAAAGTTGTAATCATAATACCCACTTGGAAGTTTTGTTGTGAAAACTATACTTGAAGGCACCCAGGTATACACAGACGCAAGTATTATGGAAAATAGAAAGTAGACTATATAATATTTGTCCAATATATGTTAGTTGGCTTCTGGTGGTTGTTTATAGAGCCGTTGCCTCAGTTGGCTGAAGTATTTCAGATTTGGAAATAGCTCATTCTTTAGCTTTGGAACATTGGGAGCAGCGTGTGGTCATGATTTTGTTTGTTTATGGTGTGGTCTAAGATTAGCCTGGGAGAACCCAGTTGGAAGCTACCGTCTCGTTATCCGGTGATGGTTCATTCCTCCTGGCAGAGCACCCTTTTTCCAGATTTGGGAAGGCTGATCATCTCAAGAAAGTTAGGTTATATTATCCTGATTAGTATATTTTTTCCTCCAATTTCTGTATTAACCTAAAAAACAGAGCAGTTTATTGATGGTAGACTTTGGAATGCCAAAGCGTGGTACTACATTGATTATATGTTATCTTGCAGTATTTTCTAGTGGTGCCTCTGTTAGGCCAAATTTTGATTTCTTTAGAACAGTGTCACTGTTGTCATTTTCTCCCAAATAGCTGGCATATACTAAAAAAATGGGTTCTTGTTAAATCCTTGTTCATTGATTGAGTATGGTAGGAATAGAACTGTAGGAGTATGTATTTATGGAAAAACAGCTTCATGGTATTCACTCACTCATTGAATTGGTCGCCAAATACTTATTTATCATCCTCAAAGTGTCAGCTAAGTGTTCAGAACAGAGTGAAGAATAAGACCTGTTTTGCGGAAGCTCTCATTGTGCGGTGGGGGAAGAGAGGCAGGGAAATAGATTATGGTGCAGAGTTGATGTAGACTGTTTTTGGTATATGAAATATTGTAGGGGTGTAGAGGAAAATGAAACCAGCATTTGCGCTGGACTTTGAAGACAGCTAAAACCCTACAGGTGAGGGAGATGGGGAAAGACATTCTAGAGGCAGAGGGAAGAGATTTGTAGAGACATTTAAGTGGGACATGGAGGAAGAGCAAGGTGTTCTGTGTGGCTGAAATGGAGCACGTGTGTGTGTGTGTGTGTGTGTGTGTGCGCACACACACCTGCAAGGTTGAGCTGGAAAGCTAGACTTGGGTCCTTGTGCTCTGCCATGGAGTTTGTATGCATTTATTCGACACGCATTTATCAAACACCTGCTTTGTGCTTGGTGCTATGGTGTTTTGCATGTGTTACCTCATATAATCCTTACAGTAACACCATGAAATAGGTATTATGACCATTACTCTCATTTTACAAATGAGGAAACCAATGCTCAGAGAGGTTAGGTGACTTGCCCATGGTAACACAGCATGAGCCCCATAACTAGGTGGGGTGAGTCCATTTGAGCAGAGAAGTGAGGCTGATGGGGCAGACTGCATCCTGAGGTCACCCAGATTGTCCTGAATGGGGCTGGTGGACATTGACCTTTGGCATCTTCCTCATCTGCTCCAGCCACACTGGCTTTTTCTCAGTTTCCCAACAGTGCCAAGTTCTCTCCCACTTCTGGGCATTCGCATATGCTTTTCTTTCACCCTGGAATGCTCTTCCTCTCACTGCTTCCATGGCTGCCTATTGCTCATCGTTATGCATCACTTCCTCAGAAAGGACTTGCCTCCCTCCTGTTGCTTCTCATCTTCGCCATCAGTGGGCATCTCAGCTTCTTTCTTTTCCCTGCTTCTCAAACTTCTACCACTGCTAACTGGGAGTGGCAAAGAGCTTGGAGTCTGGGGCAGATTGCTGGGATGAGACTCCCAGCTCCCACTTACCAGCTGCTGGGACATTGGGCAAGTTTTGTCACCTTTCTGGGCCTTATTTTCCTCTTCTTAAAGTGGGGACAATAATAGATTCTACCTTATAGCATCATTCAGGGGGGATTCTAGAAGGGCAGAGTCTGGCGCACATAGGAATTCAATAGATAAGTGTTGAATGGAGCCATGCTTGATCAGTCTGTTCATTCACTGCCTAGCTCCCATGACTGCCTTAGAGCTGGGAAGGCACAGGTGTGTTAGGGACCCAGCTGTGGTCTTCCATCTCCCACCTGCCTGGTGGCTGCTCTCCAAAGGCCCTGGGCATGCTTCTGTGGGGATTCTACAGTCACCTGCCCCCTGGAAGGACTTCTCCCAGGGCTCAGCCTGCCAAACCACAGCCAATTAGGGCAGGTTAGATGCTAATGAGTTTGAAGCTGCTTGGTAAGCTGTTTAGCACAAACTCAGAGGTGAGAGAGAGAAGCCTGGGGACGTGGTGGCATCACAAGCAGGCTGGAGGAGTGCAGAGGGCTGACCAGGACCCGCAGCATCTAGTCATCTAGCCAAACTCTTGGGCTGTGGTCCTTTATGCTGGGGCTGACACAGGTAGAATCCCTGCTACCCCTGGCAGGGGAGCAGCAATGAGAATAATGACGATGATGATTATAGTCAAATAATTCTGTTTACTGAGCATTTAACAGGGGCCAAGCACTGTGCTTGGTGCTTTATATGCACTTACTTTTATCTCGTCCTTACAACATCGCAGGCTACGCCATGATTATTCATCCTCATTTTGCAGCTCAGAATTGGAACATTCAATTAATTTACCTTGTGTCATATAGCTAGTATGCAGCAGAGTACATGTTTGATCTCTTGACTCCAGAGTCCATGTTTTCCTTGTTATTCAGAAACTGAATAAGAAAATTCTGATTTTACATTTATTGCACGCACAGCTGCAGCTGTGTGCCCCATGCACTAAACTCCCACCATATATTGAAATTATAATTTGCTGAACTTCAATTTTATTTTTATTGATCACCTACATATGAAAGGTGCTTTTTTTCACACACTGACTTCTGAACTTCTTGGAAAGATATTGCAGGGAAGATAGGAGGATTCCCATTCTTCACATGAAGAAATTGAACCCAAGGAGGTTCCGTAAGTATGAAAGTACATGCAACTTAGCAATATATATTTTTACAAAATGGGATCAAATTAAAAATGTTGCTTGATAACCTTTTTCTATGTCAGTAACTACATTTTTTTCACTGTCATTTTTAATATGGATGCACCAGTATTTAATAAATCACGTTTGATGGAAAAAAAGAAAGTACATGCAGCTGATGAAGGGTAGAGTCAGGGTCTGAATGGAGGCTCTCCTGACTTCAAAGCTGGTCTCCTTCCAACACGCCAGTTCTCCTCAAACAGCAGTGATGGATGCTAGATGTTAGTGTGTTTGTTTATTTTAATTGTTAGTCCTTCATTGCCAGATACTTTGATAAAATATAATAAAAATAATTACCAGAAAATGATTTTGTGTTTGGACAGTGCAGGGATGCCAAATTGCTATAAAAAGTCTCAAAACACTGTTCTTAATTTCTGTGCTTATCTTGTCATGGAACCCATCACAAACAGGTCCATGGGCCACACTTCTGTCTTTCTGCCGCCTCGTTTCTTTCTTGCCCAGTAGCTACCAACCCTGCATGCACGTGAGCATCTGCAGAAAGCTTTTTGGTTCTAATTGCTCTGGAGTGGGGCCCTGGCATCTGTCCTTTTTTTTCCTCCCCGCCCTTAGACCAGGCCCAGCATCTGTGCTTTTCAAAGACACTCTACGTGGTGTGAAAGCGCAGCCAGGTTGAGATGGCCTCTGAGTGTTTGCACCCGCTATTTTTCTTGAAACCATGCTGGAAAGGAGGCAGTGGGAATTATTCCCATTTCTTCTCCATTCTTACAGACAGGGAAGCCAGAGAGATTGCGTTCATGGTGAAGCCAGATCTAGTACCTAGTGTCTCGAGTCCCAGTTCAGGGTTCTTTTTGTTCTTCCTGTACCCAGAGAAAGCCCCTTCCTTCCTCAAGGACTCAGGAATCCCTTCTGTTTAATGAGAGGCCCGGCTCCCTGGAAGTCTGCTTGCATTTGCTAGACCTGTGGCTGGATGGTGAGTAGGGAAGAGAATGAGGAAGCCGGTCCCTATGGCAGGAAGGAAAGGTGTGAGCAGCCCCTGGAGGCTGGAGCTGCACCTGAAATTGCAAGGTGAGTTTGCATGCATCCTCAGTGCCTTGCAGAGAAGCAGGGCTTAGACCAAGCAGCCTGACACCCCTTCCAACTGTAAGGTTTGTGATGCCAGCAATATTGAGCCCAACAGCCTGGGTGGCATGAGCCTGCTTCTCTTTTTTCTCCTCCTTATTTATAAACTAACTCAAACCTGTAGAAAAATGCAGAGAGCTGTTTTACAACACTGGCTTTTATCCCCCTAGATTGAATCACATTTACCCAAGTTTCTGGCCAAAAGTAGAGTCTATTAAAGAGTTTTCTTAAAGATCTGAGACTAAATGTTCTGAACCAACCACCCATGGAGAAAAAATACAATTTCGTGGTTTCAGATTGTGAGCACAGAGCTAGAGAGACTTTTCATCTTTTTGGAGTAATTTCTTTTTTTTTTTTTTTTCCCCAAGCTTTGGGTATAATTGACAAATAAAAATTGTACATATTCAAGGTGTACAAAGTAATACTTTGATATATATATATATATATATATAGATTGTGAAATGATTATCACAATCAAATTAACACACTTAGCACAATTAACACAATTAGTTATCATTGTGTGTGTGTGTGAGATGAGGACTCTTAAGATCTACTCCTTTTGCAGATTTAAAGTATACAATACAGTATTATTAACTATAGTCACCATGCTATATACTAGATCCCCAGAACTTTTTTAAAATTTATTTTTATTTCAGGATATTATGAGGGTACAAACATTTTGGTTACATTTTATGTCTTTGCCTCACCTAAGCGAGGATTAGAGGCATGCCCTTCCCCTCTACAATGCTCACCACATCCATTAGTTTTGAGTTTACCTCCCCAACCCCCTAATCCCTGGAGAATATTACTACCATGTGAGCACCATAGTGTTGGTCAGTAAGTGGCCAATTTGATGGCGAGTACATGTGGAGCCTATTCTTCCCATCTTGTGATACCTCACTTTGGATAATGGGCTCAAGCTCTATCCAGGAGAATATAAGAGGTGCTAGATCACCGTCGTTTCTTATAATTGAGTAATATTCCATTGTGTACATATACAAAATTTTAATAACCCACTCATGAATTGACGGGCATGTGGGTTGTTTCCACATCCTTGCAATAGTGAATTGTGCTGCCATAAACATTCGGGTGCAGACATCTTTATTATAGAATGTCTTTTGCTCTTTTGGGTAGATGCCTAATAGTGCTATTGCTGGATCGAATGGTATTTCTATTTTTAGCTCTTTGTGGTATCTCTAAATTCTTTTCCACAGAAGTTGCACTAATTTGCAGTCTCACCAGCAGTATAAGAGTGTCCCCATCTTTCCACATCCTCACCAGCATTTGTTGTTTGGGGATTTTTTGATAAAGGCCAATCTCACTGGGGTTAGATGATATCTCATTGTGGTTTTGATTTGCATTTATCTAATGATTAGAGATGTTGAGGTTTTTTTTATATGTTTGCTGGCCATTATTCTGTCTTCTTTTGAAAGGTTGCTGTTCATTTCCTTTGCCCATTTATTAATGGGGTTGTTTGATTTTTTTCTTGTTGATTTTTTTTTATTCTTATCAGCCCTAGATCCCCAGAACTTTATAACTGAAAATTTATACCCTTTGACCAATATCTTTTCTTTGGCATCATTTCTAAGGCCTGACTCTGGTCATCCTGAATCCTCTCTGGGCTGGGTGAAACTGACCTGGCTGCGATCTCAGAAGAGAGCATTTACCAAGCAAATGAGTAATAAAAAGAGGGAATGGGGCACGAGGCAGTGGTGGTTTATTCTACTTGAGGGCAAACCGTTTTCTTGCCTTATGTAGACAAATTGCTTATGTGCAAATAATGCTACTAGTTAGAAATGTGTTTTATCTTTACATTAAAGCAGGCCCACAGATTTCTGCTTAGAAATACTACTTTAGCTTTGAAATGCTTGCAGGTTTAACATTTCCTACCTGCCATCCTTGGGACAACATCTTGCGTTTATTGTGCCTCTGCCACGTGCCAGACTGTGATGGATGCTTCACATGCATGATCTAATTCTAATCTTTACAACCTGCTACTAATGATGATAGCAATAATTATACAACAATAATAAACAACAGCTCTCATATATCGAATGCTTGTCATATGCCAGGCCCTGTGCTGAATGCTTGCTTTTCCTGTACTGTCTCATGTTACTCTCATACTTGCCACCAGGAAGGTACTGTTTATGCCCCCCTTTCACTAATGAGGTGTCAGCAGTGAGGTGACTTCCCTGCTTTTATTGACGGGGTGACTGAGGCAGAGAGATCTAGCAACTTGCTGAAGATCATAAGCTTAAATTGGGATCCAGGTCTTTCTTAGAGATCTCTACTTCTTGGATTTATTGGGGACTGGATGATCCTCGCCTCATTGTTAAAAATATTTTTTCCCAAAAATAATTTTTTCTTGGGATCTGGGAGCAAAATGGGGTCTGAGCCAATGGCGTGGTCCATGGTCACTGAGTTTAGGTCACAGTCAGTGCCCGGATCAAGGGTGGAGCTGTGACTCTGGATGCGTCCTCATTTATGACAATCAGGGTTGTTATAAATGACAACCTGGGACCTGGAGAATCAGAGTAGACTGGAGTTGGGAGGTGAGTTTCTATCCTGCTCATCTTCGTGGTGCAAGCAGGGCTGGGGTGTGCAAGGACCTCTTATGTATGATATGGTCTCCAGGCTTCAGGAGGTTTTTGACTGTCTGTGGAGATAAGTGTTATAGGGTGAAATAAGAGCAATTTGCCATAGCACGTGACCAAATACTTACATATGTGGCGTGAACAGTAGGTGCTCAGGTGGTCATAAGGGCATGGTAACAAACCAGCACTGAAGGATGCTTGGTGAACATCACCCCACCACAAAGCCGATACACACTTTCTAGTTCTGCAACAGGGCAATGGGAAGAAGTTACCCACCAACTGTGCATCACTTAGATTAAAAAATAATTCATCGGCAGGTTTTAAGCGTGCTCTGAAAAAAGCATGCCTCTGCAATGAACAGGGAGGAGAGCTTCTCTGGGGGGCCTGGGAACCCGGGTCTGACAGGCAGGTATTTTAGCAGTCGGGGTGAGTCAGCTCTGACCTTGTGTCTTTTCCCCTGAGATACAAATTCATGGAGAATGACTCTAATTGGTTGAGCAGACACCTTGACTGACGGCCCCACCAAGACAAAAGGAAGTCGGATATTGCTACTAGCAGAAGAATGGGTGCGTGCTGGTGTCTGCTGAAACTTGAAACGATTCTTAAGAATTGAGACTCAGGCAATTCCACAGGTCCCTTAGCATTTACTGAGTACTTAAGGGTGAACTGGTGCTGTGAGCAGTAGCGAGAGCTGCTGATGGGCTGAATGAGTCCATTTTCCTTTCTGGGCCTCAATTTCTCCTCTTAAAACAAAGGGAGGCAGCCTAGAGGGTCTCTGTATTTGCACTTATCTCCAAATCTAGAATTCTCTTTAACATAAATACCTGGGAAGATATTCTTAGCATTAAAAAATTTAGTTTAACAGGTACCTGTGATTACTGGTAAGAGCCAGCTAGAGTACAGGCACAAATATTTCCCTGTAATGTCAAATTGATTCATAAATCAGGAAAAGAGGGAGGTAGGTGAGTATCTCTCCAGTTGTTTGTGGGGTGACTGATGCTAAGGAAGAGTGTGGCATCAATGGCTGGGGACCTTGGAGATGGCCATGAAGAGCTGTAGCGAGATGTCGTGGAAGTAAATGCTACAGTGATGACTCAGCAACCCTGAAACTTTAGTACATGGGGAGTGCCATGTTGCACAATCCCAGGCGCTGGGTGGGTTGGAGGATTATGCATGGAATATGATGTGAATTCTGCCCGCCTAGAGTTGTGCAGTGTGGCAGCCCCGGCCAAGAGACCAGTGTAAATACCCAGCATCCCTAAAGCAGCCAGGTAAGAATGCTGGAGGGGCAAGGGAAGACTGCTATTTGGGCAGGTGCCTGGGTTGGAGCCATGCTCTCCCCTCTCCTCTCCTCTCCCCTCTGAGCCAGGTGCTAGTCATCACTTGCTAGTGCTGCATATCCACGGTGTTCACAGAGCAATAATAATGGTGGGAAGCATTTATCGAGAATCTATGAAGCACAGGGAACTATATTAAGCACTTCCTATACTTATCTTATTTAATTTTACAATAATTCTTAGAGGTAGGCATTATTGCTAATGCTCTCAAGACTCCAAATACTCTCTTGTCTCTGGAACAAGCTCCTATCTCGAAAGCTCGGGAGAACTCAGAAAATAAGGCCGTGGGAATTAGCCTATGTTAGGATTATCCATGCCTAAGCGGACAGAGTAAAATAAAAAGCTAGATGTACACACTGAAATGAGCAGCTACGTAATAATAAAATAGGTAGACCAGCCAGATAGGCCCTGTTGATATCTGCCCTTTGCAGACTGGAGAATGGAGGCTCGGAGATGTTCGTCTATGTGCCCAAGAGCACAACGCTAGGGAGGACAGAGCAGGAATCCAACCTGAGTTCGAGGTTGTGCTTGTCTTGTTAGGCATTGTTGCCCACTCATAGACCAGAAGGGACTATGCTTGGGGTCTGGGTCAAGATAAGTGACCACTCAGTGCCAGGCCAGCATTTTTAGAAACCTCAGGTCCAGTGTCATTGTGCATTTGGCTGTCGTCCTGCCTGCCTCTGCCTCTTGTTCATCTCTGTCCCCCGTGACGTCTCCCTGCTGGGTTTGCCTCTGGCCATGAATTTCAGCTGCCTGGACTCTGCTCTGTTCTGTTCAGGGATGATACATTGGTTTTCATTTCCTGCAGGAAAGGCCAGGTGGGCAGGTTTCTTTGCTCACGTGAGTGAGACCCTGAGGACATTGAAGGTGATGAAAGGAGGTTGAGATTTGTAATCTGTGCTTGTGTCAGTGAACTGAGTATAAGCAACAGATCCATGAAGATCATGTGGGGCAGGTGAACAGGTGAGCTCAGGTGTGCAGGTGACTCAGGCGTGGATTCCACGCCAACCACCATCCTGCCCAGGGCTCTCTGCCCTGTTGCCAGTGGCCTCTCCTGATCTGGATCTAGGGGTATTGCTGTCCTTGGGGATTGAGCTGAATCACAAATACAAGGCCACTTACGGTTTTGAGCAGAGCATACCCTTCTGCAGTATGCCACTGTCACCTGCTCACTTTTGCGTTTTTTAAAAAATCCACCTGATCTTGGCTCTTACTCTTCACTACATCCTTACCTACCTTCTGCCTCTCTGTGTGCCAACTCTACTGTGCTGCTATGATTATATGTTTTAAATATTTATTTGTTTTGAATAAGCAATACCCACATGTGATTTTTAAAAAAAATAATCAGCCCACTGTGTGTCTAGCAAGCATTTTCCCTTCCTAATCTCCCTTCCTGTCTGTTTCTTATACATTGTTTTGTCTGGGTGTGTATTTGGTTAAACCTTATGAAATAACCTTCTACATAGGTCAAAGTGGTCACCTATTGGCAGTTTCCCACGGTTCAACCAAATTCAAGCATAAATATGGGCCCTTTAACTTGTCGCCACATGATACATTTTCATGTGTATTGTGTGTCTTTCTCCTTCAGATTGTAAACTTGATGGAGCTGGGGCTTGTTGTGTTCACTGCTGTCTCCAGAGCCTGACACCAGAAAAGACTCTCAATAAATAAATATACCACTCTCTTTTCACAGGTAGTAGCCAACTGTATACACTGTTGTGCACTTTGCCTTCTTCACTTAGCACTATGTTTTTCAAATTGTTATTTTTTGGTACCTATGGATCAGCTTTGTTTCCCAACAGCTGCATAGAATGTGCATCCGTGGTGAGGATGTACCTGGCTGATGTGACCAGTCCCCTTCTGATGGTCATCTAGGTTCCCAATCTCTTGCCATTACACACAAAAATGCCCTGAGCATCCTTGCATAGATTTCTTTGCTCAAAAGTGTGAGCACCTTTAGGAAGTTTCCTACACGTGGAACTGCTGGTTCTGACATGGTGTTGCTATTTTGAGTAGACATTGCATAATTGTTTTAGTGTGTGCCCAGGGAGGAATCACAGTTCCCATGGGTTGCATCTTTGGTCTTTTGGTTAATGCTATTAGAAACAACCCATTCACTTTCCTAGGCTCTACAAAACCACAGCACTAGGGGAGTGACCGCACACTGTTCAGGCTTCTTGAAGTTTCTATTGCTACTCTCTGTGGTCACCAGCAGTCCATTCTAATGGACTGTGTGCTAATCTGTTACATTTGTATTAGAAGATGGATTTCTCAGCATGACACAATCAAATTAGTTTTGCTGTTGGAAGCCACCGTGGGATGCTAGTTGGGGCACAGCTGTTGCATAGCCATGAGACATCAAGACAAGGGGAGGTGCTGTCATAAAATCACCATCTTTCTTAGGAGCAGGAGCTGTCAGGACTCCGGAGAACAGTTCCCCTCCATTAACTTCAGCCCCAACCTCCTCTCTATGGTTGTCCCCCCAACACGTTCAGGTTCAGCTCACGTTCATAGAGTGCCTACTGCATGCCAGGTGCTTTCTGTCCAGGATCTAATTTAAGAGTCCCGTGGAAAAAAGATACTAGCTGCATCTTATAGAGAATATAACAGAGTATCTATTTATGTATTTATTTTTTTCTTTTTTAAAATTTCAGAATATCTTGGGGATATAAACATTTTGGTTATATATATTGCCTTTGCATCGCCCAAGCCAGAGCTACAAGCATGCCCAACCCCCAAAGTGTCAAAGAGGTAGAATGACTTGCTTTTAAAATTATAATTAAGACTTTAAAAAATACAAATAAGACTAAGTCCCTTCCTGCATAAGACCTTCCATTCTGAAGTCCTCGCATGTTATCTGTCCTCTGACAATACCTCCAACTTAATCTTAATGCCACTTTCTTCCTCTCACATCTCTCTCCAGCTACCATAGCCTTCTTTCTGCCACCTAAATTTATGTGCTCATTCCTACCACATGGCATTTGCACTTGTATTTTCCTCTGCCAAGAACATTTAGCCCTCTAGATTTTGCATGGTTGCTTCCTTCTAGCCACAGCTAGAATGTCACCTCCTCAGGGATGACAGTCTTCCTGGACCACTGCCCCTAAGCATGCTCTATCTCCTGGCCTATTTTATCTTGCACACGGCTGTTCTAACTATCTGAAAAAATTCTATCTGAAAAAATTATTTTGGTTGTTCACATGTTTGATTTGTTGATGTAGACTTTGAAGTTGCTTTTTAAAATACTGGTTTTAAAAATCTGTATTTCTTTTTCTTTTTGACTTTGAATATATATATATATATATATATATTATTTCAGAATATTATGGGAGTACAAACATTGAGGTAACATATATTGCCTTTGCCCTGCCATTACTACTGGTTTTAAAGATCTGAATATTCCTTTGTCTGAGATGGTTCCATTCAAGTCCTGACTGAGGGCCAGGAAAATATTTTTGATGATATTTCTGATGCAGTTAGGATGTTGTCCCAGGTTCCTGGGACCATTTTACCTAGATTGACCACTAGGGCTAATCACATTGCCTTTGTGGGGCTTGTTTTCTCTCACAGGAAGTAGTTCATTATCACAACCTATAACATTACATAGATCTTCGCTGAAAAGAAAACAGTGCTAGCCAAAGCTGTAAGATGAGGCTAACAGCTATCCGGTAAGAACTTGTGATTTCAAAACTAATTTATGCACACAATCAGAGGTTTGTGTGGGTGTGTGCCAGATGGGTAAAGTGACAAACTGGAGAGCACCTGTCCCACCTGTAGAAAAAGGTGCTATTCACCTCTTTTTCTGATCATTGCCATTTCAACAGGCAATATCACTGAGCTTTTACATTTTCAAGAAAAGTTAAAAATCTGGAATTTCAAGTAACATCTCCTGATTTTTAAATGTTGGAGACTAATTCAAAGTACCATGAATGCTGAATAAAAATGGTTCAAACAGTAGCGTGACACTTTGCAAATTCTGTTATAAATTTTATGAAATACTTTTGACTTTTTAAACCTGAGACAAAAAGGGGACGTTTTCATCCAGTGGAATGACATGGTCGTATTTGCATTGAATTTGTTTATTTGTTGTGCAAGATTATGCACACACTCGCATACACACCTTCCTTCCCAGGAAGGATGCAGGAAAGTGGAGCAGACGAGGTGATGTCGACATGTGACTACATGATCTGTTACCCACAAGAACTTGCCCCAAATCAGTGGGAGAACCAAGTCTGTAGAACCCACAGTCTTTCTCAAGCACTTATCCCTTTTATTTATAACTCAGGGTCTGTGCTTTTACGACCTCATTCTTTGCTGCACAAGCCCACCCAGACTATTCCCTAGACATCCCTCTGACCTGGCCTTATCTAGACTATATGTGGCTCTGCCTCTAATTACTGTGCACTTCCTTTGCATGAGGTTTTACTCATTCTCATGTCATTAGTATAAAGTGGGAGTCTCATTGCCAAGGCAACCAGAAGTGGGAGCGTGTGCAATTTCAGCCTTGTCCAAGAACTCACATCTACTCAGCATCCTCCCACCGTGTTCTTGGTTTTCCTACCTTCCATAGCCAAAATAATGCACACTATTCGATGGTAATCCCTGTTTTTCTTTTTTCTTTCTCTTTTTATTAATGTTTTAGCAGGTCTATCCATTTTTTCCTGAATTTACTGACTGCATTCTTTAATTTCCCCTAGCTAGTCCTGATATCTTTTCCTTTTCCTAGGTCACAGATTTCCTATCTGAAATCCCTCTAGGATAATTGCTGCTGTCAGCACTTTCCACATGGGTTTTCCTCTTTCTTCCACCCTCCTCTTGACAATTCCCTGCCTCTCCCATTGGAATTGGAATCTCGGATTTCTGTTGCTGCCCTCCATCTGGGCAGGGCCACTCAGAAATGGGTGGAGGAGCAGGGACTCCACACTTCTCATATAGAAGGACAGATGGAGGCCTCTGAGAAATGTGGTTCTAATTTTACATTGACTGCTTTATATTCTCTTTCCCCTTCAACATGCATCAAGAGCGCATTTGAGTTCTACCGTCCATAATTGTCAGTTGCTATACACTCAGCAGCAGTGTGCCAGATTTTTCTAGTAGTGAATGCTTAAAAGTTTATGGTTTTTTACAAAATATTAATGAATTTTGATGTGAATAAATGGCTTTATGGTGTCCTATGGGGAAATTTCCCTTCTCATAAAGGCCATGAAATGGTGGTCCTTTGGGGGATTCTTATTCACAAATGTTTCCTACACAAGATCTTAAATGTGCATGAGTTGCCAACTGCTAAAATAGGAAGATTTCAAGCAAAACCCTGACTTCATGATTATTTTGAAATAGTGAAAGTTCTGCAATGGCAAGCTTGTATTCTCGTGCAGCCACAGACAGCTGGAGTTGAGTAGTTCCTGCCACTTGGGATGAGGTGGCAACCTTTGTTTCATTTCAGGCTACTCTTAACACTCTCTGCTTTGCTCAATTTTGTTACCTGCCTGATTTCTGCAGGCATCTGAGTTTGTAACTTCTCTCATGGAGTTCTAGGCTTATAGAGAGGCTATAGATGTCGACACTGATCCCCACTCTCTTACCCACTTTATTCGTGAATGTCCCTTTTCTACACCTTGAAACGGTCACTAAGCCTGCAGAGATGACGTTCTCATTGCCTTCCTCCATAGTCATTCCATCTGTGATGGGCTCTCCCTGGGAGAAAGTTCTCCCACACATTGAAGTAGCTTTTTCATCTCTTAAGTGCTCCCATCCCTTGGTTGGAGATCTACTGGTTGGGCATCTATTTGGATTATTTTATTCCTCCAAAACTTGATTTCCACTGCATACCCAAGGGCTCAGGCACTCCAAGGGCTATCATTTCAGCATTTTCACTGTGCTGATTTCAAAGCACCGAAGACTCTGATGCCTCCTCATTTGTACTGTGTATCACCTGGTTATTTTGTGTCCTTTGAAAGCTCCAATCTGACGTGTGCAGCCACCTGGGAGTTTCCTTGCGGTTCACCTGGTAGGACCCAGAGGAGCCCACGTGAGTGTCTATAATGATAATGGTGTTGATAATGATGACGATTTTAGTGGCTACCTTTTATTGGAAACATGCTGCCAGGGTAAACTCTATGCTAGGATAAATGATTAACAAGCACCACTGTGTCTAATCCTAATGAAGGGTAGGCATTATATCCTGGTTTACAGATGAGCAAACTGAGACTAAGGGAAGTTAAATATATTCCCAAAGGCCGTGGTGGTGGACCTTGTATTTGTCTCCCTCAAATGTATTCCTTTTTCTTTTGGTAACTGCCATAATTTTCCTCTGCATAGTCACCCCTATCCCATGGAGTTCACGTCCTTTGGGGAAAGGACAGTGTGTCATGTGACAGACCTGAGCCACTCAGTACAATTCCTCTTCACTGGCCACGGTGATTGGCTCATTGTTTGGGATGAGTCACAGTTTAGAACAACGAGATTGGAGAATATTTGATGGGAGGGCTCCTAAAACCCTTGTAAAGAGACCCTGTCCTTATTGCTCAGGACATGGAAGGACATGCATGGAAGAGCTCCGGGAATGGTTGCTGTGTTTCCATCTTGTGTCCATGAGGGGGTACCAGCTATAAGATAGTTTTAACCTGGAAATCTTTTCAGGGAGGAGGAGGGGGAGTATTTGTGACAATTGTCAGACTATTGGAGAGGAAGGTGTTCCCCACTCTCTTGAAAAGGAAACAGAAAAAGCAAGGGCGAGAGGGAGACAGAGGAGTCAGACAGATGCTGAAACAAATTGAGAAAGATGCATAGAAAGATGCATACAATGATACAAAAACAGAGAAAAGGAATAAGATTTTGCAGGGCCGTTTGCCAATCTTTACTAAAATTAAAAGAGTGTACTCTGTGATCCAGCAGGTCTACATTTTTAAAAATATTACAGTAAAATACCCATAACATAAAGTTTACTATTTTAACCATGTTTAAGAGTACCATTCAGTGACATTAAGTGCATTTACAATGCTGTGCAAACATTGCCACCATCTAGTTCCAGAACATTTTCCTCACTCCAAACAAAAACTCTGTACCTATGAAGTAGTCACTCCACACCCTCCTTCCCCTCAGGCCCTGGAAACCACTAATCTACTTTCCGTCTCTATGGATTTGCCTATTCTGGACATTGCACAGAAATGGAATCATATAGATGACGTCTGGCTTCTTTCACTTAACATAACATTTTCAAGGTTCCTCCGTGTTGGGGTACATGACAATAGCAACATACGGATATGGATTAAATATCAATCGCAGTGCCGCAGGGAACCCATGGCACACCTGCACCTTGGGAAGGACTCACCTGGTAGAATGAGGCAGAACCTGGTACTGATGTGCAGAGGTCTCCAAGACATGTTCTTGGGTGAAAACAGCAAGTTATAGAACAAAAAGCATGTCCTTCTATGTATGTAAAAAGCTATGAGATGGAGAGATTAATTCTATATGTAAACACAGACACACCACTGCACAGGCAGAGGTTTGGGTGGGGATGCGACAAGCACATGACAGGAGAGAGATGGCTGTAGGATGACTTGAGATGAGAGATAATGGTCAAGAGGACTTTAGCTTTGTCTCTTAATGTTTGGATTTGTCAAAGGAGAGCATATTCACATATTGAAAATGTCTGTATAAATGAGTCAAATTGAAAGAAAACAAGAAAAGGAATGGAAGACAGAAAGAGACCAATGATGCTAAGAAAAGCACAGAGGGAAGCCCACACAGAGGAAGAGATCCCCCGGGTGGAATTGGGGTGGCCCCGTCACCACAGCATTGCCGTACCCTTTCGAGCGGGAACAGTGTGTGGGGGGCATTGAACAGTGAGAGCTTTTAGACTCCACCTTCTCCCCATTGTGACAAGTTGACTTTAATTACAGCATCTCAAATGCTGGTGATTATTGGTTTGTTCCAGTGTTATAAAGTCTAGAGCCCAGTCCAGGGTGAAGCTACTGTTTTGAGTCGTACTCCCAATCTGTGTTTCGATTTTAGAGGAAGTGTTCCAAGGTTAATCAAGTTGTTCTTTCTGTGTTGTCAGGATGACAAATTTGGGGGATGGTGGTGATAAAAAAAAAAAAATCATGGTTTGCTTAACAGAATGGAAAAGCATGACTTAAGGAATTGTGTAAAGATTGGTGATTTTTGTTTGGAACTTCATAGCAATGAAATAGTCAATGATTGAGAAATAATTTTATGATTTTTTAAAAACCTGGTCTTAGAATCAGACCAGAAAAATGAGCACCTTTATTTTTTATTGTTTTCCTTGTTGAGAACTGTGAGTTCTGGCTTGAGATCCCCACCCCTATTTATTTCCCCATCCTTCAGAAGTATTTAATGAGTGATTAGATTGCGCTAGGTGCTGTGGTGTTAAAAAATAGGTATAACCTCTTCCCTTGGGTGGAGCTTAGAGTGTATTGGGAGGGACAACAACATAGCGGCAACAACAAGTGTGTATATATGATTATAAATCCCAACAAGGGAAATTCTGCATAGAAAAATGAAGTTGGAATATTACTTGCAGGTGTGCCTAACACCATCCGCTCAGGGACAGGTCCCTTGGGAGGAGATGTCTAGTTGGGTTTCCAGGCTCTGGCCTCAGGCAATTAATTTGCTCTCTTAACAATGACCATAACGGGCAGGAGCAGGCTTTCTGGAGTTCAGTTTGCATTTGGTTAAGCTCAATTTCCATGTCTGCCTGAGTGTGAAAGAATAGCTGTTCGGGGGAGCCCAGGGAGCACACGTCACAGCAGGGGGTGGCAGAATTTTCAGGCAATCCAATGTGGTGGAAGAGACTGAGGTTTGCTCCTTCTTGAGGTGGAAAGGGGCAGGTTATGACCCAGCCGGAGGTAACTGTTGGAGACAACCTTCGATCCTGCGTAACTCTACCATTTCCTTGGGTGTCTTTCTTCTTCCCTTTCTGCCATCTGTATCTTCCATCTTTTTATTAGTGTATTTCCACACTTGTTTCTCTTTTGCTTTCTTTTCTCTCCAAACCCTCCTTTCTCTTTCTATTTCCTTCTGTTCTCTTCCTTGTTTGTCTCCGCCCTCTTATTCCTTGCTCTCTCTTTACCCCTCCATCCCTTTTCCTCCTTGGTCTATTATTTTACTTCCTAGCTCACTCTTGTCGGGTGTACTTCTCCCTCTGCTTGTTTCTTTATTTCTCTCCCTCCCTGCAACCCCCTCCCCCGTAATCTTAGACCCACTGATGATCCCATGTGGATCCTACAAGCTTTGCTTCCCTGTCCCCTCCTTCAGGGCCAACTAGAGTTACAGGGACCATTTTATCCCTTGCACTGTTCTGAGGATATGGGGGAACCACTCAAAGGAAAGCTAGTGAGGGCTTTGGGAAATGGAATACAAGAATCACAGACCTAAGCATAGGGTACATCGGGAGATGGGAGGTGTTGTTATTAGATGACCGGGACCGTGGGCTCATGGACTGGCTTGAAGCCTTCCTGTTTGTTTGTTCACATGGATGCAAGCCTTCCCGGGATGCTGTGCCGGTGTGGCCTGAAAAGGCCGGGCCGATTCATGGTATCTTGGTCAAATCAACAGCAACATCAACAACATTCTTGTCTTTATCAAGCCTGAGGGGATAAACACTTAGAGGAAGGCTTTCAAAAGTCCTCATCTTTTCCCTCCATGACCCTGTTTAAAATCTCTCCTCTTGTTTTCCCGCCAAATTCTCTCGACCACCTCTCTCGCTCATGGTATCCTTTCTATCTCCTGCCTGATCACTTAGATGGGCTCAGCCTTGCTCTCCCTTATCCCCACCCCCAGGCCCTCCCCAGTCTGCACGTTGCTGGTTTCTTCTCATCCAGGTCTCAGCACAGATGCTGCCACTGTCTCCAACCATTCTCTCCTGCCGTTGTTCTTAACCTTGGGGTAGGGGGCGGTCGTAGGAGGGACTACCTCGAAGAATGTGATGAAACAAGAACTCTCTGAACAGGAAGATGCTCATACACATGACAGTTTCTGATTCCCACCATCTCAGAGGGTTCCTCTGCTCCCCAAATCCCACCCCTGGACTTTTCAGGCATCTGCACCACCAGGTCAGTCTCCAAGAGCACCCCTGCCCTTGTCATATCCTATCACATTAGCTTGCATTTATTTGCTTCTTAACTCTTAGAACTAGCTGAAATTAGGTTATTTGTTTATTTACCATCATCAAAATTCTAGTCCAGACAACCTCCGCTATCATAGCAGCTATAGGCAACGGGAAGCACTTTTTCAGGATGAAGGAAATCCAGTGGAGGTGCTGAGCCTACAATTCTACGTAATATTTTTTCATGCTGTGGTGACGTAGGTGCTTCTGGCTGGAAACTTAGTTCAGAAGCTTGCAATGCTATACCTGGTAGTTTCCATTTGTATTCAAATCTCTCCCCAGTCTTCTATTTGCTCCTTGTCTATTCTGATAGAAATCAATAGTTTCCCTCGTTTTGCTCCTGCATTTAGAAAAGCGAATCAAGTCTCCAGGTTTCACGCTCCGTTGACATACAGGGGTCAGCATCTTGGAGAAGTTGATCCTCAGGGCAGGACTGAGTTAAAAGAATATTTTCCTCCTAATTGATTGGATCTCGTTACCTAGACACTCTCATTCCACATCCCACCTGGGGGTGTGGAGGGTTCCACAGTCCCCCGAACAATGACATTTTGTTTGATTGCCTTGGAGAGAAGGAGCTACAAGGCATGGGGCACAGGCAATGTGAGGCCAGTAACCCAAGTCACCTTTCAAATAGCTGAAAGAAACTGTCCGGTAGCCGATAAATGAGCTTTATAACCTGACAAGGGCAAAGCCCTCTTCCGCAGTTTGCCTTGGAAATTGGAAAAATGAGCCTTGCAGTTAAAGATCTAGCATGTTCATTTTGCTTTCTAAGTGAGAAAGGAGGTGTTTCATGGTATCGCTGTAGCTGCTGAACGTTTGTGCCAAAGAGGTAAGATTATAACAGGCAGGATGATATTCGTGTGATGAATTTCTCCTTTCCTTGCTACAGAAGGTTCAAAAATGAGGTTTCCACCTGCAGCTCCTGTAGAATATCAAATTGCTCTTTGCAAGTGAGTAGAAATGATGGTGCAACAGAGGACCAGAGGATTACGATGATGCTTCTGAAATCTGAGACAGTGGCTAGAACAAAGGATGCATCTTCTTCCTTTCGGGAGCCGTCTATACCCATCCATGGTGCACTCTGGGGCCACTTGCCTCTCTGGGGTCTTTACCAACGGGGATTGGAAGTGGGACACATTTAATTTGGTCTTAGTTCTCCCTTTGACAGAGGTTTTTGGGGCACTTTGGGGATGTCACCATCTACTCTGTGTCTTTTTTTCCCCACCTAAAATACACCCATGCATAGGAGAGACTTGAAATAGAGGAGTCTCAACTCTTAAGGGAAAAAACCAGAATTAGTTATTTAAATGACAGTTTATCATTACTATTTGTTGCAGGAAAAAGTAGTGTTGGAAACAAGATTGAAAAGGAGGTCATCTAGGGCCCGAGCGTGGCTCACACTGTAGTTCGTGTTATGTACTGTTTCAATTACTTAACTGGGTATCGTTTCTCCGTCTCAGATTTGTCCAGTGTCAACATTTCCCTGTGAACTGTGCTTTGCATGGCTGCGTTGATTCATCTTTGGCCTGATTTATCAGCCCTGGTGGATGCAAAGTGAACCTCTGTGTGAAATCAAAAACAATTTATAACCTGCCTTATCAGCAAATATCCAGAACATTAGTTGCAGAAAATGAGTTAGTTGATCCTATTCCTTGCCTCTGGTGGAAGGAATTAAAACAGGGCAGGCTATTTTCACCATAGACACCTTGTCCTTAATTTTGGGAACTGAGAAATATATTGACCTGTTTCTTACCTTTGATGGTACAAGAAATAGGACACAAACAGTCTACAGTCAACTGGCAGAGAGTGAAGCTGGCCCTTGTCTGCTGAGCAAATAGAATCTCTCTTCCCTGTTCCATCTTCACATGAGAACATCAGCTCGAGAGCTCCTAGACATAGAAATTCCTCTCTTTAAATATCTTTCAGCTTCCTCTATAAGCTGTCTTATCCTCTGAGAAGCCTTTATATTAAGAGCCATGATTGCAACTTGAACTCACATCATTTATTTTACCAATTGGACCATTTAATAATTCAGAGCTGGATTCTAGAGCCAGATGACCCAAATCCAACTATTTCTCCACCTTAGGGGTGTCATGTCCTCACTCTGGGACTTGGTTTCCTTATTTGCAAATGGAGTTAATAATAGTACCTGATATTAAGTTGTTAGGAACATTAAATCTGATAACTCCTATAATGTGCTGAGTGGTGCCTCATTAAGAAATATCAGGCATTTGCCATTTTCCATTTTCTTTTTAATGAGGACATAGGCATCTTAGAAATATCAAGTTGTTTGTTAAAACAAGAAATCAGTATTATTCGAAGCCTACCTTGCAAACTCTGCTAGCCAAAATCTCTCCTGCACTTGACCTTTATGAGAAGGAGACAGGTAAAAAAAAAAAATGCCAACATTAAGAATTTAGTCAAGACTCTATTTTAAGGCAGAATCTAGAGTTACCACTCATTTTCCTTCAATCCTATAGTTTTGATCCCTGGGCAGAGATGTTAGATGTTCAGAGAGTATCAGGGCTCTGTCATAGTCATCATCACATGTCGATATTCATCATCATACATTGTATTGAAATATCACACCATTCCCCATAAACATGTGTGATTATTATGTGTCAATTAAAAATAATAATAGGCTAGGCATGGTGGCTCACGCCTGTAATCCCAGCACTTTGGGAGGCCAAGGTGGAAGGATCGCTTGAGATCAGGAGTTAGAGAGCAGCTTGAGCAACACAGTGAGACCCCATCTCCTCAAAAAATTTTAAAAAATTAGCCAGGTATGGTGGCGCTTGCCTGTAGTCCCAGCTACTTGAGAGGCTGAGGCAGAAGGATCACTTGAGCCCGGGAGTTTGAGGTTGCTGTGAACTATGATCAGGCCACTGCACTCCAGCCTGGGTGACAGAGTAAGACTCTGTCTCTGAAAAAACAAATAAAAAAAAAAAAAGAAAAGAAAAAAGTATCAGTATGCACTTATGATGTATTTTAACTTAAAATGTATGTACCCTAGAGCAGTGACCAACCCAGTAACAATACGCACCCCTAGCACTCAGATTTTTGTTTCTAAATATTATTTCTCATGGAAAGAAACCACTGGGAAAGTGGCCAATTCAAGGTGTCGGACTGGAAACAAACAAGATGAGCTTCCCTAGAGTGTCTTGTCATAGAAAAGAACACAGCAGTTACCAAAGACTACAGGTTACAAAGTTATAGGTCAAAAGGACTCAAAGCCAACCTGAAAAGTACCAACTGGCCAGAGATGAAACAGTTTGAGCATCAGTGAGCATACTAAGTGCAAGGGATTGAAGCACATAAAATCCATGAGTTTTGTAATAATACATTCATGAATTTATTACAAATTTATTAAAAAGAAACCTTATTGGTAACCTTGGGACAATGCTAGGGAACCAACTCATTGTTTTGAAAACCTACATCAGGGGGAAAAACCAAGCATTTACTATATTCTACTTTTATATTAGCTCTCTCTCAGGCTAATCAAATAGTTGATAAGTGAAAGTTCTCTTTTTGACATGGTTCCAGGTAATAAATGAAGGAGGAGTAGTAGAATTGGAATATCCCTGTATTGAAAACGCTAATGAACTAACAGATCCAAGCAATGATGATCGATGCCTGCTAATGTTACAAAAAGAGATAATCGGAAATTTCTATTTCCTGAAAAAAGTACTCACATCACCTATTAAGTAGTGTTGAAAAAATAAATGAAATCTGCATCTGTCTCTAGATATAACTACCGATTTTCAGCAAATATGGGAGAGGGTATAAGCCTGTTAAATGACATTACGGGAATGTCATTAACAAAATCCAGACTATGGGCAACTGCAACAAAACACCCAATTTTTTCAACCAAAAATGCAATGCAATAGAATAGTAAGGTAGAAAGGTAACCTATGCATTAAAAGAGACTCAAGAGCCACATGAACAAATCATGATATATGGACCTTCTGTGTATTCTAATTTAAAAAAAGATTTTTTAAAAAGTATATAGGATAATCAAGGAAATGTGAATACTTGAAAATATTAAGCACAAAAAAATTTCTGAGTATGAAATTTTTGAGGGTCTTGTGGTGACATTAGGAAAGGGAGTCCTTGACTTTAAGAGAGCCATAGTGAAGCATTTGTAGATGAAATGATACGATGTCTGGGGTTCACTTCAAAATAATCTAGTGAAAGGAGAACATTGGTAAGAATATGGAAAAAACAAGATTGGTCATGAATTGAAGATTTTTGAAACTGGGTGATATGGACAGGGGAGTACATTATTCTATTTTCTCTCTATTCTATCTTTGACATTTCCCATAATGACAAGTTTAAAAAGCACATAAAATGACCTAAGTTTATGTAAGCATTTCTGTAAATGACCTAATTGGGCTATAACTAATAAGCCTTGCAGATGGGTAAAAATCTACCAGCCCAGTAACTTTGAGACATTACCGGAGGCTCAGAGAGTGGATGTCTGCACTGCCTTGAGATCACAGAAGGAAACCACCCAGTCAGGAAGTGAACAACAAACAGCATGGGTGGCATTTTCAGTTTTTATTCTACTGCCAATGTGTGCATTTCCTGTCTTGTAGTTCTCCCAGCACCTTGTGGGTGCTTGACAGTGACAGTGACTGGTAGCTTTTTTGAGTTTGGAGCCTATGCCAACTTCTTTTCCTCCTCTAAGTTAGCTGTGGGGTGTAGCGACTACTGGGTGAAACTATTCTCTGGTTAGATAGGGGAATTTTCCAGCATCACCAGAATGAGTCTGTGGTTTCACTTTCTATGTTATATTACATTCATGTAATATATCTCATATATACATATTTTAGGTATATATGATATACTTTTTATCATGCATATATATATATATATATATATATATATCTATGAGGGCTGTCCAGAAAGTATCCAGCCATTCTATCCATGCATCCATTGTATCCATGGCTGGATGCTTTCCGGACAGCCCTCATATATTATATATGAGACTAAATATAGTCCCATAGTCCCTTATATGTATGTATATAGGGCTTGACAGTTCCCAACTGTTTTCTAATACATTCATTCATTCAATGAATATTTATTAAATGCTTAAATAGTTGGAATTGCATTAGATGATGAGACTGCAGTATGAAAAGACCAGATTCTAAGTTACATGATAGTGTGGGGAGATCTCAATGCACTTGTGAGAAAAAAACTATTGCAGATTAGATTTTGAAAAGTGGTATGGGGAAAAAATTAAACAGAGCTCTGGTAATGACTAATGGACAAAGGCCCTGCTCTAAAAAGACAAGACCTCTCAGAGCCTGTGACATTTAAGCTGAAACCTGAAGGGTGAAAAGGAGCTACTGGTGATGGGAAGAGTGGAGGGAAAAGCATTCCAGGCACAGGGAACAGCCAGTGCAAAGACACTGAGTGGTAAAAAGCTGACTGTGGTCAAGAATGCGTTGAGGTCTATTGTGGTCGGAGTATAATGAGCGGGAGGGAGAGTGGTCCAAGGGACAGGAGCTGATCTGGCCTTCAGAACAACTATGGGAACCTGTTCTCATTGTTCCTCCCATTTCACAGATGGGACAACTGAGGCAACCTTCTCATGTCATTGCTAGTGAGTCATGGAACAAGAAGAGCTTGAGTCCTTTTCACCAGACTCCAGATCCAGTGTCCAGATCCAGTGTCCCAGTGTCCAGATCCAGTGTCCCTTCCAAGCAGATAAAATAAACCTGTTATAGTCTTAGTCTCCTCTCGTCTCTCTTTTCTCACCACCAGAGAGGTCAATTCAAGCTGTGGTTGTTGTGACCACAGCCAGGGACTTGCACTGGGTGGGGGGCAAGATCCCATGTGTTCCTCAAATCGACGTCAGGATTTCTTCACAGGCTTGGCTGTGGGAGTAGGAAATGTGGGCACAACTTTTTAATGTCTCAGAAGTGTCTGTGGGTACATAGCAGAATTTGCTGTCACATCCATCTGCCGCTCTCCCTCTGTCTCGCTGAGTAACCTGCTATGTGAGAGGAAGAACCAGAGCCGCGTTATGTCAGTCATCGGAACAGAGTCCATTAAGACATGACTCTGATTCCGGTGGAGCATCAGTTGGGAACACGGAGCCACTTGCTTTCATCCTGAGGGCCACCAACTGTTGACTCCCTGCTCGCCCTTCTTCAGAGAGGAGAAGTGTAATGGAAAGCCTTCTGGAGGAATTTTCCTACTGGCAGAATTGTCATGGCGAACTTGAGACAGGTCACAGAGTGGGAGAAATTTAATGTTATCACTGAGGGAAGATCCTTGCTTTGTTGAAGAGGAGGAAGAGGAAGAGGAGGAGGATGAAGAAGAGGAGGGGGACGAGGAAGAGGAGGAAGAGGGAGAGGAGGAGGAAGAGGAAGACTAAGGAGCAGACAATGCACTTCTAAGCACCTTCCATACTCACGTTAATCATCACAGAAACCCAGCAAGGTTAGAAACGATCATCACCTTTCTGCAAATGAGCAAACTGAGGCTGAGCAAAGTTGAGGGCCTGGGCCGAGCTCACACAGATAGGAGGAGGCTGAGCCAGGCCTCTGTAGCTCCACTTCCCTGAAGCACAGCTTCTCCTTGGATGCTTTGAAAAGTGAGTGTCCCTAACTTTCTAGTCCAAATCTCACTTAACTCTAACTTGTGTTGGACTCTGACAAGCCATTGCTGCTTCTTCATTTTCAAGTTGCGCTTTGCTTATGCAGTAGCATCCTTGCAGGTTTGAAGTGTAATATCCAATTGCCTTTATTTTTCAAGTAAGAAAAGGCTCAGAAAGGGGAAGAATGTGTCCAAACTCACCCAGCCAGTCAGCAGCAGAGCTGCATCCACGTTCTAACTCCAAGTGCACTGCCTTCTTCTCAAACCATAGTTGTCTTGTCTTGTTCTCGTCCAAGATCTTTTCCTTTCTTGTCAAGTTCCAGGGCAACCTAATGGAGAACATTCTTTTGGGAATTAGAAAAGATTTTCAATTTGCTTGGCATTGAGATTGAGGCTAAGAGAGAGTAGACCAAGGTCTACTCTCCTGGAAAAAACTAACCAACTGAATTGAAGTGTGTACGTGTGCGTGTGTGCCTGCATGGGGGTGTGTGGACACATTTATATATGTACTACTTAAGAGTTAGGGGCAGAGTTGACTAAATGTGTGCAATGATTGCTTGAGCACTGCCTTCAACTCTCAGCTTTGGGGTGGGTGGTGTATCGTACACCGAACACCTTTACATTTAACATATATGCCGCAATACACATGGAGGCCAGAACATAGTATCTGGCAGATGGTATGTGATGAAATTAATTTTAATTATTATTATTTCATTTAAGGTGAGGTAAATACTATTTCCTCAGTTTTACAGATTAAAAGAATGGGAATTAAAGACTTAAATAACTCCCTAAAATCGTTCAATTGGCAAATGACAGACCCAGGATTCAAACCCAGGTCTGTTTAATTTTTGAAACTGGTGTCTTGCATGCCAGCTTCATAGTGCATGGGGCCAGGTAAGGAACTGGTGGGTGAGACATTGATCATCATGATCAGCCCAGAAAGGGGGAGAGTCAGCTCTCCCTTCGTTGTTGGAAACAGAACCAAAATTATTTTGGGCCCTCCAGTTTCAGGTCTTGGATGAACTTCCTTCATAGCAGTGAGCTGAACATGAGCAGGATAGACTATTTGTATTCCACTAATGTGGCAGCCTTTTCCTGGTAAGACTTGGTTCCCAGATCTCATTTGTCACCTGAGGTGGTGTCAGCCTGGCCACCTGATGGATAGTGGCTTCTCTCCGAGGGATAAATCTACAAGTTGTGCCAGCTGAATGGCTTCAGAGGACATGTACCATTTGTGAGGCTCCTTCAGGGTGGGAGCTTCCTGGCTGTGATTCCATTACTGGAATTGGAGCCCTGACTCCCATTTTTCTGTAACTCTGCTGATGACATTAGTCACATTAAAAAGATAGCACAGACTTGGCTCTAAATATTCATGGATGCTGGCTGCTCTCAGCACACCTGACCCTTTGAGTCGGTTCAGGATCCTGGAGCCTGTGGCTTTCTGTTGGGTTCTAAATACCAACTTTAAAGAGGAGGTTTGGGTTCCATTCTTATTGCTAATCAAAGGCTCCAGCAGTACAGAGGAAGGAACATTTGACAAAGGATCAGAACGCTGAGATCTGGCAGTAACTTGTTTTGTTACATGAGACCAGTTAGTGTCCTCCTTTGCACATGTGAGAGAGTTGGGTTACGTAAGTGTTTCCCAGAATACAGGGTGCATATCACCTAAGGTAAATGAGATGGTTTTAGGTGGTGTTCTCTGAACATAGACTCATATAGTAGGCATGTCATACTGTCTAGCTAGATTTTAATAATGCAATTTATTTTATTTTTCTGGTGGTTATTTTTGTAAGTGACACAGGGCTTCCCATTTAGAGAAGCTATATAATTTCCTTTAAAATAGGTTAATTACATTTTGAAAGGTGAGTTGATTTATAGACTAATAATAAGTAATGGGAAATATCTGTGATTGGCGTTGAAGAGAAACCATGATTGCGGAATTGTCTATGTCTCTCTTTAATTCCATCATATATTTTGAGGTTCTATTATTAAGTTCATGCACATTTATGATTGTTCTATCTCTCTGATGAGTTGATCCTTTTCTCATTATAAAATGCTGTTCTGGTAAGAACTCCTTGTCTTGAAGTCTATTTTATCTGATGCTAATAAAGATACTCCAGCCTTCTAATGCTTACTGGTTGGGCGGTATATCTTTTTTCACTAATTCACTTTCAATCTGTCTCTGTCTTTACATTTAAGGTGCATCTCTTGCAGACAAAGAATAGTTGGTCTTTTTTTTTTTTTTTTTTTAAATATCCATTCTGGTTATTTATAACTGTTAGTTCACTACCATTTATTGATGTGTTTGGACGAGGTATTCCATTTTATCCTTGTTTTCCAAATTACCCCTTGGTTTTTCATTTCTCTCTTCTCTCTTTCCCATTGTATTAGTTTTTCTATTGCTGCTGTAACAAATTATCACAAACTGAAGGGTGGTGGGTCTGAGGTCCCTTTTGCTTGCTGTCTGTGGGCTGGGGACTGGTCTTTGCTCCTGGAGGCTGCCTGTGTTCTTGCTCACACTTTCCTCATGGCCCCCTCCAGCGATGGCTGATCAAGGTCATCTCGCACTGCGAATCTCCCCAACTTGTCCTCTGCCACGTCTCTCTGACTACAGCTGGAGAAAGTTCTCTGCTTTTAAGGGCACATGTGAATAGACTCAATGGAATAATCCAGTGTAATCTCCCTATTTTAAAGCCCATAACCTTAATTACGTTTGCAAAATCCCTTTTTTCATGCAACGTAACACATTCACAGGCTCTAGGGATAAAGGTGTGGACATCTTTGGGGGCCATTCTGCCATCACATCTACCTTCTTTTGGATTTTTGTAAGATTTTAGAACTCCATTTTAACTTATTGGCTTTTTACCGACACTTCTTTGCATGACCATCTCAATAGACGCAGAAGTATTTGACAAAATTCACCACCCTTTCGTGATAAAAATGCTCAGCAAACTAGTTGTAGAAGGAATGTGTCTCAACATAATAAAGGCCATTATACAACAAACCCGCAGCTAACGTTAGACTCAATGGTGAAAATTGAAAGCTTTTCCTCTAAGATGGGGACCAAGACAAGGGTGCTCAATCTTACCACTTCTATTCAACATAGTACTGGAAGTCCTAGCCAGAGAAATTAGGCAAGAAAAAGAAATAAAAGACATTCAATCTGGAAAGGAAGAAGTAAAATTATCTCTATTTGCATTTTTTTAAAGTGATTGCTCATTTTTATTGTTTTCATTTTTAAAGGGATTGCATCAAATGTCTTTAGTTTTTCACATGCTACCTAGGGTCAATATTGTGCCACTTCACATACAATGTAGGAACCTTTTAGTGTTTAGCCCATTACTACCTCTCACCATCCTTTATGCTATAGTGTTATATGCATTGCATCTATACATTAAAACCCCACATGGCAATGTAAGGATTTGTGCTTTAAGTAGTCATATGCAAAAGTATTTTTAAAAATTAAGAGACAAATTAGTCTTTTATGCTCACCCATATATTCATGCTTCTAATGTTCTTTATTAATTGCTGAAGGAATCTGAATTTCTCACTAGTATCAACTTAAAAAACTTCCTTTAGCATTTCTTGAAGTGCTGGTCTGCTGGAAATGAATTCTCTTAGTTTTCTTTTATCCGAAAAGTCTTTAACTTGCTTTCATTCTTGAAGAACATTTTCACCAAATATGGAATTTGGGGGTTTTCTTTCAACACTTTAAAGACATTATTCCACTGTCTTCTGGACTCTGTAATTTGTAATGTTAGGTCTGTGAAAATTTTGAATCATTCTTTTCTATCTATAATGTGCTATTTTTCTCTTGCTAATTTTGAGATTTTCCTTTTTTTTTGATTTTCATCAGTTTGACTATGAGGCACCTAACATGGTTTTCTTCACATTTATCCTGTTTGGGATTCTCTGAGTTTCTTGAATTTATAAATTTATGTCTTTTACCAACTTTGTTTATGGTCATTATTCTTCAATATTTTTTCCTACCCTCTTCCTTCTCTTTCAGGGATTTTGATCACATGCATGTTAGACCTTGCTCTCTTAACTTTTAAAATCCTCTCTGCTTGAGTCATTTCTTTTTTATTTATTTATTTATTTATTATTGTTTCAGCATATTATGGGGGTACAAAAGTATAGGTTACGTATTGTTCTATCTTCAAGCTTGCTGGCTCTTGCCTATGTCATTTCCATCTCATATTAAGTCTATCTGGTAAATTCTTTGTTTCGGATATTTTATTTTTCAGTTCCAGATTTCCGTTTTATTTTTGTATTATGTGTTCTTCTGCTGAGATTTCCTATCTTTTTCTTTTTGACGAGCATATTTTCCTTTACCCCATTAAATATATTGTTGTAATAGCTGCTTTCATATCTGGGTCATATTGGGTCTGTTGACTCTTTTTTCCTTGAGAATAGGTCATATTTTCTTGTTTTTTTAATATGTAAAATAAGTTTGAATTGTATTAGTCCTTTGTGAATGCTATATTGTGGGATCTCCGTGTTACATGATTTATTCAAAGAGTGTCATATTTATATCTTAGCAGGTAATTAACCTGGCTAGACTTAAATTTCCAACGCTGTCTCTTGGATGGCAGCTCAATTCTCAGTTCTTTTTTGGGTTTAGACGCAAACTACTTCAAGCTTTCTCCACTCATCTCTCATTCAAGGATTGGCCAGAGATTTGGGCAGAGTTTACATGCATAAGCCAGAGATTCCCTTCTCTACGTCTCTTGTTTCTGGGATTTTTATTTCGTATTCTGTTGGCCATACATTCCCAGGTCTCTAACTTCCAGCTTCTCAGGCCAGAAAGATGTTGGCTCCCCTATTAGAGGTTGCGCTACTCAGTGCCATTCCTGGACAGCAGCATGCATGGCATCAGGCCTGGGTGGTAAAAATGCAGAACTCATGCAAAAGGTGAGCACTTCTATGTTTCAATGCCCCTCTAAAATCTACTTGCTATTTTCATTCTCCAGAGCCCTTGGGTAATTTTTTTTTCCTCTTTCCAGTTTTAAGCTTTTTTTCTGTTTGGGGATGGAGGGAATCTATTAGGATCTAGCTCTACCATACTAGAAGCAGAATGCATCTAGTTTCCTGTTGCTGCTCTTTCTCACCCTTCCACACTGCTGGTACTGGCATAAACTATCTTCACAGATAAACTAAGTCAGATAATCTTTATGGTTACATTAAACTGAAATGTCATCACCTTCAGCCATCTCATTCAGTGACCTGACTCTCAGTTTTCTATTCTTATATATCGCTACTGCAAACTTTAGGAGCTTGAAACAACAATCTCTTTATTATCAGTCATGATTCTGTGGGTTGACTGGGCTATGCTGGGTGGTTCTTCTGCTCCACGTGATGTCAGCTGGGGCTACAGTCCTCTGAGGGCATGAATGGGCTGGGAAGTCCAACATGGCTCAGCACATGGCTCGTAGTTGGTGCTGGCTGTTGGCTTGTGGGCTCAGCTGAGTGTCTAGTGTGGCAAATAATGGCATTTGGTTTCTGAGTTGAAGTGCTCAAGGGCAAGTGTTGCTTGAAAGAGGATGTGTAAGCTGCCATTTCTCTTAAAGGTTAAGCCTTATTGGTCACACAGCCACAGTGCCAGACAAATGCAAGAGGAGGATAAAGCAACTCCACCTGTCAAGGAGAAGGATGGCAAAAAATAGTATGGACATCTTTAATTCACTCCACTTGATATGGCCTGCTCTTGTTTATTCCTACTACCCACGGCCTTTGTTCATGCCTTCACCATCTCTGCTGTGCAGAATTCCTGAAATAGCCTTCTAACTTGTCCCCTTCCCTCCAGTCTGCCTCTCTCACATGTCTGTCTACACAAATCTTCTGCCTTCTCCAGAAAGACTGCCTTTATCTCTCAGAGTGAATAGAACTTTTCATCTCTCCATGATTCCATAGCATTCTGTACGTACTTTAGCATTTAGTGTATTGTTCTGCAATGATAAGATCTATTTGTCTCCCTCACCAACCAATCTGAGTTTCTCAGGGGAAGAGACCATATTTGACACATCCAACATTTCTCCTATTGAGAGTTTACCAGTCTGTAATTTCCTTAAAATTGGGGAATTTTCCTATTTTATTTATTATATCCTCAGTTCCCAGCTTTTTGTCTGGCTCATAAGAGATGCTTGATATGGATTTTTATTAATCATTTTTATATTTACATTAAAATGATAACATATTGCCAACAGTGGGTTGAATAAGATACATTATTAAAATTAATTTCAACTTGTTTCTTTTTACTTTTTAAGTGTGGCTTCTAGAAGATGTAACATGACATGCGTGGCTTGCATAGTATCTCTGTTGGACAGCACTAACATAAAAACAAGAGTTTCGGTGGGGAGGGGAGGACTAAGAACAGCTGACAGTGGGTTGAAGAGTGAGTGGCAGGTGAAGATGTGGAACTGAGGTTCTCATAGTGGGGACTCTGGACCAACATCATCAGTATCACTTGGGATAGGACAAAAATGCACATTCTCAGGCCAGTGCAAGTCTTACTGAATCAGAAACTCTGGGGGCAGAGCTTGTCAATCTTTCTGTTAAGGAGACTTTCAGGTGATTCTGATTCAATCTAAAAGTTTAGAACCCTGCCCTTTTGAAATCAAATCACTCTTCTAGAGTAAAGATTCTCAAACCTTGGACACTAGTTAAAATGCAGTCTTGGGGCCTAGGATGCTGCATATTTAAAAGATCTCAAGATTATTCTGATGAGATACCAGAGTATGTTATAAAGCATGGGTTGGAAAATGTTTTATGTAAAGGCTAGATAGTAAATATTTCAGGCTTGGCAAACTAAGAGGCCACATACGTTGCTGTTGTAACAAAAACAGCCACAGACAATACATTCAGGGACGACTGTGGCTGTGCTTTTGGGCCGTATAAAATAGGCTGTGGGCAGGACTTGGACCATGGGCTATAGATTGTCAATCCCTGCTTTAGAATCTAAATATTACCTTTTGTTTGATTCTGAGTGATTCCTTATTCATTCATTCATTCTTTAACTCAACAGTTTTTATTGGTTCTCGGCTGTGTGCCAAACACTGACTAGCTATCAGAGATTGGCTGTTTAGTTCCGGGAAGATTCTTGTTTTCATGGAGGTTGTAGTGTCATCAAGTGTGGAGCAAATTATTAAGTGGGGTCAAAATCTATTGTAGTTTCTGCTTAAAATCAGGGCAGGAGAGTTTAGGAGCCCTCCAAGGAATCTCTGATTCCACAGCCCAGCCCAATATGCTTTGTGTTCAATTTCCTGGCTTTCTAGCTGCCCAACTTTTAATTAAGTTGAGGCAACTTTGGGGAGCATTTTTGGTTCCATCCCCCCAGTTGCCTGAATTCTTTGCAAATGGTTTACAGAGTCTCCTTTACCCACCACCAGGCTACAGCCATGTATGACTCAGACCAGACCAGCTGGTTGATATGGTACAGAGGGTTAGGAGAGGAATCTGTTCTAGCTGTTGGTATGGAGATACTGAAACACCATGCAGTGTTTGTTCTGCCAGCAGACAAGTATGCAACTGATAGCATTCAGTGAAAAAGTCTTACTTTATTAGGAACTTTTTTCTAAATGGAAATTCTAGATTTGTGCATCTTTTGGAGTTGTTCCTTAAGACCTGAGCGTTGCCAGGATTTGCAACTGATCTGGTTCAGATTTGCATGCCTATTGACACCAGAGGATTTGGATTTCCTTCTCATGCTCTTGAATCAGATGTAATAATAACAATACTAATATCATAGCAATTAACGGTTATTAAGCACATACTATAAGCTAGCCATGTCATATATAGTAGGAAGAATAATGGCTCCCTGGAGATGTCCACACCCTAATCTCTGGAATCTGTAAATATGTTTCTTTATGTGGCTAAAGGGGCTTTTCAGCTATGATTAAGGTTCAGGACCTTGAGATGGAGAGATTATCCTGGATTAACCAGGTGGGCCAGAATTTATCCTATGAATCCTTAAAAGTGAAGAGGTTTTTGAGGCTGTGGTCAGAGAAAGATGTGCAGAGGGAGGAGGGGTCAGAGAAGTACAGCAGCGCTGGCTGTAAAAATGTAGGAAGGGGCCACAAGCCAAGGAATGCAGGTGGCCTCGTAAAAGCCAGAAAAGGTAAGGAGGTAGATTCTCCCCTTGAGCCTCCAGAAAGGAATGCAACCCTGCTAACACCTTGATTTAGTCCAGTGAGACTCATTTCACACTTCAGAAATACAGACGTGTGAGATAACACATGGGTGAGATATCACCACCAAGTTGATGGTAATTTGTTATAGCAGCAATAGAAAGCTAACACACCAAGGTTGACTTCATTATATCCTCACAAGAACCCTAAATTAAGTACTAACATTGGCCTCATTTTAGGAACAGGAATCTGAGGCTGAGTAATTGTGCAAGGCCATATATTTATCACGTGGTGGACCTGGGATTGGACTGTTGATTCCAGAGCCACACTTGTACTGTGAATTCACATCAGCTCCAAGGTAGGAAACTCTGTGTGCATCCTTGGGCATTCCCCATGAGATTATGCGGCTGTGCCTTTGCACATGCACCTTTGAGGATGCTCTTGCCTTCTACAAAGAGCCACCCGGCCAGCTCTGCTTCTCCATCCTTCAATTCTCAGGCCGTGTTGTGTCTTCTTAATAGCACTCTCCAAACTTGCCATCAGGTCACATGGCCCCTTCCTCCTGTGCCTCAAGGACATCCACGTGCCCATTCACAACACTTACTGGACAGTGTGGCATTGACTTTGTGGTGATCTTCCTCCCAGACTGCGAGTTCTTCCAGCTCCTACATTGCAAGCCCTACCTCTGTTTCACCAGGACATAGCACTATGTCTGGAACACAGCCTTCTAAAATGCAAGCCCCATGAGGGCAGGGAGTTTTGCCTGTCATTGCTGTATTCCAGTGCCTAGAACAATGCCTGGCCCATGATAGCTATCCAATAAATATCTGTTGAGTGGGAGAGTTAATGACTAGCAGGTTCTCAATAAATAAATCATTGCAAAAATTTGTGCTATGAGGCATAAGCCAAACATTTGTCTGTATCAACATAAATTAGCACCAATTCTGCTCATTTTGTGCCTTTTTCATACCAAGTCCTCTGTATCTATCCACGAATTCATTTATCCAACAAATGTTTTATAGAGATGGAGGATTAATGAACCTGTGGCAATTGTCAAAAGACTTTTATTTATGTTTCAACAGTACTTTGTGGAGGTACAGCTTACATATAGTATAATGCCTGAATCTTGCATGCACCTCAGTATATGTTTACATGTGGTACAACCATGTAACCACCACCCAGATCAAGATACAGAACACTGTTAGTGCCCTAGACAGTTCTATTTTGCTGCCTTCCCACCAACCCCGAGATAACCACTATTCAGAATTTAATCACCATAGATTAGTTTTGCCTGTTCTTGAACTTGTTCTAAAATTTCTATTCTTTCCTGTTATACATGGAATTATATGGCATTCATGCTTTTGTAGCTGGCTTCTTTTGCTTTAGCCTGATGCTTTTTGAGGTTCATCTACAATGTCGAGTGTAGAAAGTCCTTTACTTCTGCACCCCACTAGTGACACCCCATATTATTAAATGAATTCCCAGTCTGGAGGATGTGACCCCTGTTGAATTACGGCTCCTTGTTTACATCTGAGTGGTACCCAGTGATCCAGGCCTGTAATGTCCTCCATGTAGACTGCAGCTTCAGTGGTTCCTGGTATATAGTTGAGGCTTAACAACAGGCCATGCAGTAAACGAGTACATGAACAAGTACTATACTTCTCTGACAACCTATTAGGTGCCAAAATCGTCCACATACTGGGTGCTTACTATATACCAACCACTAGAGTGCTGAACGTTTTACATCCCTTATCTCATGTAACAAAACAACAGTAACACTTCACTTGGTAAACACTATTAGTTCTAGTATATAACTCAGGAAATTGAGGCTACAAAAGTTACATGTTGGGTCCAGGTGATACAATTAATAAAAGATGGACTGGTTGACTCCAAAGCGTATGTTCTCCCTACCTACCGAGGCTTTGTAATTTTCAAGTTAGTTAATTTTTCATTTCAAAGGAAAACAGGTTAATTATAGAAAATTTGGAAAATACGTAAAAGCAGAAGCAAGAAAATATAAAGGCATCCATGTGCTACAACCCAAGGATAATCACTATTAATATTTTGGAGCATATTACCATTTTGCTTTATTTTCTCCATATAGTTTATTACTTGTTTATTTAATATAGTTATGCTCACAGTACACATGCAAAATTATATTTTGTTTTTTCATGTAACTTTCTCCTAGATGGTTATAAACTCAGTGGCTGTAATCTATTTCATCCAATATTCACCTATTTATGAATTACCTATTATAGGACACTGTTCATTGATCCCCTTTTACGTGCAGAGCACTATGCAAAGCTCATTTTGTTTTGCCACTAAGCTCTATTGTCTCCTACCTGAGCCAGCTTAGTTGGGTCCCAACCAGATACACCATCTCTGCCTTAGCACGTTGAGGTTGCTGGATTATATGCATGTAATGGGTTCCCAGGTTTGATGCTATTTGCTCCTTTTTTAATTAATGAAAGAAGAAAACTGGACAAGTCCCTGCAGATCCCTTGGGCTCTTTGCTTTGGTACAGTGGGAATCCTGTGTAACAAATCAAAGCAGAGACTCCTGGAATACATCATCCCAGGTGAGGAGTTCAAACGTCGCACGCGGGGAGCTTGGACTGCATATTTAAATACTAACGAGGCTTGCTCTGCAAATAGATTGAAAAGGTTCCAAAACCTGGGTGCTATAACTGATTTTCAGAGTCAGGTGGAACCTGCAAGCCTGTTACGAGCTCTTATGGGAGGATGTGCAGGGCACAAGGACTTGAAATAGGAGGAGGAGATGCGACATCAGGAATTTCACCCCAGGTTCAGGGATGAAAGCTGGTGGGTGTGTTGGGGTGAGCAAATGAAACTAGCTTTTTTATCTCTTAGGGCGTTGGATATTTTCAAGAGGGCTGTGAATCATTTGAGGCTGATTGCAGGGCATTTTGGCAGAAGAGTGCAAATCTAGCCTATTTCTCTGGTCCAGATGATTACTTGTCCTTGTGACTCTCAAAAGCAAATATTTGAATGGAAATGAGAATTATGGGGTAGCATCAAGACAGACCACATCTGCTTAAAGGCTCCTAGCAGTTGCTCGGTGGCTTCAGGGAAAGATGGTTATAAAAATTTGTGCTATGAGGCATAAGCTGAACATTTGTCTGTATCCACATAAATTAGCACCAATTCTGCTCATTTTGTGCCTTTTTCATACCAACTCTTCTGTGTTCATCCACTAATTCATTTATCCAGCAAATATTTATTGAACATCTTCTGTATGCCCAGCACAGGGGATACGTCAGTGAGCCAGCCTCTGCTTGTATGGGCTTTATATTCTGTTGGGGCAGTTTATGCTTTGGTATCTATTCTGCCCCCTGTTATATGTCGCTTGGGGGGAGCTGGAAGTATGAAGCTATTTAGGTTCTAATTTCTGCCCTCAGTAACATGAAGTCTGGTATGAGAACTAATACACACAACCGAAACCTACCCAGCAAACATTCTTTCCCCTTCTCTCTGTAATTTTTGATAGTTCGCTTTGGCAAGATGCTTCCATCCCAGGGGATCTGTCCTAGGGCCAATTTGAGGACAATTTATCTCAGAATCTGCTTTATAAATACAGATTCCTGGGCCTGACTTCAGACATACTATACCAGATAAAATCTATGGGAATAGGGCCCAAGGAGATCATTGATAAAGACATGGAAGTGAGGCTGAACTTGTGTGTGTGTGTGTGTGTGTGGTCAGCAGGACACTTGATAAGTGTGAGTAGTCAGTAGTAAGTTTGGCAGCTCACAGTCTGGTTTGCCAGCAAAGATGGGTTTAGAGCCAACATGGCTCAATCCAGCAAGAGGGAGCCATGGCCCTGTGGCAAGTCAGCATTCAAGGATGGATGTTGTAGTACGTTCAGGGTGGCCTGGATGACATCAGTGGTGATTACGACAGCAGCTAAATGTATTGGGAGTTCATTGTATGCCAGGTGCTTTTACATCCATTGCTCCCTTTATCTTCACAGTCATTTATGCAGAAGGTACAGTTATCTCCACTTATGGAGGAGGAAATCAGGCACAGAGAGGTGAAGCAACTTGCCCTAGGTCACCCAGCTTGGAGAGAGCAAAACAGGGGTCCTAATGCAGTTTATCACTGTTTCTCCTTTCCAGTATAACTGACGGGAAAGACCATAAATATGCAAAATAAGCCAACCTGTCCTTTGGGGAAGATCTTCATATCATTGGCAAGTGATGCTCATGGGGGTGGCTAATGTGACACTCTGTAATTCTAAGAGTGTGCTTGCTAGAAACCTCCTGAAAGCGGTTCAGGTGATGTTCTCGGGCCCATGTCTGTAGAACAGTTTTCATGTGAGGCCCACAGAGGTCTGGAAATTACCTCTCGGAGCAACCAAGCACTTCAGAGATGTCATGAGTCATTTGGGGTTGTTAAGTAGCCCAGTTAAAGAAGAGTTGAGATTGCCCTTTTTGTGTGTGTGCTTTCCTACGCTTGGAAATTCTGGCCCCATCGCTAAGTATGATATGATTACATCATCTGAGTAATCTCCCTTCCTCCAGGAAACTGCCTCTTGGGGTTTGTATTTGCTTTATTTCTGCTACCCAGTGCATGCAGAGAATAACTGTGCATTGTGATTTTGTTCCTGGTAATGTCTTCAAAGTGAATTGGGGTTTCTTAAGGGCAGGCATGAAAAAGGTTCCTTAAAGAAAACTGCAGCATCTAGACCCAAATGCTGACAAGTGCTTTTAGAAGTGGAAGACGCTGTTCCTTCTTGGACAGCCCGGGGGGCATGGGTGGCTGTGTCACACAGGGAGGGCAGCCCTGGGTTTGTGTTATGAACCTGGCTGCTCCTTTAACTCACGCATAACACTGGTGTCTGGCGCCAGGTAGGTTCTGGTCTCCCTGGCTGAGCACAGGCCCAAAGCAGGGAGCACACAGGGCCAGAGTGAAGGCTTAGGGCATTCCCAGGGTGGGGGAAGTTGGGAGATTTCTGTGATCACAGAGAAGCAGCTAATAAGGGAATTAACACCTTTTCTCTGACTAACAGCAAGGGAATTATTGAAAGGGATTATATAGAAGCTGTGAAAATATTCTTGGGCAACTGAGAGGTGAAAGAAAGGTAATAGTCTTTTCTGTAGGTATAGGGGAATAAAAATCCATTTTATAAGCAGAACATCAGTCTCTCTCACCCTCCCCACAATGGCTTCCTTTCAGACCCTCACACTTGCCTCCTACCACAGGGCCTTTGCACAAGAAGCTCTCTCTTCAGAAGAGGCATTCTTTCCTCTCCTCTTTGCCTAGGTAACTCCTATCCCAGTGTCCCAGGGAAGTCTCTGACTGTATTTCTGTCTCCCCCATTGTGGGTGCTTAAAGTACCATAAACTTTTCCTACAAAATTTGAATATCAGTAGCAATTTCCTGTGTGTATGGCTATTGTATTAAATGCTTGCCTCCCCTCTGCAGGCATAAGCTCTGTGGGTGCAGGTTCTGTGGCTGTTTGTGTTTCCCACTGGGTCTCCAGCCTTGAGCACAGTGCCTGGTGTAGAGATGAATAAACAGTAGAATAAATGAATGAATGAATTAAAGAAAGACATAGTTACATCACACTTGACATCTGGTCCTTTGTGCAGTTCTAGAAGTTGGTAAGACTGGTGCTATTTGTCATTCCCATGAAGAGACTGAAGCTCTGAAGATCAGTGAAATGAAGCGACTTTCCTAAGACATACGACCCACCTGTGGTAGAACCAGTACTGGGACAGAACCTTTGAGACTCGGAATTCTTATTCATCTTTGCTTTAAATATGTTGCTTATAAGGAGAAGTTTTAAAAACTTAAAAATTAAAACAAGCAGAAGACAATGAAACGAAAATGAAAGACAACAAAGCCCACAGGAAAGTGGATTATTTTAAAATTGCTTCACCTCAGTGTCACCTGTATTTGAAGAAGGTCTACTTATTGCATTTAAATGACCTGTTGTATCTCAGTGCTCACCTGGTGGCAGCAAGGAGGGGCTGATGCAAACCCTTGGGAATAGTTTTGCACCTTGATCATTGGGTTAAACAACAAAACCTGCCAAGGATGATGAGACAACTTTAAGGGGTGACGTGGAAATGACAGCAGGAACCAGCACCTAATACCTGGCAGAGACATGTCAGCACGACACACGAGACTCTGGGTATTTCTGCCCAAAGGCCAAGCCACCTGCTGAGTTACCTGGTCTGTTGAAGTTGGAGGTGAGGAGAGAATCCGAATTCAATGTCTTCCTTGATGCTGTGTGACTTGAGGAATTCATTTACCCTGACACACTGGGACAAGACTTCTGACTTCATTTAAAACAAGCCAGTAAACCAAAAATGGAATTAGGCCCCTACTGTTTGATTAGTAAGACAAAATAAAAAGAACAAAATAAAACATCATACACAGTCCCTGCCTCCATGGAGCGTATATGTCAGTGGGGGACACATACACTCATGAAAGGTGCCTATAAATAAATGTTAATTCACATTGTCTGAAAATACAAGGCAGAACATGGAGAGAGGAGATTAACCTAATCAATGAGGTTATAGAAGGTGTCCATTAGGAAATGATCCAGCAATGAAACGAAGACAGGACAGGAGTTAGACCGTGAAGAAAGGAACGTTCCAAGGGAGATAGAACAGTCCGAGCAAAGGCCCTGTGGTAGGCACAAGATGGCTGAGAGGCCAGTGCATCTTGGGAGGGGAAAGCACAGGAGTGTGTGAGCTGAGACCAGATTACAGAGGTTGCAGGGCCCAGACCCTGCTGGTGTCTACAAGCCCTGCAGTGGTTTGTTGTATTTGTCCCAGGAACCATTTTACACCGAGTGGTCAGTGCTAGAGTGGAGATGAGCTCAGGCTGTTGAGAGGGTGAAACCCTCCCCTTGACTCAGGCAACTGAAGGATTTATTGAGTGGCCCACAGGGATGACACCAAACTCAACCCTGGCTTCAACCAGTCTGTAGAATAAGCACATTGTGATGCCAGGTAATCGCATCCACGTCATCACAGTCGCTACTTGCTTAATACCGCACAGTAAGTCTGACTCCACTCACTACAAACTTATCACTCGTTGGCATGATGAACAGACAGGACACTGGCCTGGGGAAAGGAGGACTTTGACTATTATTCAATTCTGGGGCTCATCTCACAGCCTGACTTGGATGCATTTCATCTAAGCATGGAGAGGATTTGCGTGTTGGGGAGATAGATTCATTTAGAGGCAGAAGGCACATTAAAATATCAACTTTTTTTTTTTTGTACCAGCAATAGCTCTAATTTGTGGCCTGAAAATTTTGCTTGGCAAGGGTTTAAAAAATGCAGAGTTGGGGTTGTATGCCAGGATTTTCTAATTGCCATCTCACATGAGCTTTAGAATAGGTGTCACCTGTGCAGGCTATTAATGTGTTGAGTGTTCAGTGGCCCCTCGATGTTCCCCCATCAAATATAGTGTCTTGGATTTTCAATAAGCTCTTTTCTCTGTCCTGTTCCAATCAGAGGGTTTTGGAACAAATCCTTGAGGAGACATCAACAGAAAGATGATGCAATGTGTGCGAGCTGCAAAGAGCAGCCATCTCGACTCAGAGAGTGTCTATGAAGCTGTCTGTCTCAATCTGCCGACCATGTGCACATTCAACTTTTCCTTTCTTTCTGTTCCTTAGGGCGTAAGACACAATTAGGTTGTATGTTTTCTCTGCAAGGAAAAAGGGATGTCCAGAATAAAGAATGAAGGAACCTCATTCTTCGAGACTGAGGGTGTATTGCAAGCGTGCATTTTGGAATTAAAAGGGAAAAATGTTCACTTCATCTTCCTTTAGCATGTAGGGACATCCTGTGTTTTCTGGCATAAGGTTCTTTGTCAGAGGTAGAGGACATGGTGCTTGGAGAAAGAGAGGAAAACAGCAGGAGAAGCCACTTGACCCAAAGTTCAATCTCAGCATTCAGAGGGATTCTTCTCTCTGCCTCTGAAATACTTTTGTGTTGCAGAAGCAGCATGGGGCAGTTATGAATAGAAAGCATTAGGGCTTCTTTCACTGTGCCCTTCACTTCTATGTCTCCTTGACTCCTCCAGATCACCCTGAGATCTGGCTTCTACCCGCTTCACTCACCTTAAAGCCCCCAGGGAACTTCTCACTGTGCTATGCAGCAATACCTTTCGGTCTGTCTTCCTGGACGCTAGACACATTTCACCCATGCACCCATCTTCAAGCTCTCACTCCCTTGGTGTGTAAGTTATCACACTCCCTGGCTTTCTCATTGTAGCTCTCGTACACTCCTTCTCTGTCTCCTTTCCATGCATTCTTTCCCTCTGCCAGCTCAGACTCTCTGATGTTCCCCCCAAAGTTCCCAAGGTTCTTCTCATTCCACAGAAGTTAGGAGATGTCGTCCACAGCTGCCAACAACCCTTGCAGATAGACAACTCCTAAATCTCAAGTCTCAGCCCTTACCCTGTCCTCATCTTCAGACCTGTATATTCATCCACCTGCCAGCTGGGCTTCCTCCATGGAGGTCTCATGAGCAGCGAGCCCCAGACTGAATCCCATGTGTATTTCCCCTTTCCCTACCTATGTCTGCTGTCACTGCTTGTCCACTCATTCATTCAGCAAACAGTGACTGAGCTGCTACTATATGTCAGCTACAGTGCTAAGTGTCGGGGCTGCAACGGTGAGGAAGACAGCAAGGTCCCTAACCTGCTCTTTGCCTTTGTAGGTGATGTCACCATTCACCTGGCCGTCCTCCTCCACACCCCAAGACCCCTGCCAATTCCATCCATCCATTGCCAAAGCCAACTGAATCTCCGTCCTAAACATCCCCTGAGCCTTTTCTTCCCTTCTTTATCTGTATTGCTATGATCCTAGTTCCGGTCTTTCCCTCTTTTATGGAATCGTTTCAGTGGGATTGTGCTTGCCATGCCTTCCTGCCTCCATGCTTCCCTCCTCCAAAACAGTTGTCATGCTGTAGCCAGAGTGGTCCTTCCAGAAGAGACAGGTATGATCATGTCATGCCGCTGCTTAAAACATTCTTCAGTGGATGCTTCTCATCAACCCCAGAAAATCTTAGCTCCTCAGCTCTTTCCTCACTCCTTTCTCTGTCTCTCCATTCTTCTTCCTTCCCTCCCCTTTTTTTCCTCCTCTCCCTCCTTCTCTCCCTTTCTTCTTGCCTGACTTTCTCTCTTCCTTCCAACAATGATCTGAATGTCTTCAATTCAATTCCACAGATACAGGTATTGAGCTCAGCATATACCAGGCTCTGCCACATGGACTTGGGATCCATGAACAGATGTGGCCCTGCTGTTGTCAACAGGGGAGAAGGTAAAGCTACCTGAGGTTAAGAACACATCCGCTGACTTGGGCGCTTGCCTGTTGCCAGCTCTGAGCGTGATGGCAACCAGGAGGCCCCGGGGGCTGAGCACAGACACAAATGAACCATCATCGATTGTGTTTTTCTCCTTTCATATAGCAATTTGGAATCCCGTTCAGAGGCTAACATTCAATTCTCCCTTGTATATCATTTCTCAGAAAAACTCTCAGACCGTCAATTTTTCTGTTAAAATCTCTCCCTTCCCACCCCTCATCTATGTTCCCAATTCCTTTTGTGCTCGGAGTTCAATTGTGATGGTGAACTCTGGTCACAGTTAGTTCATCCCCTTCTTTTGAGCTTCAAGTGAGTCTTAGACAGGCTGCCCGGCTTAGCAGTTACTAAAGGGAAGAAACAAATGTTAGCTTTTTTGCATACACGCACGTGTGCATGCACACACACACAAATGCATACATGAGAATTTTGTGTTGCACTGTTAAAGCATGACAATATTATATATTTGGTCTGATGGTCTCCAAGGACATTAGAGATGAATATATCTGATGTTCGTAAGATGCCTTTATCTGCATAAGTCACAGAAAGCTCTGTATTCTGTTAACTTCGGTGGGGAAGTGGTTAGGCAGAATATTATGCTCAAGTGAAACGGCACAGGTTAGGTTGTTAATCTCCTGGCATTATTAGTTCAGGCTCATCATACTTCTGTGGATGCACCGTGCAGGGGGAGGGATGATCTTCAGGTGGTATCTGAGTCTATGCAACAGGAGCCAACACTGAGTCAAGGAAAAGGAGCAAACAGGCTAAGCATTGGTAAGGAGAAGGGTGCATGTTGCCAGAGGTGAACAGCAGGGTTTTGGAATCCAATAAATTCAAATTAATTAGTTTTGACATTAATACTACCTTCTTAGTGGGGTTGTGTTAAAGATTAAATGAGAGAAGGTGCAAGAAATGACAGGCATGCGATAAGTAATCAGAAAGCAGTAGCTACTGTACCTGAGCTCATCTCATCCACGAAGCTGGTGGTGGTCACTTTTCCTATCTTACAGCCCAGGACATGGAGGCTTGAGAGGGTTGAGCCAGTTTCTTAAGGCCACAGAGGTAGTGTGTGGAAGAGCTGAGATCTGAACCTAGATGTGTCTCATCCCAGAACCTGAGTGCTTCCCGTTGCACCAAGCCACCTCCCACGATTTGGTTGGGTCCTTGCTCTCGCTGAGCCATCCTGGTTGCTACCTGTTTAGCAGGCCTGTTAGAGAAGGCTGTTGTCATAGCCCACTCAAGTCGTAGGTTCTGTGAGGCCAGTGGGGTAAGACTGATGGTTGTAAAGCTTCTTGGGGGCTTTGGCTACCTGGGAGGAGCAATAAGATACAGGTCTTCAGGTACCAGCTGGTGGGTGGGAGCCTCCTCCCTCCTAGACTCCTAGAAGTTCCTTGTTTTCATCTGGGCCAGGAACTCAAGTGGCCATGAGGTCCAAAGGCTCCCTAAGGCCTCCCTCATACCAGCTGCAAGACTGAAGGTACCGAGGAGAAGCTTTTGCGGCGGATACGTAGCTGGGATGGGAGAACAGGCTTGGGAGTGAGCTAGAGATCATGGGAGGGAAACAATCTGTCCTTGTGCTCATGAGAGCCCTGAGTCAGCTCTGACAGCAGCAAGCTTCTTGCTGGAATAAAATCCTCTATTCCATTCTTCCTCTTAGAGGGAGTCCACTTTGCCTGAATCTGTTTGGTTCCTGAGTCCCAGAGAGCATGTAAACAGAGTTCAGGTGATGAGGAATACCAGCCCATATCCCCCCAAAATTTTGTATTCACTTCCTGCCTTCAGATTGTAAGAGTTTGTGTGGCAAGAGATTGTCACACTTCAGACACTCAGTCCTGCTTCTGAGCTCCTCAGCTCACCCCCTGCCATGCAACTCCCACTTAAAGCCCACCCTCCCTAACTCCACTCATGTGCACTTAACTCAGCCACTCTTTCTCACTGAATATTGTTTATTCCTTCATTCTCTCATACCCACAACTCACTTCACACTCATCTGTCCATGCATCCCTCCATCCGTCCATGCCTCCCTCCCTCCATCCATCCATCCATCCATGCATCTATTCACCTCTCCATCCATCCATGCATCCATTCATGCATCCGTTCATCCATCCATCCATCCATCCATGCATCTATTCACCTCTCCATCCATCCATCGATCCATTGATCCATCGATCCATCCATCCATCCATCCATCCATCCGTCCATCCATCCTTTCATTTACTTACACCTTCAGCAAACATGTTCTGAGCTCCACTGTGAACCGGGAGCCAGGCTGGGTGCTGTTGCTGTGGAGATTAATTAGCATTAATCTGGTCTCATGGAGACAGATATTTAAATAGACACAAAATACCTGGTGATTATGACAATGGAGGCCTGGGCAGTGTGTTCTGGGAGCACCGTGGGGCTGGAGGGGACAGAGGAGGTGGCAGCTGCTCCTTATTTACCCAGCGAGCTCCCACATTGCTCCTCTGCTTTTCAGTTCACGGAGCTCTTGCTCATCACCACGTCATGGATGCCCCAGCACCCCTCCCGGTAACTAGAGAACCAGTAGGATCATTTTGTATATGAAAAAACGGAGGCTCAGGGAGACTCCACAACTTGCTTGTGTTGGGAAGCAGCAGGGCGGGCGTGCAGGGAAGAGCGGCTGCATTCTAGGTGGGGTCGTTTTCCACCTGGCAGATGGCTGCGGGCACCGTCTGACTGGTGGTTCCCTCTCTGTCCTCTGCACATTCCTGGGTGGCTCCAGCTCCCTCTTGAGAGCGGGGCAGTTCACCCCAGGGCAGCCCCTCTCTCTTTCCTCCCACGCAGTATGTTCTGACTCCAAGCTGAAAGTGCTTTGTTGGCTAAGACGGTGGGGATTGACAGGCTGTGACATGCAGCTGTCTCAGCCCAGGAGGCCTGCTGGAAACACTGTGATGAGGATGTCAGGCACCAGACACCTGCTTGCGTCACTCCCCACTCCTCCCTGGGAGAGTCAGAGGTCACCCGGCACAACCATGGTCAGAGGCCACTTTGGAGTCAGACCCCTAGGTCTGGACCTTAGCTCTGACAGATGCTCGCTGTGTGACCTTGGCCATGTGACTTGCCCTCTGCAACGTGGCTACTCGGAGAGTGGTCCGTGGCAGCTTCAGCACCACCTGGGAGCTTGTCAGCAAAGCCCCTGCCCGCTCCTGCAGCATTGCAACAAGACCCCAGGTGATTCTTATGCTCATGACAGTGTGGGAAGCACCTCTGTCTAAGCCTCAACTTCCTTACCTGTAGAATGGGAATAGAAACACCTTGCCTGAAAGGTTAGTGTGAGGATTAAATAAAGTTCTTAAAGTTCTCTGTATGCCCAGGACCGAAGGGGTTCCTGGGATGTGGGACATTCCATTTTAACACTGGCACGAGTCGCCCACCTGCTTTTAGCTCGGCGCCTGGCACTCCACGAGAGCTCCTTTGCAGTGGTGTCGCACAGAGGCAGGATTTAGGGCACGTAGGAAGAGCCACAGGGGACTGTTTGTATTTGCATTAGTGCTGTGCTGGTGGGTTGTAGTGTTTAGGGTTTTGTTGCCGTCATTGTGGTTGATTCTTTCTTGATTACAACAGCCACAATAATCACAGCTCTCATTAATGGAGCTCTCAGTACATGCTAACAGCAACACATACATTATCCTAATCACAACAACCTCTTTAACATAGGGAATAAAATTCCCTCCATTTTAAATTGAGAAAATCGAGCTTCGGAGATAATAAGGGTTTTGCTCAAGGCCTGGACACCCGTGAGAGAAAGAGCCAAGACTCAATCCTGTTGTTGGCGGTAGCGTCTGTGCCTTTAGTATCTTGGACATACAGACTCCCAAAGGGAGAGGCAATTTCCTCTGGAGGCTGAGTGCTCAGAGCTGTTGTAGACTTTTCTTAGAGAACAGTGGGACATTTTTGAAGAGGATGTTACTACTATAATGTTGACCATGAGGGCCTGCCCCTAGCAAGGGTTATGGGGAAGCCTTAATCTTTTCCAAAAATAAAGCTGCCTCCTTCAGTTCAGGAGCGTCCCCTCTGTATATGACAGCCAGAGACAAAAACATAATGAATGGGACTGGTTCAGTTTTTTCTCTTCGCTGGAACAGCTTGATGACAAGCAATTATTATTGGTGGCAACTTGTCATGTCTTAAGTCTGGGTCATGGCAGTTGTGGCTGTCAGACTCTCTGAGAAGAAACCAATCTCAGCAGCATATTAAAGAAAAACAAAAAACAAAGGGAGAATGAAGAGGTCATGCAGGGAAGTGGGAGATAGGGGGAGAGAGGCAGGCACCCCTGGGAGGAAAGTCTGGATAAGGGAAGGAAGATGAAGGGAAACACATCACTCTGTAGTTTTGAGTTCCTCTGATCCAAGTTTGGGAAGATGAGTGAAGAACGAATAACATTCTTTTTTTTTTTTCCTAGCCAAAGTGGTGTCAGGAATCTTTAATTGGAAGTGACAGAAAAGCTAATTCAAATTGGCTTAAGCAAAACAAGGTAATTAATTGGGACATGCAATTGACAATAAGGGTACTGGCTTCAGATATGGCTTGAACAAGGTATTCAACAAGGATGTCAGGTCTTAGTAACTCTCCATCTTCCAGCTTTGCTTTTGGCTCTGATGATTTCCTTCGTAGGATGGTGTATGGTGGTAGGGTGGCTCCCAGAAATTTGAGCTAAACATCCTTCCAGGTTTAAGTCTAACAGTAAAAAGGAACTGCCTTTTCCTAGTCTCTTTCTCCACAAATACTGGGAGGCACTCTGATTAGACCAGGTTAGGACATGTTCCTACTCTTGAATTAATTACTGACACTATGGGGATTGGATGAGCCAATTGGCTTGACTTCGAGAGGGGAAATTCACTATTATCAGTAAAGGGAAAATGGATGCTCAGTGGTCAGAATAACAATTGTTCACATGTAGCTCAAGGAGAGTCATGCTTCAGTAAGAAAAGGGATCTGAAAAAAAAAATGGCTTCAAGTGCACAGAGAAGGCCAGGGGCTCAGTCACAGTTGGACTGGCAAAATAAAGATGCTGCCTTGTACTTAAGTTTATCTGCTCCTCAGAGACCTGACCCAATGGCCTCTGGTCAGGGAGGATTTTTCTCTAGCTCAGTAGGAGCCAGGCTTTGTGTGTGAGACTAGCTGGACCTGGTCTCCGACAATACGTAATTGCTAACAACCCTGCTTGGAAGCCTGGAATCAGATGCTCCCCCGCAGGTTGACAGAGCACCAAGTGAAGGCAGCTTGGGCCTTTGCTGTGCCCTTGCATAGAAATAAGGGCCTGAATCTCAGCGGGTGTCTCCTTTTGACCAGCCTTGCTAACGATCTAGAAAGCAGGGCTGGGTCCAAGTGCAACAGTCCTTGTGTGGTTCTAATTAATGTAGAGTGTGTTGGGCTGTCCTAAACTAGTTGCAGCAGGAATCAAGGAATATGTCTCTCTCCATGCATTTATGTATTCTTTCCTCTAGCGCTGTAGAACTTGCTAGTGGAAAACTTGGCTCTAGATGCTGAAATGGGACAAGGTCTGGAATTGCCAGGCAGACATGATAGCTCTGGCCACAATTTTTGAGGTTAGGGTACCAGTTGATTAAATGATACAGTAAACAGTCGTGTGCTTTGCTGCGTCTTCAACGTGGACTCACCTATTGACACAGGTCAGAATTTCAGAGAAAAGGACAGGGCTGGCTCGCACAAAATCCCAAAGTTCCAAGTTCCCTCCCAGCTTCCCCGTTAGGAGACACTAATGGTGCATTTAGCAGAAGGGTTGTTTGGAATAAAATTGACCTAGGAATTGGATCCAGACCCCTTATCATGATCTGAAGGGCACTCACCATGTGATGTGGGCTCTGCTTCCTCCCCTAACTCATCTCTCACCATTCTCCCCCTTGCCCCTTAAACTTCAGCTGCTCTGACCCCCTTCTGTTCCCTGAACTTGCCAAGCCCTTTCCTACCTTTGCATATGCTGCTGCTTCTGCTGGAATAGCTCTCCCCACCCCCAGCCCACACCTAAGCTCTGCCTGGCTGACTCAGCCCCAGTGCAGCAGAGTCGATGATACCAGTTCTGAACTATGACATCATCTGATTTCCTTGAAATTATCCTATGTGTTGATTTCTTTTCTCCCTGTCTCCTACTATAAGAATGTAAACTTCATAAGAGCAAGGGCCTTCACGTTGGTAGCCTGCTTCCCTAGCTCCACTTTCCTGGAACGATGCCCAGCACATAGCCAGAGTGTGTTAAATTTGTTGAATGAATGAAAGGCAATCGATAGATGGATGCTTCCTCCTAGAGCAGTGCATCTGGCGGTTCTGCTCAACTATGGGGAGCAATGGGATTCCTTCCTGCCCACTGGCCGCCTTGAGGACTCAGGGCACTCATGCCAGTTTCGTTCCCAAAGCAGTGTGACGCAGCAAGTGGCTCAGCACCGCAGAGTGCTTGGGGGGGGGGGGGACGAAGAAGGGTATTGTGCCCTGCCCTGGAGAGCTCTCAGTCTGAGAGGTGCACAAGATTTTATCTCTCACATACAATCTGGGGCTAAAGACAAAGATGCTGGAAATTTAGAGAAGACGGAATAAGTAGGAGGGGAGGCTCTGAGAAGTCCACGGTGGATGTGGGACTCAGGGCTTGATGGATGAGTCTGCCATTTTCTCCACCATCAACACCAACTCAACTTGGCTGAGCCTTTCCTATGTGCCAAGTGATTTATGTGCGTTCTTTCTCAAAATATGCACAGCAACCCTTGATGGTGGTGACTATTGTTATCATTCCAATTTTTCAGATGGGAAAACAGAGGCTGAGATTAAATAACTCACTTGCAGTAAGAAGCAGATCCTAAGAGGGCTGTTGGCAAAGTCCATGGTCTTCCTGCAAACTCCGTGCTCCTTATAGACTCCCTTTGTAGAAAATACTTCACATATGAAGGCATCATGATGCAACAAAGAGTGCACCGAATTAGGAGTCAAGAGACCCTGTATCTATTCCTGCTGTGCCACTGATTTATGTGAAATTTGGAGCAAGTCACCTAATGTTCTGGAGCCTGAGTTTCCTCACCTAGAAAATAGAGAAGTTGGATTTAGTGGTATCTGAGTCTTGCCATCCATCAGCACGTTCTGCTTATCCTGGGGAAAGTACATCCTGCAGAACTCCTCAATGGAGAGTCTGACTCAGTGGGTGTGGTATGGAGTCTGCAAACCTGAAGGTATAAAAAATTCCCCAGGTGAGCTGATGCACAGCTAGGGTGGGATACTGGAGCATTAGATTAGCATTTTCAACCCTGTGCATTAAACTTACCCAGGGAATTTAAAAAAATTCTGGAGGCTGGGTGTGATGACTCACGCCTATAATCCTAGCACTTTGGGAGGCTGAGGCAGGAGGATCGCTGGAGGCCAGGAGTTAGAGACCAGCCTGAGCAACATAGTGAGACCCCATCTCTAAAAAAAAAAAATAGAAAAATTAGCCAGGTCTGGTGGCGCAGGCATGTAGCCCCAGCTACTTGGGAAGCTGAGGCAGGAGGATCACTTGAGCCCAGGAGTTTGAGGTTGCAGTGAGCTATGATGACGCCACTGTGCTCCAGCCCTAGTGACAGAGGGAGACCTTGTCTCAAAAAGAAAAATAAATTAAAAAAGAATGAAATCCTGCCATTTGTGACAATGTGGATGAGTCTAAAAGACATTATATTAAGTGAAATAAGCCAGACACAAAATGACAAATACTGCATGACCTCACTTCTATGTGGAATATAAAAAAGTTGAACTCATAGAAAGAGAGAATAGAATGGTATTTTTCAGGGGCTGGGGGTGGGAGAAAGGGAGAAATGGGACACAGGGTACAAACTTGCAGTTATAAGTTCTGGAGACCTAATGTGTAATATTGTGACCTTAGTTAATAATGTGTACATGAAACTTGCTAAGATAGTAGGTATTAAATATTCTCACCACACACACACAGACACACACACACACGCACGCAAAGGTAAGTATGTGAGGTGATGGATGTGTTAATTAGCTTGATTGTGGTAATCATTTCACAATGTATACATATATAAAAACATCACATGGTACATCTTGAACATAAACAATTTTTATTTGTCAGTTAAACCTCCATAAAGCTGAAAAAACAAATAAAGAAAAAAAGGATCTTATGCCTAGAAAACCCTGAGGACTCCTCCCAAAGACTCTTAGATTGGATAAATAAATTCAGCAAAGTCTCAGGTTATAAAATCAACATACAAAACCCCAATAGCATTTCTATACACCAATAACGACCGAGCTGAGAACCAAATCAAGAACTCAATCCCATTTACAATAGTTGCAAAAAATAAATAAAATAAAATACCTGAGAATATATTTAACCAAAGAGGTGAAAGATCACTACAAGAACTACAAATCACTGCTGAAAGAAATCATAGATGTTACAAACGAATGTAAAAACATCCCATGCTCGTGTATTGGAAGAGTCAATATTGTTAAAATGGCCATGATGCCCAAAGCAATCTACAGGTTCAATGCAATTCCTGTCAAAATACCAATGCCATTTTTCACAGACTTAGGAAAAAAAAAAAATCCTAAAATTTGTGTGGAATCATAAAAAGAGCCCAAATAACCAAAGCAGTCCTAAGCAAAAAGAACAAAACTGGAGGCTTCACATTACTTGACTACAAATTATACCTCAGGGCTATAGTAACCAAACAGCACAGTGCTGGCATAGAAGCAGACACATAGATCAATGGAACAGAATAGAGAACCCAGAAATATACTTCTTATTTGAAGAGAAGGAGGAGAGAGCAGGGAAAGAGGGGTTATGTTATTTTGAAAGAATGCTGGTGGATTTGCTCTTGAGAGGAGTAAAGTGGGGGATAGAGTATAAATGATAAAATGGTGCAATGAATGGTGGTTGCTTGAGTGGAATTCTGTGATTGTGAGTGATGGAGCTGATGTGCCCTTGGGAAATGAGGGATGGAGCAAAGACAAAGTCTTTCTTTGGTCTTCCTGCCAAGCACACATTTCTGGGTTTCCTGGGCTCACCCAGTCATCCAGCTGGTCCCATGTTCACAGAGTACCTGACCCCTCCCGGGTGCTGCAGTGGATGCAGAGCCCCTAACGCTTGAGTCCAGGCGGCCATGGGGCTGGCGTGTGTGTCTACTTTGTTCTAAAGGTCATGTGAGCTGCTGGACGGGGGCATGCTCCAATTTGAACTTTCGAAAGATAGTTCCAGCAGCAGCATGGAGAGTGGGTAAGGGGAAGGGACGAGACCTGGATAGGGGGCCCAGATAAGAAGCTCCCTCTACAATTTGACCTGCTACGGGTCTGAACATGGGCAGGTAGAGTAGGGAAAGGAAAAAGAAAGAAACCGTGGGGTGCTGAGGAGGGCACGGATGCCTCCAAGCTTGGATGGTGGTGAACGTGGGAAGAGACACTTCCTCCTGTCCCGAGAGGAGCAACGTGGGGGGGTAGAATGTCAATCATAAAATGGTCCAGTGAGTGAGGGTTGCTTGAAGTGGAATTGCGTGTTTATGGGTGATGGATCTGATGTGCTTTTGGGAAATGGTCCCTGGGTATGATTTCCCCTCCTATCCTCAGGCTCCTCCATAAACCAGTTGCCAATGGCACGTGAGATCATTGACGTTTCCCATCTCTGGGGGATTTTTTCTTCTGGTTGGGCACCTCGAGAGAGATTGAGTTTAGGTTATTCATGTGCACATGCACACACACATGTACACATGCTCACGCTTTCTGTTCTGCACATCTGGAAGCAGATTCTGGATTCAGATCACCTGACTTTGAATCTTGCTCAGCCACATCCTAGCTATATGAGTTTGGCCAATATACACTCTCTGAACCTCAGTTTTAAAAAGTGTAATACAGGGTTGATAGTAAGACCTCCTACTATAGGCTACATAGTGCTACGTATTGGATGTGCCCAATAAATATTAGCTGTGATGACCATGACGATGATGGTGAGGAAGGGGAGGAGAAGGATGGATGTGATGATGATGGGTGAAGATGATGCAGGAGGAGCGGGAGCTGGGGTGATGAAGGGGTAGACATTCTCCAGTGGGACAGATTCAGCTTATGTGCCCGGAGAATTCTATTCATCTGAATCCTCGGGCGTATCAGGCTTACTTGATACCTTTACTTTTCCACTCATCCATGGAAATGGAAATAAAATATGTGTAAAAACTCAGTTGCTGCACTATGACTGTGAGAGTCACAGAAAGCACGTCGGGGCTCACCAGGGCAGGCCTCCAGCAGGAGAAAGCAAACTCCCAAGGAGTCTGTCTTGATCTTTCCTCGGGGGTTTCTGCATCATCCCCCTTGTTTGTGGGAGCCCACCCTGGCGGCAGCAGGAAGATAAACGGTGCCAGTGGGTGCGGGCTCTCTCGTGCTTCCTGGGGGTAGAAGCTTCCTGCTCATCTGTCTCCTCACCCGGTATTTATCAGGCCCCTTCTGTGGGTTAGACAGTCGTACGAGGCTTTGAAGATACTAAGTCGAACAACACCCATCCTACTGTTGAGATGAGACAGAGAAAAACCAATAAATCAGCTTTGGAGTTCAGATACTCAGGTCGCAGGAATTCCATTTCAATCAGACGGGCACAGGGCACAGACAGGGCTTATTTTTTTTGTAACTGTCTGAGTGATTCTAATGTGCAGTCAGGAATGAGCCCCTGCTGTGTGCAAGGCAGCACTGGACATGTCTCACAGTAACTGAGCCCTTGTCACCACAGAGCCAGGCGGTCTCAGGGACATCACTTAACTCTCTTCCTGTGTCATTATGAGAAACACCGTTTATGAGGATTTTACCACTTGACTTATCTCTTGGGTAGTCAGGATCAAAGAGATGACGGGGGTGGGCGTGCTCTATAACCTTCGCGACTGTGTAAGTGAAATGGAAGTTGCTATTAGACTCTCTTGAACATCAAGCCGTGGTATCCGTGGAGTCAGGCATCACCCTGGGGCCTCAGCAAGCTCTGGAACATTCTAGAACAGGATCTGATGCTCCAGACCTGATCAGATGAGACCTCAATTCTGGGGAGACTGAAACACAGAGACTGGAGCAGACACCCAAAGTCCCACACCCCCTGCCTCCCTCGCTCTGGGTTGGAAACAGTTTGTTCTGTGCTCTGCAGAGCAGGGAGCATGGGGAGGGAACGGCTTTTGCTCAGAACCCAAGTGGGTGTGTGAAATCTGTTCCTCTCCCCAGCTGCACACTCGGAGGAAGCCGAGTGCCAGAGGTGGTCGACACTGATCTGTAGCATCCGCAAACTACAGGTTGAGCCATGGTAGGAGGAGGTCAGCGCGGGAAAGGCGACCTCTACCATCCAGGCAGGGATGTTCAGGGGCTTGAAAGAAAGGGCCATTTGGCATACTGGATGCCAGGCCCTGGGAGTGTGGCCAGATTCCCCATAACCTCCTGCCAGTCCATAAAATCACCCTAGAAAAACCCAACGCTAAATGTGAGCCTCTTCAGGACCTTGCTCTGTGATTATATTTTGCAAATAACTCCACATTTCTACCCCTCTGAGGGGTATACGATGCCTTTGGTCCACAGGGGTTTGTGAAGTTGAAGTTTTAGATGCCAAGAGAGATGAAAGTGGTGCGAGGGTAACTGCATGAGGCCCAGGAAGGACATTAGTGACATTTTCTCTCCAAGCACGGATTCATTACTGTGCAAAAGCCAGTTCCTCCTCCTTGTCATGCAGTCTCCTTGGGCTCAGAACAAGTGGGCTGATTTGCAGCGGCCAGTGGGGATGTGGAACCAGCATGTCAGTGGATCGGGAGGTGCCTTGGGTTTCTGGTGCTGTCCGTGCAGTCTGCGGGACTGGGGCCGTGGAAGGCAGCACCGGAACTGCGGGAGTTAGGCATGGACAGACGAGCCACTACCAGTGCATCTCATGCTCCAACAACTCTGTGAGCTGCTGGTCACTATTCCCATTATAGAGATGAAGAAACTCAGACCCAGAAATGTTAAGCATTTACCCAGAGTAATATGGCCAGTTAGTGCAGAGCCAGGACTTGAACTCGGGTTTGGTAGACTCCAGAACCCATGATATTTCATCTATAAAGCTTGACTGGTTCACATAAAGGGGTAGGCTAGGGAGTTTGAACTTAATGTGGTATACCTAGGGGAGCCATTGAGGACTATAGAGCAGGGGAGTGGCATGGTTCAAGTGATGCTTTAGGAATTTCAACCAGGCAGCTATGAACAGAGTGAGTGGTTCAGATGCTCCAAGTCCAGAGTGTGAATTACCTCTTTGAGGGAGTAGCATAGTCCCCTGATGCGGGATACCAAGGGGGTATTTTTTCCCATGGGAAAAATAGTCACTTATATTTGCTGCGCACTTGATATGTGACAGGTATTGCACTGGATGCTTTGATGTAGGAGATTGTTTCATTCTTACAACTTGCTGAGGAAGTGCCATTATTGGCCAACAGTACAGTGCAGAGGTGGAAAGGTTGGGATCTTGATGGTAGGCAAACCTGATTTACTACCTGTGTGACCCCAGAAAAGGCACTCTACCTCTGAGTCTCTTTTTTTCATTTGTAAAATGGGCATAATACTGGTACCAACTTAGTAACGTGGTTGGGGGTGGCATTAAATGAGATAATATCTGGAAGGTATCTGGAAAGTGTTGAGCAACATGATTCTCATAGAGTACTTCTGGCATGTTAATGATGGTATTTATTAGCCCAGCCACACCCATTTTATAGATGAGAAAACAGGCTTGGAAAGGTTGAGTGGCTTTTCTTTTTTTTTTTTTTTTTTCCCCTCAAGGCCACATGATGAGAATTGAAGCCAATGAGAATTGCAAACTTCTAACCCTAGAAGTTACACTCGTCTCCATCCTGGGGAATGGCTGTTAGATCAGAATAGAGAGTGATGGGGGAGAATCAGCTTGGGCTGAAGTGTTACAAGACAGGGAATGGAGGCAGCGCAGAGCGAGGGATTTTGCACATGCTCTTTCACAGATGGCCGGTGCTGAGCTGGCTCTGGGCCGATGAACTGCTGTTCCTATGATTAGCTTTCTCCGTGATGAAGTTCACCTCCTCTACATGTGGACAACCAGAGAAGACTGCGTTTGCTTACAGCTTTGTGCATAAATCTCATGGATACGGTGGTCATATCTAGCTCAGAGCACCCGGAGCAAGGGTGTTGGGGGATCCCAAACTCCATCAACATCTCGCATGTTTGGCTTCCACCTGTCCACCAATACCAATGACCACAAGGAAGGAGCATGTGTACATGGGTCATTTCATAGACCCTTTTTATTGGGTTCCAGTTGTGCACTTAGAGTATGCACTGTTGAGAACCGTCTCTATTTTGCATGTACGCAGTGCAGGAAGAGGCTGTGCCTTGCCTTTTGCAGTCTGACGACTGGCTCCCTCAGAGGCATCGTTTCTCTGTGGGAGTCATTACATGTCTGTTGTAATTAAGTTTGGCACATTTCAGTCCCATCCCAAGAGGCCCCTGACGGTGTGTGAAGTTGACGAATGTACCTGCCTTTAGACTTTTCTTCTGTGCCGTCTTCTGTTGGTGGGTTCTTTATGTTGTTGTCTTTTTTGGTATTTAATGAGGTTTGATGGACACCTGCTGAGGTTTATAGGACTTCCATATTCTCCTCCTTATCCATAAAGGACATGCTAAAATATATTTGAGGCGTTGGAGGCAGGAGTGGTTCTTTAGGGTAGGTAGGTGTAGGTGATGATGTTGAAAGTTGTGCTTTGTTTTGGACATGCTATTCAAGATCCACACAAAACATAAGTTCAGATACTGAATTCTCCCCCTATAACTTTCTTGTTTAAACCAAGGACATGCCTCGTGGGCTTCATTCACATATTCATTTGCTCATGCATTCCCTCATCATCCACTTACGGGTATGACACGTGCCAAGTCTTCTGCCAGGTTCTGGGGACAGAAAGATGAGGACAGCAAAAATTTCTGCCCTTGAGGAGCTCACAATCTTGTTGAGATGTGATTTAAAACGATTCATCAATTCAAGAGTATTGGACTTCTCCAAAAGCTACTATAGGGAAAAAGATAATTATCCAAAGTCTTTAAATCTGTTACCCACTTTAATTGATTTAATTAGGTAAAATTCATAGTACTGTAATGTTGGATGGGGCCCAGAAGGCATTAATTCCTGTTTCTTCTCTATTCCTTCAGGCCACAGTTCCCTTAAATTATCTCCTAAACCCATGCATTTCAGAAAAGAGCAGTATTTCAGAGAACCGTAGCTTTTGGCCCATTCTGATAAAACTTTCAGTGAGCACCCACAGGAAAAATGATGCAGACTGGTTGAAGGAGTTGACGTGCACAGCTACAAGGTATTGTTCTGAAAGACATGAATAGAATCATCCACCCTTCATACTCGCACACACACACACACAATGGAATATCCGTAAGCTGTACTATTGAGATTGTGTTAGATACACATGGTAAATACAGAATGCAAAATAAAAACATGGCTATAATACAATAAGGACCCTTTGGGAATTCTTTCAGTTCCCAGAAAAAAAATATATCTCAGCATTTGTCAAATCCTGTTTTGCTGCAACACAGAGGCTTACCTTCTGTTTAGTTGGCATTTTTGCACCATGCCAGCCAGTCAATAACACAGTTTAAGCATCTGCTCTACGCAGATCTTCAATGATCCCAAGAAGGCTGTGGTTGAATCTCTAAGAGGTTGGATGTGGAGGTACAGAACTGGGGTCAGATGCTCACTGCTATGTGATCATTTGGAGCCTCATTTTCCCCCCAACTTCATCGGATCATTGTGGAGATTTGATGAGTTCCAGGGTTGTATGACCATATGCATCACCTGCCTTTTCTTAGTGGAATTTTCTTCTCATGATCATAGATTAGTGGAGATGTTAGGACCAATTATGCCCTTGAACCCAACGTTTGTTACCATGTCACTTTCCAGTGTGATAACATTCGGTGGCTTCCCCTTATGCTCAGGACAGAGTCTAAGCCTCTGGATATGGCTTCTGAGGCCCTACAAGGTGGGGCTCCTGCCAAGCTTTTCAACATCATTTTATCCTTCCTACTTTGTGAGCCATAATGTGTTCTTCTATGGTTTCCGAAATAGCCAGAATGTATCCCTAGAACTCTCTCTGATTGTAATGTCCACTCAATTCTCCTCTTCCTCATCTGGGTACTCCTTCAACATCTCAAATGCCTCTCTCTCAGTCCTCAGTTCATGGAAGTTGCTTTTCCTCAAGTTCCCATCAGATCTATGAAGGCAGAGACCATGTCTGTGTCTGTCTCTTAAATCATTATTTCCCCAAGGTCTAAAATGGTGTTGGCACTTGGTAAGGGGGTCAACAAGTATTTTCTGATTGAACAGATAGATGATCACACAGTAGGTGTTATCCTCTGTATCACATGGGGGTCTTTGGTTCATGGGACAGAAACTACTCAAATTGACTTACGTGAACATGGGAACCTGTTGGCTCATATAACCAAGAGGTCCAGGGTCAATGGCTTCAGGTACAGCAGACTCTAGGGGCTTCCAATATGTCAGAAATCTGTCTCTCTTTGCTGATGCTGTTTTGTCTCTGTGGCTTCATTTTCCAGTTATGAGTCTGGGGGCCAGATAGAATTTGTTCTTTAGGAACCATATGGACTCAAAGGAGGGAGGAGTGGGATGAACAAGAAGAGGCATGGCAAGCAGTAACAACAGACATCCTTCCCTGTATCTGGCTGTGAGCTCTTGAGAACAGGGGTTTCTCCTATCTCTATATTTCTAGCGTCTATTCCAGAGTGGCACAAAGTAGGTGCTCAGGTGTTTGCAAAGGGATAGATGTGTGATTTATTTTCCCTTACTTCTATGGAGCTTCTTTAAACCCATAAGACATAGAGTTATATATAAACTGCCTTCTGACTCATCCTCTGTTTTGCTTTCTTTTTACCTGTTGGCAGGATCCGACGTCTACCTTCTTCCAGTTTGGAGCGTCCATCCAGCAACAAGCCACGGTCATGCTGAAGATCATGCAGGATTATGACTGGCATGTCTTCTCCCTGGTGACCACCATCTTCCCTGGCTACAGGGAATTCATCAGCTTCATCAAGACCACAGTGGACAACAGCTTTGTGGGCTGGGACATGCAGAACGTGATCACCTTGGACACGTCCTTTGAGGATGCGAAGACGCAAGTCCAGCTGAAGAAGATCCACTCTTCTGTCATCTTGCTGTACTGTTCCAAAGATGAGGCTGTCCTCATCCTGAGCGAGGCCCGCTCCCTCGGCCTCACCGGGTATGATTTCTTTTGGATCATCCCCAGCTTGGTCTCTGGGAACACGGAGCTCATCCCCAAAGAGTTTCCATCAGGACTCATTTCAGTCTCCTACGATGACTGGGACTACACCCTGGAGGCCAGAGTGAGGGACGGGATTGGCATTCTCACCACTGCTGCGTCTTCCATGTTGGAGAAGTTCTCCTACATCCCCGAGGCCAAGGCCAGCTGCTACGGGCAGGCGGAGAAGCCAGAGGTCCCCATCCACACTTTGCACCAGTAAGAAAGGGCTCTTTATTTGTCTCCCAAAGTGGGATCAGAGTTTTGTTGTTGTCTTTTTGTTTACATACTCCTTGATGAAAAATACGCACTGAAAATGCAGAATGTTGTGTGTGTATTTAGGGGATTTTTATTTTGTTCTCCCCTTTCTGCAGCTCCTTTGTTCATAAGATAAGTAGCATCACACTTTAACGATTTTCTACAATTTGCTTTTTTTTTTTAACTGAACAATATCTCTTGGAGACTTATACTTGGGATCTATCATATATCTGTCTATAGCTACATCTTAAGTATATTTACATTCTTTATAATTCACAAAGATTTGGACAAGTCTAACTCCAGAGCCTACATCACATTCCTCCATATGGATTTGCCATGATTTATTTATTCTAACTGCATAATCATAGAAATTTAGGGTGTTTTTTTTTCAGATTTTTTCCTATTAGCAGCTAAACTGTAATGATAATCACTTTCTTTGTCTCTTTATGCACATGTGCAAGTGTTTTGCTAGGGTTGATTCTAAGAAGTGAGATTTGGGGTCATAAGGCATGTGTATTTTAAAGTTTAAACATCTCTTCCCAAATTGTCCTACAAAGTAACAGTCCCAATTTACCTTCACACCAACAGTTTGTGAAATCACCCAATTTCCCACATCCTTACTGACACGTTACGCTTTGGGAAGACTGCCCACACTGGTACTCATGGTCTATGCTTGACTTTGTATCTGGATTTCTTCCCTTCTTGTATCCTACGTGTTTTTGTAGGTCATTGGAAACTGTGGCAAATGTCACTCTTAGAGCTGCATTATATTCCATCATATGGATGTATCGTAATTTATTTAACTATCCAATCTTGGTTGAATTTTATGTTTCTGAGAAGTGTCATTGCTCCTTCTGGGAGTCATTATGGCTCAGCTGTTGAGATTTAGAATTATCACTCCTACACCCATTTTGCATGTGGGTTTTTTTTTTTTTTTTTCTTGTCTGGTATTCACTGATTTGACCCATACTTCATTCTTCAGATAATGAGTGGTGTAGTACTGTGATGAAGGGACTAGATTCTGGAGTTAGACTTGTCTGGGTTCAAATCTTCTCTCATCCACTTTCTATATGACTTGGACAATCATATTACTTTTCTGGGTGCCAGGTGTTCATTGCAAAGTGGTGGAAATGACACTTCCTTTGTAGGCAAAGGTTCTCAAACTTCTGCATGCATCGGGATCTCTGGGAAGGCTTGGTAAAACACAGACTACTGGGCTCCATGCTCAGAGTTTCTACTGTAGTTGTAGATCTGGGCTGGGCCCCAAGAATTTGCAATTCTAATGAGTTCGTGGGTGATATTGATGTTGCTGGTGTGGGGGCCATGCTTTGAGAACCAATGTTCTAGGGGTTTTCTTGAGTGTTAAACGAGGCAATGCATGCAAAGTGCTAGTTGACACAGTGCCTACCACCTGGTAATCATTTAATAACGTTCAGAGTGACTAGTCAAGTTTTTGGTCATCAGAAATTGCAGTCAGCAGATCATATTGGTTTACTTCCAGCAGAATACTATATCACTCTAAAATGTCTCTGGAAGGTTTTAGGACTTTGCTACAGTTCAGAGGTTATATTAGAACGGGGGCTGCGTGTGTGTGTGTACAAGCATGTGTGATGGAGTGGATAGAGTATACTTCTTTACAATCAACATACACCTGAAAAACAAACTCTTGAATTAAGCAATCATGCTCCTTTGACATTTTCCCTTCCCCTCTTTAGTGATCCTGTGTCTACGCTGCCATTTTCAGCATTTTAAATAATTGTCCGAATACCAGGAAGGAACTCAGATAAATCAGGAGAAGACAGGCAAGGCTCTTACAAAGGCAGGATGGCTGCCAGCCCAAAGACAAGCACTGGGATAATGAATTCTGACTCCCCATAGTAAGATGTGCCCTGCAGCTGGGATATTCAGAAATGTATAATTTTGATGGAAACATAACTCAATTTTAGGGCAATTGAAATATAATATGTACAGGAAAAGGAATTCGAGAGGGATGATTGGCAAGACATGTAGATTCCTTTCTGGCGACCACCCCAGATTCCATTCTTTAAAAAAAAAAGAAAAAATACTGCTGCCGTGAAATGCTGTGGTGCTATTCCCAGAAGTTATGCCTTTAAATGCAGCAATTTGGTAAATGATATTTCAGCCCCAGAGAAGCCCTGCATCAAGTGTGGTAAATCATCACACACTTCTTGGTGTTTAATGAAACATCTCTCGGTTCGTGGAGGGCTGGCAGTGCTCGCTCTGCGTGTGAGGTTGGATATGGCACAGGCAGCGTCTCCTTTCTCTCCAAGAAACACTTGCCCACCACCACCGTGTTTCTTACACCCACCCCAGGCAAGAGTGGACGGCTGCCAGGCTGCCCTTGACTGGGGCGAGAGAAAGCCCAAAGAAGGCAGTGAAAAAAATAAAAACACCAAATCAAATTAGTATTAAGGGAACTGTATTTTTCTATCCTCTACCCATCACTCCCTCCACCCAACAGCCCCTGTGCTAGCCCCGGGAATACTTAGATGGGTTAAGATATAACTTTTCTCCTTTAAGACCTCACAGTCTGATGAAGATGGGGGAAATTTGTCTGAAAACAACCTCAGGTAATAAGAATTATTTTTTTTAATACTGAAAAAAAAAGAATAGTACAGAAAAATCCAGACTATGATAAAACACACAACCCCATAGTCACCACAGAGAACAAAGGTTAAAATGTTGAAGGTTAATGTTTGTTTCAACATTTTAAAAGAAATAAAAAGGTAATGATACTGTAGAAGTCCTGATTATTCCTCTTCCCGGTCCCATTTTTCTCTCCTTCTCTCCACGAGAGGGAAGGACAATGTGATGAATTTGGTATGTATCCAAATCCACGCACATGTTTTTGTACTTTCCATACAGTTGTATATGCCACTGTACTCCCGATACATAGTTCTTTTTTTTTAGTGTACACAAATAGTTTCTAGAATTTCCTTTTCTTCAACCTTATGTGTTCAAGATCTCTCTAGGAAGACAATGTAATTCCAGCATAGTCATCTTAATTGTTGTTAGGTATTCTGTTGTATGAGAGTTCCATTTTTTTTTTTCCTAAAAGTTATTCTCCTTTGATGGACACTTAGGTTGTTGGTAGTAAGAAACCTTCAGTTTGGATAGCTGAAGACAGAGAACAGATATATCTGTAGCCTGAGTTGGACCCATCAGCTTGTTCAGTGGAACCCTAGTTAGAGGTTCCTCACTTTAAGCTTAAAAAAATTACATTTTTAGCTGGATAAAAAGTCTTTCTTTGCAAAGCATCTGGTAAACAAATAGTTCTCATTCTTTCCCTGATGTAGTATGGAGAGTGCAAATAGCTTCAGAAGAGGTTCTGATGAATTCATTCCTGATGGTCTCATGATGAGTTACTGAGGGGATCAGGGGTCCAGCTTTGACCGGTTGAGAACAACATCTTGGGCCAGGTAGATATGTCATTTGGTTGTCCTCACGGACTTTACTCATAATCTCATGCAAAGAGCTTGTGCAGTTAGTACATTGTAACCATGGCTTATTGCTCATGAGGCTGGTGTGGTACAAGGGGCTGCTTTGGGAGAGATGGCATGTCCATGACCTTACCATTGACCTGTTTCTGCCCATGGGATTTCAGGGGGAAAAAAAAAAGTAAGGGAAAGGAGGAATTTTTTTTTTAATGTTTAATATTCCTGATTTTACAAAAGACACTTTGAAAAGAGCAGTCAGCATTTTCCAAAGTTCAAAAATAGCTCAGCCATGTTATATAACCTCCTCCTCGCTACTGCAAAGTTATTAAACATCTGTTCCTTCACCAAGCACGGAGCATGTCACTGGTAACTCCCAGAATTGTGACTGTAAACCTTTACCTGTTTTGCTGTGTGGAGCCCAGGCTGGTCTGCCCAGTTCATTAGTGGCTAAGACCCCCAGGAGGCAATGTGGCATCGCGGTTAAGAGCATGGGTGCTGGTGCCAGGCTGCCTGGGTTTGAATCCCTGATCTGCACTTTCTAGACCTAACACTTTGGGTGAGTCACTTAACTCCTCCTAGTCTGCTCCCTCAGGTGTAACATGGAGATAAGAAAAATATTTGCCTTTTATACCACTGCCTGGCACATGGAAAAGCAGTCTAAAGATGGTTACTACTATTGATAAAACTTATAGATGTAAAATCATGAGTGAAACAAGTGTATCTGCATACCAAAGCCCTTGATAATAGCATTCATTCATTCAAAAAATGTATTTAGTGCCTTATATATGCTGGGTACAAATTATCCACAGGTGGTGAGACGCAGAAAGGCCACCCTGTAAATACTGGGTAGGGCAGGGTTGTCGTTCATCTGTTCATCTTTTATTTATGAAGTCAGGCTTCTGCTTTAAGAAGCAACAACATTATAAATTATTACCTGGACTGAAAGGGAATTTGGAAGGAAGATGGATATGGGAGAAACAGTTTAACTCATGTCCAAGTTACACTGGTACTTCTTTCAGTCTTCTAAAATAACCACAGGAGAAGTTCCTGGTTTAATGACCCATTAAGAGATTGTACTAAACCTCATTGGCATATTTTTATTTGATAATCAGAATTATCACTGTTGAGGTTTTTTTTTTTTTCATGCCTATAACAGAGCCTGCTCTGTTAATTCTCTGAGCTTGACTGGAGTTAAAACTTCTCTGGGTGAATGTGATAACTCTTTGCAAATATTTATCTGTGGGATCACCATATGCTCAACAAACATTTCTGGCAGTAACATCAGGCACCCCAGAGACCAAGCTATCCTGCGAGCCTGTGTGGTACATCTGACTGGGACTTTGGACTCAGGAATGGGGGAAAGGCTGAGCCTCAGAGTAAATCAGTAAGAGATGTGTAGCGAGAGAATCCAGAGGCATGTGCCAGCTTGGGAGCACAAAGCACATTCCCCAAGCCTATGTGACTTTGTGCAATGTGAATTTAAACAGTGCTGTGTTCAAACCCTCTTATTATCTGGGTTATTCTGAGCAAGTTGCGTAACTTCTTTGAGCCTCCATTTCCTTGATGGTAAACAGAGAAAATTCCAACTATAGGAGAATGATGAGGACAATTACATGCACGTAATATACTTAGCCAAGCATCTAGGATACAGTCAGCACTCTGCAGATGTTAATTCCCCTCCTTCCCTGGAGATGCACCGGCCTCCTCGTGTGTCCTGATGGAACCGTGCGAGGTGGGCTGAGCTCGCTGGGTGTTCAGGCTGAGCGCTAAGTTAACAGCCTCTCTTCAGCATCCTCTCTGTTTGTGGCATCTCTCCTGGAACACGGCCCTCCCTTTATTGGCTGGGAGTCAAAAGAACCGTATGCCAACCCTGCAATGCAAGTCAATCATTTCCAATTGGCACCCAGTGAATAGCTCGACAAATGGTGGAAACCTGATGCTGGCAACTTGGAAGGACCAGGAGTTGGCCGTGCCTTTACCTTGAGGGAAAGGTGGTTTGGGTTGTTTTGAGGTCACACAGAAAGCACCAATATTGTTCAACTTTGCCTTAAGCCAGATGTACGTCTTTGGATTTTGGAAACAGCATGCCTAACAAAAAGATGCACTGATGTGTTTCTTCCATGGCTGAATACTGGAGAAGTTTTCATTCTGAAACCTGGCAATTTGGTGATATATACTAATTATTTGCTATAACTCTCTTCTGCAAAAAGATAAAGCAAATAAAAGCACCATCTTTATTACTCTGTATATTGCGGTGGGAGGTCTCAGTGTGTAAGCACAGAGGACAGTTGGGAGACTGTGGCATAATTCTGGCAGAGAGAAGGCGGTGACTTGGATTACAGCAATGGCTGTGGCTTCGAGAAGTGGGCTGGCTCAATGCATAGTTTGGGTATAAAATGAACAAGACCTGCTGGATGAATATGAGGTGACACAAGAGATATAATAAACAATAATTTTTTACTTGTACAGCTGACTAGATGGTGGAGCTTTTTACTAAACAGAAGAAACTGGGAAAGAAGAGTTGAGGGACAGGGAGGCAGGAGCAACACCTAATTTCAGACATGTTAAATGGGACATACTTTTAAGGTATCCACGTGGGACTCTAAAGCAGGCAGTTGGAAAAGACAGTGCGAGCTCAGACTAGAAATACAATACACAGGCTTTGAGCTTATCGATGGCAGTGACAGCCCCAAGATTTGGCAAGATCACCAAGGGGAGAAGGAAGACTCAGAAGGGGCTGGGCTCAAACCACGAGGAACTTTAACCATAATTAGTAAAAATCCCTCAAAGGGAAGGACGATACTGGAGAGAAAGAGTTGGGCTATGAAATCCAGCCTTTCCTCACATGGAGACTCTCAATATTTTTATTTTGTTTGAAGCCTGATGGGCATTGGTAGAGTATCTGCTCCATGCTAGACATCGTAATAGGTACCATAAACCTTCCAAAGATGTATAACCCATGGCCATGGCTAATCTATCTGGGTTTAGCCAGTGCAACATACTAAAGTTAATCATATCAGCAGGTTTATTTAATCAATACATTGAGACAGTAAAATCAATTACGTGATGAACTGCCAGGCAAATCATCCCAGCCATGGATGCTTTGAGTCGTAGGAAACCAGCACCAGGCTGGGCTTGAGTCACCGCAATGACAGGGAGCTAAGCTTTGGGTCTGGATGGATGAGGAGGTGATAGTTTAGGCAGGGGGGAAACCTCTGCCTTTGTTGCATTCTGGATGTGATTTAGGGAACATCTGATGTCATACAAAATGGCAAAGTTAAAAATCCTTTCTACCAAAAAGGAGAAACATGTGGCAGAGCATGAAGAGGCAGGTGCTCAGGGCTGATTTATGTACACGCTGTCCTGGGTTTGCTTTCCCAAAGAGTATCTTCCTATGCACCTCCCTCTATGTGGGACAGAGCCCTCCTTGTCATCTCTCCCAGGTGGGAGCTAGGGAGCCAGCACAGGTCTCTGCACCCATTCTCTGCCTTTCTCTCTTTGCTTCTCTGCTCTGCCCTTCTCTTGCTTCCATGTGGATGCTGCCTGCCTGCAGGTGTGACTGAGCCCCCGTCCAGATTCCTGGTGCCGCAAAGCCTGGCGCGGATCCCAGAAATGGAGGCGTCGCTGTCCAGCTTGGTGGTGCTAGCTATGTTCTGCGTGGGCGTGGGAGGCCAGCCATGTTTTTACACGGGCCTCAAAGTTTGGTGAATGAACTGGCAGATCTGCCGATGTCTGGTGTGCTGTTGTCCAAATCCCACAGCCGGTTTCCTGAGGATTTGCTTCATTTGGGGAAGTCCTGGCCAAACACAACGAATCAACAATACCGCTCAGTTCTCACCTGATAGAGAATAGCTCTCCCTGGACATGTGCTCATTTTCTTTTCATTTCTATCACTCTTAATAAAGGAAGTTTAAAAATTTTTAATTTAATTAATGCATCATTTTGTGTGAGGAGTTGGGAGGAAACTTTAAGTTTCATAGGTTATAGTATGTAAGTATATGTATTCTAAAATGTGATGTATTGAAAATGTGAAAGTACTCTAATGTATTGACTGCCTCCTATTTGCCAGTCAGTTTAATTATATTACTTTTAATTCTTAGGTGTGAATTAGGATGTTTTTATGGCAGGTAACAGTCAACTTAATTCAAAGTTATGTCCTTGAATTATTTCACATAACAGAAATTCCAGAAGTAGTTTGGACTTCAGATGCAGTATGATCAAGATTCTATTGATTTTTCCTGTGATCATGTGACTGCACTCTTTGGGGAGTGTGATCTTTTTTCTCATTTTTTTTTTATTCTTATTTCAGCATATTGTGGGGGTATAAAAGTTTAGGTTACGTATATTGCCCTTGCCCTCCCACCCCCCTGAGTCAGAGCTTCAAATATGTCTATCCCCCAGACAGTATGCATTGCATTCATTATGTATGTATACACCCATCCCCTCCCCCACCCACATCTGCCTGACACCCGATCAATGTTATTCCTAAATGTGCTCTTAGGTGATGATCAGTGAAACCAATTTGATGGTGAGTACACGTGGTGCTTATTTTTCCATTCTTGGGATACTTCACTTAGTAGAATGGGTTCCAACTCTTTCCAGGAAAATACAAGAGGTGCTATAGCACCATTGTTTCTTATAGCTGAGTAGTACTCCATGGTATACATATACCACATTTTATTAATCCACTCATGTATTGATGGGCACTTGGGTTGTTTCCACATCTTTGCAATCGTGAATTGTGCTGCTATGAACATTGACATGCAGATGCCTTTATTATAGAATACCTTTTTTTCCTTCAGGAATATGCCCAGTAGTGGGATTGCTAGATCAAATGGTAGTTCTACTTTTAGCTCTTTGTGGTATCTCCAAATTACTTTCCACAGAGATTGTACTAGTTTGCAGTCCCACCAGCAGTGTGTGAGTGTTCCTATCTCTCTGCATCCATGCCAACATTTTTTGTTTTGGGACTTTTTGATAAAAGCCATTCTCACTGGAGTTAAGTGATACCTCATTGTGGTTTTGATTTACATTGCCCTGATGATTAGAGCTGTTATTTCTAATCATTATCAGAACAAGAACTTGATGATTAAGGCAAGCCGATATTAGAAGGAGCAGCAGCAGGAGGTTTCAATATCTCCCCTCTAGGGATCTTTATACCTGAGTTAGTATGATTGGCTCTGTGGACAACCTGAGTCTCTCTTACCCCATATGCTTGCAGCATTACTGCTCAAACATTCCTACCTAAAGCTGCTGGTGAAATCATATAAAGCCCTGCTGGTTTATGATTTTCTGTGACCGGAGACTTCCCAAGATTGGAGAGGCGCTTTTACTATTTTACCCATATTTTCTCAAAGCAAAAAAATAAAGATGGCTTCAAAGTTCCAGCTGGTATATCTGGGACATAGTTTTCTGGGACCTAGTGGTCATTTTATGTAGCTGTAGGTCACAAGTCTCCTTCTTTGTTCAACTTACAGGTGAGAATTTGAGTTGGTTATGCCTAGAGTAGCTTGTCCAAAGGCAAGAACTTACTGAATTATCCAAGGAGAGTTCTCATCTATCAGATAGATTAATTTGTATGTATTCTTTTAAAGCTGGAAGAAAATATTCTCTCTGGTGGGAGGTGGCATAGGTATCCAGCTTTTCTGCAACATCATGAAATTTGTCAAATGAACAGCATTTATTAAATTTTCAGAAGTCATTACATGAAAAAGACCCTTTATCCAAGTTATCCCTTGGCAGAAATCCAGGCCTCTTCGGGAAACTGTTCTGCACTCAGGCATGAGGTACGTCTTCTATTAACCAAGTTAATGGGCATTTGGCCCTTTGCATAATTAGTTGTTGCTCAAGAAGGTCAGGAATTGATGTCCACACAGAGGTTTGTAGGCCTGAGGGCATGAAGAATGTGTTTCCTGACAAAAATAATGGAAAACTGGGTCCAGATGGGTGTGGGTGTAATTCTCAGGCAAGCCATATTCCCTGAGCTCATCAGAGTTTTTGTGTGATGGTGGAAATATTACCCAAACTAAGAGTTAGAACATGGGGTTTTAATCCGTGCTTGTGCCGGTGTATGGCTGTAATCTCTGTTAAGATTCTTAATTTAACTGGTTCTAAGATTTTTCCTCGTAGATTGATGGATTGTGTTGGCTACAATAATCTGGAATTGAATAGCAAGATGTCAGGGTAGGGTGGGATGCTGGAGATCACTTAGGCCAATAATTTTTAATTATTTTTCTTCCTTGTCCATAAGGAGGCTCTTGGGTGCTTGTACAATGTCATCAGAGTCCCTAGGGTATAAGTGTTAATTCTCCTCCCCCCTTTATTTTTCCCATTCAAGAAAACATTAGAAAGAAAATGAGTAATGACAGGGATTCTGCTCTAATTCATATTTTTAACAAATAGTTCATGACAAATTCATAAAAATATATTAGTTGCAACAGATTATTTTCAACTGGTTTTACAAAATCAAAATTGTAAATTAATTCTATGCACTGTAGTACAGACAAGGAAATTGAGGCCCCAAAGAAACAGGGTTAATTTTTCACTGTCTGGTTAATGGCAAAGACATGATAAAAGCCTCATTTTTCTTTCTCCCAGACCTAGGTGTGATGCTTCCACGACATCCTGTCCTCTTTCCCTCTTTGTCCCATGATTAATAACAACAATGCAATGATAAAAAACTCCAGGGACCGTGCCCATTTTATCTTTGCACACCAGTACCTGTTACAGTATAGACAATAAATATATGATGAATAAGTGCATAGTGACAATTGCTAACACAGCACTTGTTCTGACCTAGGTGCTATGTTAAGGATTTTTACATGCACCATTTTATTTTTATTCTCACGACATCTCTGTGAAATAGATTGTGTTGTTATTCCCATTTTCATACAAGAAAAATAATCTCAGAGAGGAAAATGACTTGCTCAGGCTCAGGCTCATCAGGATCAAGGTGACCTCTCTGACTTTAGCACCTGGTCCTCTGATTCTCTGGCTTCTCAGAGGAAACAAAAGGCTCCAGGTGTGTTTTCATGAGGCCCTAGGATGTCTTTCAGTGCCACGGTGCCCATCCAAAGATGCTCCCTCCCTTGTGGGCAGGAGTCAAGCGCTTGTCTTTAAAGCTAATTTATCATGAAAGTGTGATTGATGACAATTCATTTTACACACTACAAACCCTTTCTGAAAATGTTAATATTCTCACCATCGATATCAATTATTATTATTATTGTTGTCATTATCACAGGAATCTATGTTTGGCATTACCAGTGATAAGGCAGGCAGAGAACAAAGGGAAGAAGCTGGACTTTCCAGCGAGAATTTTGATGAGAATCGTCAGGAGCCCAACTGCACAGTCATCAACTCCCTTTAAATTAGTTCTACGATGAGTCCCTCAAGACTCTGTGCACCCCTGAGGAGGGCCCGTAAATAGTGACTCTACAAAGAATTAGTCAAAAACGTCAGCGAAGGAATCTTAGTAATTCTGACTAGGCAGAAGGAAGGAAATAGAAGGTAGAGAGGAAGAAGGAAGCCAAGATTTAATTTTGATACTGGGTGCAAACCAGTTCATAATGGGGTTGTCTGCCTTGATTTTTAAAGTGTTCTGTTCACACACATGCAGGGAGGTCAAACCACTGGTAAATACTTTCCATTCAGTTCAGGAGATGGTGGGGAGTAGGGGGAGAGGAGGGATCCATCATGCTTCCAGACTATTTACTTGAGTTTAAACTTTATCTTGAGTTTAAACTTTATCTTGAGTTTAACAAATCTTCTTCTTTCAAAACAGAGCATTTCTTAAATAGACTCAGAGCTCTGAATGCAGGACTGGGAGAAGGTGTTTGTCTTTAGCCAACTAGGTGAAAGCAAAACAAAACAAAACAAAACAAATAGAATAAAAACAGTCCCCTAGACATCTGTTACCCACGTTCATCTGCTGATTGCCTGGAATTTATTCATTCACTTGTTCATTTATTCATGCATTTGTTTGTTTTCATTCATTTACCCTTTCCTGTGTTCTACTGAGCACTTTCTATGGGCAAGGACTTATAGTCAGTATGAGACATACACAGTGACGTATGAAACAGACAAAGGCACCCTACCTAAAGCTCTCATTCCAGTGGGGAGATGAAAAATAAATGAATACATATAATGTCAATTTGGTATTGATATGGGCAGGGTAAGGGGATAGAGAATGAAGGAGGGTTATTTTAGGTGGAATGGTTGGGAAGGTGGAATGGTTGGGAAGGTGAAATTTTGGCAGATATCTGAATGAAGTGAACAATACAGTAATGTGACAATGTGGGGAAAGAGAGATCTGGGTGGGAGACCAGCAAGTGCAAAGGCCTGAAATTGGGAAATTGCTTGGAGGGTTTGAGGAACAGTATGACAGTCAGAATGGCAGAAGCAGATTGGCCAAGTGGGGCATGCATTGGAGAGTTAGGCCAAGCTCTGTAGGGCCTCAGAGGCCATGGTGAGGGTTTTGGGTTTTCTTTTGAGTATTATGGGGAGTTTTAGTGGGGAAGTGAGCTATACTATTGCACTGATCTCTGAGTTTGCACAAGTTGTATCCTGAGCCTGATTTATTTTTCATTTTCCGTGTGCTATTTCATCTTCCATCAGAAACAAGCTCTGCTTGGTGTGGGGTGCAATGCAATTGCTTTCCTGGATTCCATCCCTCCCCTCCCCATCTTGCAGGCCTTGGTGGGTGGGTCCTATTTGGCCATAGCCAATCAGAACCGTCTCATCCACTTCACTACAGTGATTGGTTTAGGAATGGACATGTGATCTAAGTGGGTCTAATAGAAATTTGGGCTATTTGATATATGTCAAGTGCATAGATGTGAGGCCTGGAATTTCGGCTGCCATTTTTCTACCATGAAAGAAGCTGGGCTGAGGTTAAGGGTGATTCACTCATGGGGCAGAACTAAGAGAAGCGTGGTATGGAGAATGAGCCAGAGCCATGATCAGACTGCACCTGAAGTCCACCTGACCATGGATCTTTTCAGCTATTAACCACCAAACTCCCTTAGTGGTCCAAGTTAGATTCTGTTCATTGTAACCAAGAGAACTTTGATGGATATGCATGTTTGGCAGCTGATCTGTAGTATTATGCTAATTAGTAGATGTATTATGTCCTTTAAGTTACATGGTTGCATTTAACAAAGCTGAATGTGAACAACAAAGGGATAAGTAAGAATTTCAGAAAGATTGTTTTACACTATACATTTTGGCCTTTAATTCTGGATGGAAAACTCCTTGATGGACATAATTTTTGCTTGGTGTGTATTTGTAGCTTTGGGAGGATTCAAACCTGTATAGTAGTCCCCCCTTATCCGTGGTTTCATTTTCTGGGGTTTCCAATACCCCAGATCAACCATGGTCCAAAAATATTACGTACAATAAAATATTTTGAGATTGAGAGAGATCACATTTACATAACTTTCATCACAGTATATTATTATAATTGTTCTATTTTATTATTAGATATTGTTAATCTCCTATGGTGCCTAATTTATAAATTAAACTTTACCATATTATATTAATTTGTAAATTAAACTTTAGCATAGCTACGTATATGTAGGAAAAAACAGTGTATATGTGTGTGTGTGTGTGTGTGTGTGTTAGTATGGTTTGGTACTATACAAGGTTTCAGGTATCCACGGGGGCGTCTTAAAAACCCCGTAAGTAAGGTGGGGGGGGGTGGGGTTACTGTACATCCACAGGCTTTAGGATCAGATTCCAGATTTTTCTGCCACTTATTGGTTACTTGCTCAAACCTTGAGCAAGTAACTAAATACATCTGAACCTCATTTTTGTCATCAGTAAAATGGAAATAATACTTGTCCCCACTCACAGTGGGGGAGTTTGTGAGAATTAAATAAAGCATGTAAAACATTTAGCTCAGTGCCTGGCACATAGTGAGTGATCTATGTTAGTTCTTATATAATAATATAATTCTCAAAATAACCAAGGAAAGTGGAACAAAAAATACCACCTAGACAGCAGAATTGCTCTGCATAGCTTAATTAAGTGTGTTTCATTACTCTAACTCCCTGAGGATTTTGAAGGAAAAGTAGATTTTTAAAAAAAATTTAGAAAGACAGGCTCATTAACTAATAAAGTGGGGAAGGGGCAATCTTTGGGCAAAAAGTAAGAGGGAGAAAGTGGTGAAATTGTGGAGTAGTATGCATAAGTACTGATGTTATCTTGCTCCTTAGACAGCAAATGCACGCATAGAGCCACATAACCATGTCTTTCCAAAGGACTTTTTTTTAAATGTAAGAACTTAGGTTTTGTATAAGAATGTGATGTTACCATATTTTATTTAATAAAGACTCCAGCAATTATAAGATGATCTTTATTTGAAGAAAAATTTAAGGGCTAAAGATGTGCATTTTAGAATTGATACAATGGAGTAACAGTGTATGCTACGTGCAGTGCTCCAACTAGCTATGAGGTAGGTGACTGTTATCCTCCTTAGACATATGAGAAAATTGAGGCTTAGGAAAGTGAAGTGCCCTTTTCAAGGTCATGTTGCTAGTGGATAACCATCACAATTACATTCATCCATTTATCTGAAGAATTAATTTATCCACTGTTCAGTGCTAAGCCCTGCGGGGGATACACCAGTGAAAACAACGGTGTATGGCCCCTGGGGTTACAGTCTAATAGGGAATTTAGACAAAACATGAGTAAGGAACCAAATAAATAAAATAATTACTCTATATTATGACTCCTGTGAAGAACAGATATGGGGCACTGAAATAGAAAACATCAAGGGAAGGGAACATCTCCGTATATGGTAAAAGAATGCCTCCCTTCAGTGATAACATTTCTACTGAAAGCTCAAGGATGAAGAATCAAACATGAAAAGAGCCAGAGAAAATCATTCCAGGCGAAGGGAACAGACTGTGCAAAGTCTCTGAGGTAGGAAAAACTTTAGCATTCATGAGGAAATGAAAAAAAAAATGTTAGCATGGTAGACTCAGTTTTGGGTCTCTCTAACTTCAAAGGCTGTGCTCTTAACCATTAATCAATACTCCTTCTGCAGAAGGGGAAGTTGAGTGTTTGAAGGCCAAGAGACACCGTGAAGTGGTGGCTGTCACAGGAATGCTTATCCCTCCTTCCCATCAATTACTTAATTCTTCAGAAGAGAATTCTTTTTGAACATTATATGACCAACCTCATCCCCGCCCTGTGAAAGCTGGAGGAGATGTTTGCTTCCATGTGGGATGTGGGTGGGGGAGGAGGACTGGTGGGAAAAGGGTCATGGCTTGAAAATGTTGGCGAAGGGGGGATGGTGGAAGAAGAACTAGAGTGGGCAGCTGACCCGGAGCCAAAGCCCTAGTCAAGAAGGCTGAGTCACCGGCCAGCTCCGAGGTGGAACGCTAGGTGTCTCTGTTGATCCACAGCAGCATCGCGGAAAGCCCATTTCACTTGTCATGGTGTTGCTCTGGCTCTGAAAGTTGTGCCTTTTAGTTCCAAATGGTTTTCATCTCAGGACCTTCCTTCCCAACAGGAAGCATTGAAAATAAGGGAAGAATGAGAAGGCCTTGACTTATAAATACCTGCAGATTTAGGGTGTATGAAAAACTCCCACTCTCCATCTCTGGTCCTCTTGAGAAGTTGGGTGATGCTTTAATGTTACTTTCTCTTTTTGCTTTTTCCAAGGACTTAGGTCATGAAGCTTTGGACTGTTGGGAGGATCTGTAGCACAATGGGACCTCATTTTTCCTGGTTCACCTCCCTTAACTAGACATAATTAATAATTATGATAACATAACAGTTCTATGAGTTGCATGAAATTATTCCCATTTGACAGATAAAGATCATAGAGGTAACATAATGCACCCCAAATCACAGAAAGACGTTGATCCAACTCTTATTCCTCCAAATCCAAAAGATAAAAGTTGCAAAGGCTTGGAAGATATGAGACTGTTACACCTCTCTCAACAATCTCAGGGAGGAAGTAAAATGTTGATGAATTAACAACTAATGGTATTACCACTTCTACAATAATTAGCATTTATTGAGTGCCTAGAGTGTGCCTGGCACATTGTGCTAAATTCTTTCTATTTATTAGTTAATTTAGTTCTTACAACAACTCTGTGAGGTAGATTCCATTATTATTTCCATTTAACAGATGCGAAAACTGAGGCTCAAAGAGATGAAGTAGCAGCTTACCCCAGTCCCCATAACTATAGGTTGTTAAGTATGAAACATCCAATTTCCTTAAGTACTAAGTTTGACAGTTGATATCTCTGACATTTCACTTTGACATTTCTTGTTTTATTTTTATTGTGAAGGTGCATCCTAAGTCTTTCAAATGCACATTTTGGCTTGTGATTATCTTTCAAATATTTTTTTAGAGCAAGTTTTGTAAAACCATGGATAAGTCAAAAACTCGTGTTATTTTCAAATATAATTTCCGTTGTGGAACCAATGTGGCTCAGACAACTCGATACATCAATGAAGTGTTTGGCAAGGATGTGGCTGATGAATACAGTGTGTTGATGGTTTAAGAAGTTCAGTTCCGGTGATTTTAATCTTGGAAATGAGCCATATGGGTGACCTGAGACCGAGGTGGATAATGATGAGCTGAAAGCTGTAGTGGAAGCGAATCCATCTCAAACTACTTGAGAATTAGCAGCAAGGTTTCACATTACTATTCCAACAATATTGGACCATTTGAAACAAATCATCAAGGTAAAGAAGCTGGGTGGATGGGTTCTACATGAATTAAACAAGTATCAGAAGAGAAATTGTCTTGAAGCTTGCCTTTCTTTGCTGTCAGAACATAAAGGCGAACCATTTCTCCACTGTACTCTTACATGTGATGAAAAATGGATTCTTTTTGATAATCACAAGCATTTGGCACAATAGTTGAATAGAGAAGTGCTGAAACACAGTCCAAAACCGAATATTCATCATAAAAAGTTAATGGTGTGTGTTTGGTGGTCCAGTGCTGGTATCATCCACTACAGCTTCATGGAACCTGGTCAATCAATGACAGTGGATGTCTACTGCAACCAATTGGACAAACTGATCAGGATATTTGTGATTAAGCAGCTGACATTGGTTAATAGAGACAGGCCAATGCTCTTGCAAGACAACACTTGACCATATGTCCTACAAACAACACTGCTCAAACTACAGAGACTGGACTTACAAACTCTCTGTCATCCACCACATTCACCAGACCTTGCACCAACTGACTACCACTTCTTTCAGGCTTTGGACCACTTCTTGCAAGGAAAAATATTCAATTCTCAACCAGCTGTTGGAAACACCTTTTGCAATTTCATTGCCACTCATTCTCCAGGCTTCTTCACTGCTGGCATAAACAAGCTACCATTAGATGGTAAAACTGTGTCGATAGTTTAGGGGCATCCTTTGATTAATCATACTGCTTCTTGTTTGAGAGATAATAAGCTACACTCTGATTTAAAATTGGACATTTCATATTTAATGACCTGATTGCCAGTTTCAGAGGTAGTTCGCAACCTTTAACAGTTTAACTGCATAGCCAGTGCTTGTTTCCACCACCTAAACTAGTTCTAGCGATGGTGTACTTCTGACACTAACAGCAATTCCATCAATTCACTGGACAGAGCGTATTTCCAGTTGTGAATCTCATCTCTTACTGTCAGTTAGAAAAACATGAAAGTTTCAGGAACAGCATTCCATTATGCTGTCTCTGACCACATAAGCAAATAGAAACAAGTAATTGGATCAATTGCCTTGATAAATAATCCTACTCTAAAGCTACCATCATGGAGAAAACTTGTTTGTATGTATTTTCTTCATTAATCAGAATGTTTGGATGGCTGTGTAGGTCCATGCTGTTCTTCTTAAGGAAGGGGGATGCTGCTATTATATTAAGGATCATAGACTTTGTTCAAGCCCTCCCCGTTTTGTTGTGTTTGTTCACCAGTTGATTCCTATTTTCCTGGCTTGTGTTTTGCTGTCAGCTTCAGCTTCTTCTGCTTGCCTTATTAAGAATTCTGCATAGTCAATAGGATGCAAATAAATGGAAACATATGCACCTCCCCGCATGTGGGAAATGTTGCTGTTGGCTCTTCTGCCCCTTAGCTGCCTTTGCGGCATGATACTCCAGCTTTCAATTGAGCCTCTTTGTTTTCGGTGGCTTGTCTGACTGCTACTGTCACATCCAGGTGATGGAAGTGACGCAGCATCAAGAGCGAGTTTGAATCCGCTGACTTCATCTCTGGGTCTGGGAATCCCTCAGGCTCCAGCTCCTTTCCCTTTGGGGCCGTTTTCCCATCTCCAATAACCCTAACTTCTGTGCCATGGCACATCGTATGCATATGGACTGGAGCTAGTTCCAGAACTTGCGCATTGGGAAATTTTCTGCTATGGTTTAACACGGCGAGAAGCGCTGGAATAGACTGCTGTCCAGAAGCCAAATCTGATCTTGAAAGCAGGTGCAGGCTTGTCAGCCACACAGCTGGTTGAGTTAACTCTATTAGACAGTATTGGACAATTTTGTTGTCTGAAATAGAAACCAGTATGGTGGCAGGCTGTCTATTCGCCAAATGGTGCCCCTGCTAGGCTAGTTTAGGTCTGCCTTCCTTGTTGGTGCATCTGCTGGGTTTAGCTGCCAGCATGTTAGAAACTGGCAGTTCTGTAAAGTTTTATTATCTTCCTAGGTGTTTTGGGACAGAAACACTCAGATTTGCCATTTTTGAATAATGACTTGGCATTTTGACTCTCAGCTCTACTTCGACTGGAAGAAATTAGTCTCTGATTTTATGTGAATACTGGAAAGTGTATCATTTTGTTTTTTTACTAAGAAGGATTTTCTAGTTCTCTCTATATCATAGATTGTTGGGAACCTCCTCTGTTCTAAATTGTTTTTTCACGCTCGATTTTAATGCCTTCCTATAATGGAGTTTTGTAATTTTTTTTCCTTCCTTTCTTTCTTTTTTTCTTTTAAAAATCAGCAACAAGTACAAAGAACCCCTGTGGGTGAAATACAATATCTCTCCTAAAGGAGAGGTGGAAAAAAAGATGTTCTCCCAAACTTCAAGCCCACACCAATGTTATCTGCCTTCTACATTTTAAGCAGGCTGAGAGCCTTTGAGGATTGAGTCAGAGAATTCAAAACGTGACCTCTTAGTTAAAGGCAAAATCTAAAAAAGGGACCTAGTACATCAAATAGCTCTTACCAAAGAGTATTTTGATGAGTGAAGTGCAAATGAAGCGTAGAATATAACTCCGTTCCAGGATACAAGTCTCAATTTTCAAAACATGCAAATACTCTCTCTGTTGAAGGCATTAGCTGCTTAGTTGCAGAGCTGCTGAAGTATGAAATGGGATAACTTATATTAAACACTCAGCACCGTGCCTAGCACATGTTGGGCCCCCAACTTAGTATTATTATTAATTACTCCTCTATAGAGGTGAAACATAGAAAAACTGGTTTCAACAGCTTCTTTGATCTGAAATACAATATTGCACAACTTATTGTAGCAAGTGTCTATACATCTTTACAGGATGTTCCCTGGGGTGGAATCCCATTCTGAAAATGTTCTGAAAATTCCAGATCCTGTCTGGAGAAGAAGAGAGAAGAATCTAGAAGTGTGTTTTGGAATGGAATGAAGCACCTATGTCTAATTGTGTGTCTTATGAGGAATGGTTGAAGGAATCTCTAGAATCTCTGCCTTCTAAGGGGTGACCCAAGAACTGTTTTTAGAGTTCTGAAAACTTGCCATCTGGAAATTGTAGCAGAATTTGTCTCCTTTGCTTACAGTAGAGAACTCAAGCCAGCGGGTTGAAGTTCCAGGGAAATAATTCTGGCTCAGTGGAAGGAAGTCCCTGCTAACACTTTGAGCTGTCAGTGAAAGGGACCCTCTTAGGAAGTAGAGAGATGTCACACGGACCCTGGATCCCTCCTGACAGGTGGGCAGCTACCCGTCAGGAAGACTGGGAAGGGTTTCTGAAATGTGTGGTGGGGCCAGGTGTGGAAGGAGTAGTTCTGTCGGCTTAGATGAATGACCTTAAAACCCTTCTGTGTGGAGACTATTAGGGTCCATTAAATTCTCTGCCTTAGTATCCTTTTATCTACTTTTGCTGAAAAGTCCAGCTATTACTGTCCTTCAGATGTGAAATCCAACAGCATTTGTTCCCTGGCACGGAGCATTCCACCATTAATTGTGCCCGTTAATAGCAATGATCACTAATGTTTATTCTTCAGTTACTGTATTCCAGCTTCTGCATGAAGCACTTTGTGTGCATTGCCCTTTTGATACTCAGAGAAGCTCTGTAAGATGAGTATTTCTATTATCCCCATTGTGTAGATTTAAAAATGCGAAACTCAGAGAGTTTGCAAGATTAACTCAAAGATGAAGACTAATGTCCAGCAATATGGCAATACAAAGCAGGGACTCCAAATCCAGACCTTCTGCTCTTAACCACATCTTTGTACTATCCCCATCACTTCGAATTGTGAGAAAAGTGGTTTGTCTTCTCATGCTCCTTTTCCAGCTTGCTAAAGCTTATAGGTACATTTCAACCAGCAGCTGAGTTCTGGGAGTGGTGTTTGTGGAACTAAGGTTCTGGAAAGGGCAGAGACATATTTATAGAGCTTTCTAAATGATGCTAACATTGGAATCATCATCACCATCATCACCATCTTCATTAATAGCATGATCATTGTCATCACCATTATTGTATTGACATTATCACTGTCACTGTACCATCAACATCACATCATCACTAACATCGTCATCAATCATCGTCATCTCATCTTTGTCACCACCATCATTACCAACATCATCTACTTCTTCCTCTTTCCCCCCCTATTTTTCCTCTGCCTTATTCTTCTCCTTCTTCTTCACCATCATCGTCATCACCACCATCATCATTGTCATCAGAGCTGACAATGATAGATGTCAGCTCACAGCAAATCTATGACATGAATGCTATTACTATGCCTGTTTTATGGATGGAGAAACCAAGGCTAGGCATAGTTAAATAACTTGCCCAAGATCTCACCTCTAGGAATTAGCTGAGCTAGTGTATAAACTCAAAATTGTCTGACCACAGAGCTACTGGACTTACTACTGTGTTTCACTCTCCTCCCATTCATTTTATGGCCATTTTGCACTCTCTACAGCTGACCTCTGCTGTCTTCTTGATGTCATTCCTCTGTTAAGATTGCTGTTAGCCTCTGCCATGGAACCAGACATATAGTAGGACTACATTATTTTGATAATTCCAGGGCGACTATAGCACAAATGAAAGTTACAAGATGGAATATTTTAGTAAAGATGAAGAAGACCTTTCTAAAATGTATAGCTATGCAGCAACGATATTGGTTACTTTGGAGAAGGACTGAGGTCTTTTTTTCCATGGAAGTGGACAAGCAGAAATACAGGCCCACCCATATGCCAGAGATAGTGGAGAAGTGATTCTTGGGTATAAGGTTGAATCTGAAGAACTCTGAAAACCCTGATAATCTTTGTATCCGAATTTTAGACTGCTTACTATATCCTTTGAGTTAGCTCATGTGTTTTCAGCCATCTACTTATTCCCTTCATTGCTTTCATTTAAAATGATATTTTATTGTGGCTAAATACATATAACATAAAATTTATCATTTTAACTATTTTAAACTATGTAATTCAGCGGCAGTAAGAGCATTCACAATGTTGTGCAATCATCTCCACTATCTGATTCCAGAACCTTTTCATTACCCCAAATGATTCTACTTCTGGCTATATACCCCAAAGAATTCAGAATAGGTATTGAAACAAAAACTTGCACATGAATGTTCATAGAAGCACTATTCACAATAACCCAAAGTATAAATAACCCAAATGTCCATCAACAGATGATTGAATAAACTTAATGTGGTCTGTCTTACAAGGGCATACTATTCATCCATAAAGGAATGAAATACTAATGCGTGTTCTAACACAAACAAACCTTGAAAACATTATGCTCAGTGAAAGAAGCCAGGCACAAAAGGCCACATACTGTATGATTCCATTTGTATGAAACTGTTTAGTACCTTTTGTTATCTCTGTAAGTCCTCTGTGATATTTTTCAGATAGTAGTTTTTATTTACATCGACTTACTTTTTTTGGAGATACATAATTCCACTACTTCTTCCTGAGCAATGATATTTATGAAACAGTCGGTTTGATATGGTAGTTCCATTTTTCAAACATACATGAAAATAATGAAATCGAGTTCTAAAAAATAAAGTTCACCCCTGTGTCATCTAAATGCATCTGTGTACCTCCTGAAGTTCACTTCAGATATATCCGAAAACAGCCTTTTTGGTTCTTCTTGGTAATCAATTCCTTTTTGAGTGTGCTCTACACAGCTCTTTTCTCTAGCCGATGTGACAGCCACTAGCCATGTGTGGCTATTTAAATTGAAATTAATCGGAATTAAATAAAATTGAAAATTCAGTTTCTTACTGAATTTCAGCATCCACATTCCAAGGGCTCGGTGGCTACAGGTGACTAGCAGCTACCATACTGGGCATCACAGACATGTTACATCGCCATCGTGGTAGAACGTTCTATTGGACGGCACAGCCTAGGGTTGGTTTTGATTCTTCCTGTTGTGCTGGGGAAGCTCCCCTCTCCCAGATCCTGTGCTCAAGTCAACCTCTCACTCAGCGTCCTCACTCCCACCACTTGTTCCTGGCCGACCATTCATCCCCCAGCCAGTGCTGAAACTGACCTAGTTTTCCAATGTCACCACGGAGGGCCCGGTGCCAGGCTGCAGCGTGGTGCCTGCTCTCACCGCTCCCCTTCCTGTTTGCTGCGCGCCTGGCTCTGGACTCGCTCCATCCTGCCACTCTCCCTCGCTCTCATGTTACTGACGGGAGGCTCTCCTCCCACACAGCCCTGGCCGGCTTTCCTGAAGGACTCAGCTCCGCTTCAAGATCCATTTTGTTTTGTTATTGAGTGTGAGAACATATCACTTCTCCTCTGCTCACGCTTCTCTCTTACTCTGTTATTGGTCTTTCCTCGTCTACACCTGGGTTTTCCTTATCTTTCACTTCTCTTCCTTCTTTCCCCTTTTCTACTCCTTTGTTTCCTTTTTCTCTTTCTCCTACTTTTTCCACAATCCTTTCTCTGCAGTTGTAAAATCAACCCCTTTTTAAACATTTTTCTTTTTTGTAGAGATGGGATCTTGCTATGTTGCCCAGGCTAGTCTTGAACTAACTCTTGACTTACTCAATCCTCCCACCTCAGCCTCCCAAAGTGCTGGGATTACAGGTGTGAGCTACTGCACCTGGCCAAAATGAACCCTTTAAAGCTACTTGAAAACAAACAGAAAGAGGAGGCATAGTAAATAATAAAAACCTATTTTCTTTAATCATTTATGAAGAAAAAAGCCCTCATTGATCGATCAGTTCTTCTTTTGCTCCTTAGTGGTAAATACATCATTTTCTTCCCCACCAAGAGGGTGACCTTGCAATTATGGGTGAAGATATGACTATCAGGGCAGTGATGGGGACTGCAAAGCTCGGTCTTTTGGAGAACACATTTCCACAGCAAAGACCTATGGCAAGATGTAAAATGTTATTACTGCTGAATTTACACAGGGCTGTCAAGTTTCATTATGAGACGAGGCGGCATTTAGACCGCTATTTAGGCCAGAACACAGTTAACTCTATCCTGATGGTTCTGAGATGTCATCCAACACACCGGGACATTCTCCACGCTGTGGAGGACTCCAGCTCCGCCCAGATGAAAATCTGCTCCGGTTCATTCAGCAAATGGTCACTGACCGCCTACCATATGCCAGACGCTGTGCTGGGGCGGGGGCACGCAGCGGTGGCTCAGACACGAGCCCCGTTCCTCAGGAGCTTACCCTCCAGCAAAAAACATGACGTGTGTGTTGGAGAAACTCTGGAAGGTGGGAAGGGAGACGCAGGGGAAGTGATGGGTGTTTCGAGGAGGGAGAGGAGGCCTTTTTGGGAAGAGGTGGACTCTGTGCTCAGTTTTGGAGGATCTGAACATGTGACTATTTAGGGGAGAAAGATCTTTATATTGAATTGAGACTTTTGTGATTTTGCTTTATTTATTTTTATTCATAGGGTGAAAATTTTTAATTTTTTTAAATGCTATTCAGTAAAATGGACTGTTGGATGCATGATTGTATGAACCTTAACACAGAGATGTTAGTAGACTCATGTAATCACTACCACAATCAGGATACAGTACTATTCCATCACCCCCCCAAATCCCATATGATATCCATTTATAGTCACACTCCCCCCACACCTTTAACCCTTGGCAATCGCTGAGGGTTGTTGCTATAGTTTTGTCTTTGGAGAATGTCATATAAAATGGAATCACCTGGTGTGTAACATTTTGAGGCTCCTCTTCAATCAACAGAATGACCTTGCGATTCATCCAAGCTGTTCTGTGTGTCTATAGTTCATTCCTTTGTATTGCCATATAGCATTCTATTGTATGGATAGCCCAGAGCTCTCACTCTTAGGTATTCAGACTAAAGAAATAAAACCTTATGGTCACACCAAAACTTCTACACAAATGTTTATAACCTCTCTTTTCATAATTGCACTGGACTGTAAATAACCTAAATGTCCTCCAATGGCTGAATAGATGAATAAGACTTTTGTGATTTTAAGTGATAAAAAGCCAATTCTCATTAACTTAAGCAAAAACAAAACACCATGAAAAGGAAAGGATTTATTTGTCTGTTCAACTAGAAAGGATGGGTGGACTTGTTACCTTGCGTGTCTAGATCCAGGCTGAAATGATGTCTTCAAGTCTTTCTCTCTCTCTCCCCCTACCATCTTTCATATTTCTCTTTGTTATGGTACATTGTTTCCCCAGCATGAAATGGGGAAGAAAGTCATCGAAAGTAGGTGTTGATTCACATACCTTCAGCACTGTATCTTTTTAAGTCCAGGAAGACAGTGATCTCTTGTAGCTAAAAAAAAAAAAAAAAAAAAATTCCTGGAGAAGAAATCTGATTGGATGAGCTTGAGTCATGTGCCCATCCCTGAACCAATCACTGTGGCCAGAGATCCTCTTATTGGTGGGTGGGGGAAGATGTATTATCAGGAAATGAAAGTGGCCAGAAACAACAGCTATTCCTGCTTTCCCATCGGAGGAAAGTGTAGGAACAAAAGCCAAGAAGTGAGAAATCATGAGGCTTTAGCGAGATACCATGAGTGGTTTGGGTTTGCTCCAATGCAGAATACTGTCAAGACTGTGAAGAACAGTTTTAGGCAGTAAGGTTGGAAAAATTAAAGTTGTCTAAGGAGCATGTATTTTATTTTTCAACAATGGGAGGGTGGCATTTCAGGCTTTTCAGAAGAGTGGGACATGATCAGAACAAGATTTAGGAACATTAATCTGGCAAGTGGGCTTAATATGAATGTGGAGGATGCTATGCAGGGAATTTGGGGAGCATGTAATATGTTATAAAAGTCCAGGTAGGAGCAAAGGGAGAGTTACTTGGAGCATGTTGGCAGCAAGCAACAAAAATGAACTCTGATTACCTTAATTTAAACAAAAGGAGATAATGAAGAAGGAACAATGGAGAATATTTTGGGACTTTATTGAGGTATCTTTTTAAAAAATCAAAGTAAAAATTGAGCAACTAAGCTTTGGAAAGGTTAGAATGTGAGGCAATATTCAGTATGCAGGGGAGTCCCTGTTACCTTGGTTCAGAGCCAACAATCTCTCATCTCTGTGTCTTACCTGTCAAGTTTAAAATTCCTAGGAGAGAGAGTCTGAATGCTTCACGTTGGGACAGGTGTACCCCATCTTCTGATCTGTATTTTTTTTAATATCCAGGGAAAAAGAATAGGTATTCAGGTATACATAGGGAGGCCTTTTTCAAAGAATGGGACCTACTCTATATCAATAAGGCCCCCCACAAGGGGTGCAGTCCTGTGAACAGTACTAGTATAGAAGGAAGCTAGATTTTTGCCAAGGGAGGGAATATGAATATTCTTCACTTGGTTTAGAACAGAGAATTCCAATCAGTGGTCAGTAGGTATGTTTTATTTCATTTACATTTAAATGGATTTTGAATGCCTTTAGCTGGGATTTTCACCGTGGTTATAATCTTGTACCTGGCACATTTTACTCATTGATATTATCTGCCCAGTCCTGGAAAGCATGAGGTTTTGATTCTTCCTGAGAACTCAACTTGGTGTTTGCCCTGAAAAAAGCCAGTAGAAATGGAGTAATGGAAGATTAACCAGTATTCTGATAGGTCAGGCTCCCCTGCTAATGTTTCTATAGCAACAGAGACTTTAGCTGCAAATATGTTGCCATTTATTGTAATTATTTGTATAAGATCTGCTTTCCCCTTAAGCTTTCAATGATGGTAGAGAAAGGACCACAATTTATTTACTTACCACTTTATTTCCTATACTTTGCTGGCATATAGTAAGTACTCAATTAATATTTGTGGAATTGATGTGTTTGCTAAGAAGTAGATTTGAAGCCTTTCGACAGACGTGCTTTTGGGGTACTGCTTAGTGGGTCAAACTCTTAATTTATGGTCCATAATTTATGGTTTTAGTTTTAGCACTGAAATTTTCATGCCCCAGGAAATTCTTCAGCCCTGGGGAAAATTGGGATGGTTGGTTGCAATACTAATGGGTGTCAATCAAAAAATGTATTTATCATCTTCTAGGTCTTATCACTATCACTGTGAAACTTCTCAGCAACACTGTGTAGTTGTCATGGACTGAAAGTTTGTATCCCCCACCCCCTGAAAATTCATATGTTAAAACCATAATCACCAATGTGATAGTATTTGGAGGTGATGAGACCTTTGGGAGGTAATTAGAGTTAGATGATGTTATGAGACTAATGCCTTTGTGATGAGATTATTCCCTTATTATAAAATGAGAAAGACACTAGACCCATCTCTCTCCACCATGTTAGTGCACATTAAGAAGATGGTCTTGTATAAACCAGCGAGAGGATCTTCACTAGTGCCAAATCTTCCCCTGATGCTTTATCTTGGACTTTCCAGCCCCCAGAACTGTGGGAAAATTGTTTATTATTTAAGCCGACCAGTCTATGGCAGTTTATTGTAGCAGCCTGAAATGACCACAACAGTGGCGTTATCCCATTGACACGGGAGTGTCAGTCGATCCATATCATCTTATTCTATATTTTGGGATTTTGTGGGGGAGGCAACCTCTGTGCATACCTGCCTCTTTGAGATCTTGAATAATTTGATAGCATGGGCACAGGTGACTGAGTGAGCTCAGAAACTGCTTGTCACGTCACCTACTTTTTTCCTGCTCTCTTGGATTAGAACCTCATTATGTGAGCTGGTTCCATTGGCTCTTGCCCCAGCCAGTTCCAAATGGTCGGGTGAGGCATAGTCATTAGAGGTTAATGGTGATATAGTCGGTGCCATTTTAATAGTGTTAAAAATACTATCTAGAATTTCCAGTTTCTCCCACCCCAGGTTACTGAGACAACTCTACATATAAGGAAAGACGGTAGAGTGGGATTCAAAGAATCAATTTATTAATGGCTATTCAGACTTCCCATAACTCCTAATAAAGCAGAATTAGGACATGCACTGTAGAACCTACTCTATATGCCCTGCTCGCCATTTAAATCTTTGGCCAGCTGGCTCAGGGGTATGCTGTCTGGAGTAGGGAGGACGGGGAGAGTCATTTTCAGAGAAAGCTTAACCCTAACTTACTTGCTCCAAGTTTTATCTGTAGAGGTTGTATGTAGGGTCCTGTCCTTAAAGAATCACCCGCGACTCACATGCGTTCACCCGTAGAGATGGAAGAGGGAGTTGTGAGTGGCAGGCTGGTACCCGGGTCATGGCTCTTGCACCATAGGAGCCTCAATTTTTTGAAAATTAACTGAAAATCAAGAAACACTAAATGGGTTATGGTGGCATTTATGAAACAGTAAGAGAATTAAAGTCTAAAGGGAAATAGTGAATAATAAATGTGTCTAGAGAACATTTCAAATAATCAGATTTTGGAAGTTAAAGGAGACTTATGACGGTAAGGCGAAAGAGATAAAATAGAAATCTGGAGGAATGAGATATTTTAAGTAATAGTTAAAGGAGCTTATGCAGCCCATGTGTGGTTGGCTGTTAACGAAAGGACAGAGGGACCCTGGAAATGAGTACACTAAATGGCAAAGAGAAGCATAGCTTTAAAAAGACTGAGTTGCATTTGTAGTGGGGTGTTAGAAAATATGACAGGGTGGGAAAAGAGTGAAACATACATGGAAATCCAGCAAGCACAGCCCAGAGGGGTATTGTGAGCTCTGAATAATCAGATTAGCTCCTCTTATTCCCTTGGGGTGGGGCCTTGGAGATGGTGCTTTGGCTCCCTTGTGGGGCTGGAATTAGCAGCCAAAATGGTCCTCCAGCCCATTGACCTCAAATTTTAGGAGGGGAAAGATAATTATGTGAAGCATGACAAATACTGCTGCTTCTACCACCATTTACCAAATACCCATAACATGCCAAGTGCTCTGCTGGCCATATTACGTCTGTCTCTCTTTAAACTTCATCTAATGTAATCCCTGTAATTACCCAGTGACACGGCCATTATGACCTCATTTTTACAGAAGAGAAAACAAATACTCTGGGAATTTAGGAAACTTAACCTGACGTTGAAAGCCACAAAACTAGATTCTAACCCAGGCTATCCGATTCTTACAGAATTACCTTTTTGCAGTGGGTGCACTGGAAATAAACATTGAATGTGCGAAATCCCAGAGACCTGTGCCTGCTTGTTCATTTGTTCACTTATTCAACAAGTGCTTTTAAGCTCTCACTGCAAGACACATGCATGCTCTTCTGGGTGTTTTAGAGTTGCAGCAATCAAAGCAAAGATTCCTGCCTTTAAGGAGCTTTCCATTTTCTGTTCTAATTTCTTTAAAAATTCAGTATTTCTCAGCCAAGACAATGAATATATATATTTTTTAAATTAGCCACAATAGAATTTGTGTTGAAAGAGTAAAGGATACTTCTTTCTTCTTTTTTTTTTTTTTTAGAGACAGAGTCTCGCTCTGTTGCTGGGCTAGAGTGAGTGTCGTAGTGTCAGCCTAGCTCACAGCAACCTCAAACTCCTGGGCTTAAGCGATCCTACTGCCTCAGCCTCCCGAATAGCTGGGACTACAGGCATGTGCCACCATGCCAGGCTAATTTTTCTTTCTATATATATTTTTAGTTGGCCAGATATTTTCTTTCTATTTTTAGTACAGAGGAGGTCTCACTCTTGCTCAGGCTGATCTCGAACTCCTGACCTCGAGCGATCCACCCGCCTCGGCCTCCCAGAGTGCTAGGATTACAGGCGTGAGGCACCCCACCCAGCTTCTTCTTTTTTTTTTTTTTTTCCTATTTCTTTACGCTGTAGTTTCTAAGCCTGTTTTGGAGGTTACTGGTATGGACTATGCAGATCTGTGTGTTGGAGTTCTGAAGTTTCTGTCTTGACATTTAAGTCTCAGCTCTGCTGTTATGCCTTGGTAATTGTTCTGGGGAAACAGGAAACCACCATGGATTACTATACATGAAATTGAGCACGGGGCAAAGAGGAAGGCGCACCCATCAAAAGATTGCTGAAAAGAGACGGTGTAAGAGTGTTTGGGGGAAGCAGGGAAAGGTGTATGAGCTGGGAACTGAAAACTGGTAACAGTAGAATGAGGTTGCTCTAAAGAGGGTTGAGGATTCATTTGTGCCCATGAGGGAATAGTTAATGGAAGATGAGAAGGCGCTAAGGCAGACATCAAGATTGAAGAGATTTTAAAACACAGGAGAAAGCTGGAAAGAGCAAAACAAAATTCTAAAAAGCAAAGTGTCTTAAGAATTGAGAAGAGGTTAAGGAAAACAGTGACTCTGTTTTCAAAAACATGTAAATTGAATGACTGACGAAAAGACTATGACACCCAAAGCAGTTCGAGGAGGCATTTAAGGGACCCTGTGATTCGGGAAACGGCCCTGGGAGCTTGGGAAATGGCAAAGCAGATGGAAAATTAACCCAAAGTGGAGAAACACTAAGTGAGTTATGGTGGCATTTATGAAACGATGAGAGAATTAGAGTCTAAAGGGAAATAGTGAATAATAAATATGTCTAGAGAACATTTCAAATAATCAGATTTTAGAAGTTAAAGGAGATGTATGATGGCAAGGCGAAAGAGATAAAATAGAAATCTGGAGGAATGAGATATTTTAAGTAATAGTTAAAGGAGCTTGTGCAGCCCGTGTGTGGTTAGCGTTTAACACAAGGACAGAGGGACCCTGGAAATGAGTCCATTAAATGGCCTAAAAAAGGTAGAGTTGCATTTGTAGCGGGGTGTTAGAAAATATGACAGGTTGGGAAAAGAGTGAAGAATACATGGAAAATTTGCATAAATGTTAACTACTATATATTAGGCAACAGCTGTTTACTAGGCATCGGGCTAGGCATTATACATGCACTATTGAGTTAGGTTAAACCACATGAAATTGTCATGGCTGGTTTATATGATTTAACCTAATCCATTTTTACAAATATGGACATGGAGGCTTAGAGAACTTTAAGTATGCTGCCCAAGGTGTCATAGCTGGAGAGCAGCAGAGCCGGGCTTTGATCCAGGTGCTGTCTCGCTTCTATGCCTGTTCTTCTTCCTTGACGTCATGAAACCTCGACAACACAGAAACAGCAATTCATGCTCTTTTATTCTTTCTGCAACTTAATGTGAGCCACATGCAACTTAAATTTTCTAGTAGCACATTAATAAAGAGAAGCAGATGAAATTCATTTTAATAATGTATTTTATTTAACCCAACATGTCTAAACTATTCCAACATGAAATCAATATAAAATTATTTAGGAGATTTTTATACTCTTTTAAAATGCCAAGTCTTCAAAATCTGGTGTGTATTTTACACTTACGGCACATCTTAATTCAGAATGAACATATTTTAAGTGCTCAATAGCCACATGTGGTTGGTGGCTGTCCTGTTAGACAGTGCAGGTCTAGAGAGAACTTGACAATTCTGGCCCAATTTCTGGCCCATTACATCTGAAAATGTAATTTGAAGCTTAGAATCATCCAGAATTTCTGGCATTTTATCTGCCCACTAAAGGTTTATGGTCAATTTTGAGAGATAAGGAAAGCAGTGATAAGATTTTACTGTTTAATATAAGCACCCAGCAGGTGTGAACGAGGACCAAGCGATGTGGTGTATAATGGTATTTCCCCAGGTAATGAATTTTGCTCTGGAGCAAGTTTAAATGGGAAGAAAGCCCAAGGAAATATGGGTTGTCCTTCCTAGAAATTGGATGGGGGAATTGAAGGTAATAGGTACTTGTTCCCTGCCAACTTCATAATGAAATTACTGTTCAGCAGAAATCTCTGTTAAGAGGGTTTTTTTTTTTTTTTCCTCCCAAGGGACTGGAGACTCTTAATAGCAAAAGAAAGACAATATTAACATTGAGTATATGGAGCCACTGGTCCAGAATATTGAATCTTAAAGGAACACAGAAAAATCTGGCGCATGAGTATTTCCAGATAGTTGTTTTCATATACTCTGAAGACAAGTGTTTGCATCTGAATATTTACCCTGCTAATTCCATCTGATTTCACTACAAAATGGAAGCAAAAGGAATGAGTGGAGGAAATGGAGATGAGAAATTAAAGAAAGAGATTTAATTAAATTCAACTGGAAAATCCAAAGAAAGATGCTCCAGGGTACATGCCAGCTTCTTGATTACGTGGCATTCAGGTCATGTAACGTAACCTGTGAATGGCTCTCCCCAGGGCCATGTGTCTATGTCAATACCGGAACACTTGTTCCCTGACCTACCTTTTCCAAAACACATAACAAACTGGGTATTTCTAAACCTCTTGGCAATTTACTAAATTTTTCAGTTTTCCCATATTTGGAGGTAGATCCAACTTGAACTCCCTTCACCCCAAAGTGTTAGATAATGGAAACTTGGCTTGAGGGCTCATGAGATTCAATTAGAAATGCCTCAATGAATGGACTGGCCCAACTCTGAGCTTGGGCAGCTGGTACAGGTACAGAGAGACTGTTTTCTATTAGCTCAGGTCCTCAGGTCAAGGCCACTGGTGTCCTTGTCTGCAGTTTTTATACTGAAATCCCACTGGGGTTGCTCTCCTGTCTGTCCAATCTCTGTATTCCAACTGCTGCTTCCTTTGACTGTTGGCCCTATTTCTTGTCTCGATTACTGCAAAGCCTTTTCGGCCTCGTACAAACTTGGTCTTCAAGCCCCTGTCCCCAAGAAACCCAGTATGAAGTACAAACCCCACAGCACAGTCTGTACAGCACTTACTTACTTACCTGACTGCCGCTTCTATCTCTAGCTTCATCCCCCAGGTTACTGTTCCACACATGCCCCCCATCCCGACTGTTCTGACCTGACCACCACTCATTGAACGCCTCATGGTGTTTCATGGTTCCCTTCCTTTGATTCTGCAGTTTCCTCCATGCAATGTGTCTTCTTCCTTTCCTTTTGCCATTTACCTGCTCAGCCCTTACTTTTCCTTCCCAGCACAACCCAAATGTCTCCTGCTTTGTTTCCTGATTCCAGCCCTGCATTGCAGTAGGACTGGACATTCTATTCCTTATGCTGTTACTGGCTTACTTAGTATTAGTGTCTCTATTTTCACACTTGCTATTCTTTATTGTAGTTATGTGTGTCCCTCTCTCCCACCTTGGAAACTGAAGTGTGTTTGGTTATTTTTGTATCATTTTCCTAGCATAGTTCTCAGCACAGGGTATGACACATAGTAGGTACTCAAATATGTCTATTGGGTGGAAAAATGGATGAATGTATTAATGAATGTATTGGTGGATAGATAGATGGATGGATTAATGTGTGTCTGGACAAATGTGTTGATGCATTGATACATGGATGGATGGATAAATGTATTGATGGATAGATGAATAGATGGGTGAATATATTGATGGATGGATGGCACTTCTGGTGATGATCTGTCAACATAGTCACCAAACATTATCTGAGTCCCTACAATATGCCAGACAATGTGACAGGGCTAAAAATAACCATGGGAAATAGAACCAAAATGTCAGCTTGAAAAATAAAAACAATTTAGGCCCCAAACAGTTACTTTGAAGGCCCACACATAATGAGGACTTTGACAAAGGTTCAGTTCTCCTCTAAACCTCAGTTCCATGCAGATATCTTCTTAAGGTCTCAGGAAGGGATGTGAAGTGGAATGCTTCTAGATGTGCCTGTCTGGAACACGTTCATTTAGCTCACCAAATTCCAGCCAGGCAACATCAAAGGGAATAAGGAACAGGAAAAAAAGAACAGTTTGAATTGTCTAGATAGTGAATATTTTTTTTCCAAAATATTAAAGGGGTACAAATGTTTTTGTTACATGGATACCTTCTATAATGCTTAAGTCAGGGCTTTTGGTGTGCGCATCACCAGACTAGTGCTCATTGTGTCCGATAGGTAAGTTTTTACCCCCCCTTCTTGATTTCCAATGACCTTTACATCTCTTTGTGCCCCTGTGTGCCCATCAATCAGCTCCCAATTATTAAAGAGTACATGTGGTTTTTGTTTTTCCTGAGATTCTTTACTTAGGATAATGGTCCCCAGTTCCATCCAAGTTGCTGCAAAAGACGTTATTTCGTTCTTTTTCATGGCTGAGTAGTACTCCATGGTATATACTAATATATATCACATTTTTTTAATCCACTCATGAATTGGTGGGCACTTAGGTGGATTCCACATCTTTCCAATTGTGAATTGTGCTGTGATAAATATTTGAGTGCAGGTGTGTTTTTGATAAAATGACTTCTTTTCCTTTGGGGAGATGCCCACCCATTAATGAAAATAGTGATGTTTTCTTCAAGTGCACAGAAGCATTTTTACTTCTGCTTCTATTGGCAGCAAATCTGAGTGCCTCGCTCCTCTACTTAAAACCTTTTGTGGATGCCCATGGCCTTCTGAACAAAGTCCAAACCCTTTAGCATGTCATACGAGGTCCCTTATGATCTGGCTTCAGGGATCCTCTCCAGACCCGTCCCACTGCAAATAATACAACCGCCAGCCTTACTAAGTGTCTCCTACTCCCCCCAGGGTGTGCCAGGACCCTTGTTGACTCTTTACTTTAGACGACCCCTCTGTTCAGAATGCTCCCTCCCACCTCTCCTTAACCCCTTCACCCTTTGAGATTCCCCAGGAAGATCCCCCTAGATCCCCCAGCTTGAGTGAGGGGCCCTTGCTCTGTGTTCTCACAACTTCTCACACTCTCCATCAGTGCACAAGTGGCATTGTAGGCGTTGCTGTTGTCTATGTGTCTGCATCATTGAATTGTAAGGATGTGGGTAAGAGGGTGGGTGAGCACTGTGTTTGTTACTCCTGTGTCTATAGGATTTACCATAAGGACTGACACTTAACAGACATCCAGGAAATAGTGTTTAAATCAAGAAAGTATCACTCTAGGACATGATCAGAGATACTCCAAATGCACCAAATAAAATAACGATTACTTTTTTCTCTTTCTAAAATAGCAGCGTTTTATCTGTCTATTTGTTAAGGTATTTGATTGCAGAGAATTTGAAAAATACAAAGATATACAAAAGAAAATGAAAAATACCTGTAATCCTTCCACACATAGATAAGCTCTGTTTTATCCTCTTTTCTGCTTTGGTAATATTAAATAGTGAGCATTTTTTCCATGTCATTAACTTGTCTTCAAAAACATGGCTTTTAATGATCCTAATAGTCCATTGAATATTAATAGATTCACAATATTGTTCCTTGCCTTCTCCCCAATTTCTTCACCTTGTCCTTGGAGACTGGATTCTCCCCCATACCACACTGTCAGACTCGTCTGTATTATGGTGGCCCAGGGTGGCCCTATGTCAGCCATTAGGCCAGTGTCTCTTTTTGGAATTTCTTACAGCCCAGTTGTCCTCCTTGATGGCTTACGTCTTCAGCTGCTCTTGGTGTTAGTAGAATATGAAGCAAGAAAATGCTACGGCTTCGAGAGACCTTTTCTTTCTGGGGAAGCCTTTCAATGTTTCAGTCCACCACACTGTGTTTACTGTGTGTCTGCTAAGTGGCCACCACCATGTTTCCTTACATGTTGTCAAAGACATCTAATACTTCCACAGAGAGAGGCTGCTTGTGACGAATGGCAGCATTGTAAGTTTACACTTTTTCAGTGTTACGCAGATGATGGCATCCGGTCATTTGTTTGACCTCTTTAATTCTTCCCTAAAAATTTCTCTTTCTCTCTTCCTTTTTCTAGATTTATGGTCAACGTGACATGGGATGGCAAAGACCTATCCTTCACCGAGGAAGGCTATCAGGTGCACCCCAGGCTGGTGGTGATTGTGCTGAACAAGGACCGAGAATGGGAAAAGGTGAGCATCCTCCTGCATGCCCCAGGCAGGGAGGGAAGAAAGCGTGGGCAGTAAAGGGGCTCAGACTGCTTCTTTTACAAAACATTTCATCTTGAGATGTCTGGATCCTACCCCACAGTCAAGAGCAGGCCTGTCTTGGAACAGAGCAGCCTATATATTGTAAGTTGTAATTGGAATGCTTTCCCTGGGTGAACCATGGTAACTGTGCGCTATTCTCCATGTGGGTTCTCAAATCCCAGTAGGAAGGGTCCAGACTTGGGATATTTAAAGCCAGTGAAGTTTGGTTTGCAGCACTGCCATAGCAAATGTTAACTATATAGCAATGATCACACCAGTTTGCCTAAACCTCATCATTGGGTACCATTACCCGCTATTTTGCCAGATGGATGAACCCACTGTATTTTCATTTACTTAGCTTTTTACTTTAAATACACTAATTTTCAAAACTTAAACATTTCACTTCCGTAAATTGTAGGTTAGAGATAGAGGTTATATTTCTTATAAAGCACATTTTCTAGTACATATATATCAACTATTGAAAAATGTAAAAATTTAGGGTGCAAAGAAAAAAAGTATCTAATGTACTACAAGCCGTGACCTGAGTCAGAGAGGAGAGACTTCATGGGGAATTTACAGATGATCTCATACATACAGTGGCAATATCTGACCCAGTCGCACTCCCTTCTCCCCCATAATTCAACTCTTAAATTAGTCGCTACAGTATCACATAAAGACCAAGAGGGAAGCCTGTATTATTATCTTGTCTTTTTTGACAAGCAATGCATGCTCTCTAAAGTACTTCAACATTTTGAGATTTAGCTTCACTTTGCACATCAAAAGAGGCCTGAGTGACCCTAGAGGGGAGGAAGATACAGGATGTGGTTTGGGAGACAAAATGGAGTTCACTGGAATTGGGAGAAAATATATGTAAACGGAAGCATTGACTTTGGGGAGACAAGGACAGATTCCTAGAAGGGAACAGTGAAGAGGAAGCTTAAGAAAATTTTGCTACATCCAATAGCTACAAAATACACATTCCTGATGAATATTACTACTGTATGTGCACATAAGTATTGATCAGTTAGTACCAATTTGATGGGGAGTACATGTGATGCTAGTTTTTCCATACTTGTGATACTTTACTTAGTAGAATGGGCTCCAGCTCTATCCAGGATGATACAAGAGGTGCTAGATCACTATTGTTTTTTGTGGCTGAGTAGTACTCTATGGTTCATCACTGGGTATTGAACAGGTTGGGGGGGGAGGTGGGGATGGGTATATTCACACCTAATGGGTGTGGTGCACACCATCTGGGGGATGGACACGCTTGTAGCTCTGACTCGGGCATGGCAAAGGCAATATATGCAATCTAAACATTTGTACCCCCGTAATATACTGAAATAAAAAAATACACATTCCTTCTGGTGCACATGGACGATCCACCAAAGCAGACTAGTTTCTAGAGCATAAAACAAGTCTCAATATATTTTGAAGGATTGAAACAATGCAGAATGCATTCTTTGACCACAACAGCATTAAAATAAAAATTAGTAACAAAAACATATCTGGAAAAAATCCCAAAATGTTTGAAAAATTATAATACATTTCTAAATAATCTATAGGTCAAAGAAGAAATCAGAAATATTTTGGACACTGAAAAATATTTTGAACAGAATGATAGTGAAAATGCAATATATCACAATTTGAAGAAAAAAATTGAAGGCTTACTAAGAGGGAAATTCATAGCATTAAATGCTTATAATTTTTTTAAAAAAGGAAAGCCTAAAGCAATGATTTAAGCTTCTAAATTAAGAAGCTAGAAAAAGAAGAGCAAAGTAAACCCAAATGAAGTAGAAGGAAAAAATAATAAATATAAGAGTAAAAATCAACAAAGTAGAACACGAGCTGTAGAAAAAAAGTCAACAAAGCCAAAAGCTAGTTCTTTGAAATGATTAATAAAATTCATAATTCCTAGCAATAATGATCACACAAAAGTGAGAAAACACAAATAACCAATATTAAAAATGCAAGAGGGAATAGCATCACAGACATTACAGATCCTACGGGCATTAAAATGATAAAAAAAGAATATAATGAAAAATTCATGCTAACAAATTAGACAATATAGATAAAAAGAACTCCCCTCCCACCTGACCAGCACCCAGTGAATATTACTACCATGTGAGCACCTTACTGTTGATCAGTTAGTACCAATTTGATGGCGAGTACATGTACTTGTTTTTCTATTTTTGTGATACCTCACTTCGAAGTATGGGCTCAAGCTCTATCCAGGATAATATAAGAGATGCTAGTTCACCATTGTTTTTTGTAGTTGAGTAGTATTCCATGGTATACATATCCTCATTTTATTATTTTATTGATTTATTTTTTGAGACAGAATCTCACTCTGTTGCCCGGGCTAGAGTGAGTGCTGTGGCGTCAGCCTAGCTCACAGCAGCCTCAAACTCCTGGGCTCAAGCGATCCTCCTGCCTCAGCCTCCCGAGTAGCTGGGACTACAGGCATGCGCCACCATGCCTGACTAATTTTTTTTTTCTATATATATATTTTAGTTGGCCAGATAATTTCTTTCTATTTTTAGTAGAGACGGGGTCTTGCTCTTGCTCAGGCTGGTCTCGAACTCCTGACCTTGAGTGATCCACCCGCCTCGGCCTCCCAGAGTGCTAGGATTACAGGCGTGAGCCACCTCGCCTGGCCCATATCCACATTTTATTAATCCACTCATCTACTGATGGGCACTTGGGTTATTTCTACATCTTTGCAATTGTGAATTGTGCTGCCATAAACATTTGAGTGCAAATGTATTTATTATAGAATGTCTTTTTTTCCTTTGGTAGATGCCTAGTAGTGGGATTGCTAGATCAAATGGTATTTCTATATTTAGCTCTTTGAGATATCACCAAATTACTTTCTACAGGGGTTGTACTTATTTGGAATCCCACCAGTAGTATAAGAGTGTTCCAATCTCTCCACGCCAGCATTTGTTGTTTTGGTACTTTTGATAAAGGCCATTCTCACTGGAGTTAGGTGATATCTCATTGTGGTTTTGATTTGCATTTCCCTAATGATTAGAGATGTTGAACACTTTTTCATGTGTTTGCTGACCATTCTTCTGTCTTCTTTTGAAAAGTTTCTGTTTATGTCCTTTGTCCATTTATTGATGGGGTTGTTTGATTTTTTCTTGTTAATTTTCTTAAGTTCTATAAAGATTCTTGTTTTCAGCCCTTTATTAGATGTGTAGAATGCAAATATTTTCTCCCATTCTGTAGGCTGTCTATTTGCTCCAGTGATAGTTTCCTTGGCTGTGCAGAAGCTTCTTAATTTGATCAGGTCCCATTTATTTATTTTTGTTGCTGCTGTGATTGCTTTGGGGGTCTTCTTCATAAATTCTGTGCCTAGGCCATTTTAAAAAGGATAATGCTTCACCAATAAGTGAAGTTTATCTTAGGAAGGCAAGATAGGTTTAACATTCAAAAAATAAATCAATGTAATTTATCATATTAACAGAATAAAGGAGAAAATTATTATAATATATGGTCATCTCAATAGATGCAGAAAAAGCATTTGACAAAATTCACTATCTATTCATGATAAAGAAGGTAAATTCCTCAATCTGACAAAGGATATCTATAAAAACCCTATAACTAATATCTTATTTAATGATGACATAATGAAAACAGATACACAAATGTAATTCAAGTGATTTTGGATGAATGATTACAACAACATAGAAAAGGAAAGTCTTCTCAGCAAATAGTATTAGATCAACTGGATGTCCAATGAGGAAAAAAAAATAAACCCTGACCCACTGTTCACACTAGACACAAAAAATTACTTGAAATAAATTGCAGGCTCTAATGTAAAAGCTAAAACTATAAATTTCTAGGAGAAAATATAGGATAATGTTTTTGTGATCTGAGAGAGCCCCAGCTTTCTTAAACAGAATACAAAAAACATTAAGCCAACAGTAAAAATAATAAACTTTATAAATGGTACTCCATCAAAATTAAAAGCTTTTACTTATATAAAGACATTGTTAGAAAATGAAAAAGACAAGTTACACATTGGTAGAAAATATTAACAATATATATATTACAAAGAACTCATATCCAGAATATGTAAAAATTTTCTACAAATCAATAATAAAAAGAGAAACAGCACAACTAAAAGTGGGAAATTGACTCAGATAAATACCTCATTAAAAATATTATTCAAATGGCTAATATAGACTTGAAAACATGCTTAACATCATTGGCCATCAGGGACATGAAAATTAAATCCATAAAAATAAAAAAAAATTTGATAATACCAAGTGTTGGTGAGGATGTGGGGAAACTGAATCTCTTATTCACTGGTGGGAATGTAAAATTACAACCAATATAAAAAACCATTTGGCAGTTTTTTATAAGGTTAATCACATACAAACCTTATGATCTAGCAATTTCACTCCTAGTTACTTATCCCAAAGAAATGTGAACATATATTGCAAAAGTAATACTTGTATAAGAGACTGTTCATTGCAACTTTATTCATAATAGCGAAACATGAGAAACAACTCAAATGTCCATCAATAATGAAATGGACACATAAATGATGATATATTCATAAAATGGAATGCTACTCATTAACTGAAAGGAATGAACTACTAATATGTACAACAATATGGCTGAATTTCAAAAACATGTGGAATAAAAGAAGACAGACACAAAAGATTATACTATGTGATTATATGAAGTTCAGAAAGGTAAAACTTGCCTTTGGGGCTAGACATCAGAATGATGGTTGCTTCTGTGGAGGAATACAGTCGTCACAGGGAGTTTTCTAGAATGATGGTAATGTTTCCTGTCTCAAACACTTGTCAAAATTCATCAAATTATGATACAAGATCCATTTATTTTATTGTATGTCATTGTAATTAATTTAAAAATATTAAATCCTTCAAATTGGGATACCCAGCTCAATTAACTAATGATTTTTGCTAAGTATTGATATTTAACCCCTAGACATGAATGCTAATTATAAGAACAATAGCCATTGTTTACTGATCACCTATTCTATTTTTCCCATAGGTGATCCACCAAAGCACTGACTTAGTGCTTCGTTTATTCATTTATTCATTGGACAAATATTTATTCAGCGCCTACTATGTACCAGGCATTATTCTTGACGCTTGGAATCTATCAGTGAACAAGGAAAAAAAAAATAATTTCTATACTCAAGGAGCTTAGATTCTAGTGCATATATGGAGGAGATGGAGTAGCCTAGGATTCTATGTATTTCAGTTATGCTTGAAGAAAGTGTTAGCTTCTAGTTAACTGTCCCTAGTTTTTACCTCTTTTCTCTGATCCACTCTGTAGCCCACCATTTAAGTGGTTCACAACTCCACTTACATGGAGTATGTGCTGGGTTTCTCTATGCATCTGGGACTTTAAACTCGCTATACATTTTTTTTTTTTTTTTTTGCCTGTAATGTTTTCTTGTAACCTTATCTTCTTTTTTCCATCCTTCAACTCCTGATTTTTCTTTTCTTTTACAAAAGCAAAGGCAAAACGCAAGTCATGTTTTTCTTATTAATAGGAAGTAGAGAATTGCCTTATTGAGTTTTGGGATTTTCAACCTTTTAATGTTACGGAGTCCGAGGATCGCTTTGGAAGCTGTAATATCATTCTCCTTGGGTTGGATTTAACCAGTCCTGGGTCAGGCTTGGCTCACACCTGTGAATTTTCTGTGCTACCTTTGGATCTGGCTCATCTGCCAGAGAAGTGGTTTACAAGGAGGCCCACTGCAGTGCAAGGGAGAGCATTGAATAAAAGAAGGCTGCTCTTGATATACTCCATTTCCAGACACAGAAAATGCCTTTTAATATTTTGTGGGTCCTTCTTCAAATTCCTGTTGAAATACGGCAATTTCCCATAAAAGGCAGCTTGGGGAGTTGCTGCTGAGTTGAGCTTAGAATGCACAAATGCTGCCTGTAGTTGTTCTATTCTCTTGACACTCAGGGGATCTAGTGCTTCAGAAATAACTCCTTGTGCTTCTGTCTTGAAGAAAGGGGAATCCAGTGGAGCGGGTAAATACCAGTCATGTTATCCTTAAAGCTGCCCCCCAGCACTACACGCTGGTACGGCGGGTCAGCAGAGGGCAAGGACTGCTCAGGAGGGAGCTATCATTCTGGGACTCAGAGATGATTTCTTTTCATCTGCGAGGTCACCCAGTGGCGTCACTGGAAGCAACAGTGTGTAATGAGGGTGTCTTGGAAAACATGACAAGTCCTTAGAGGGGTACTCGCTTTTTGCTGAGCCTGTGTGTGTGGCTGGCATAGATTATGCCGGTGCCGTGCATAATTCAGAACTGAGCAGACTTTCTCTTGCAAATCAGGACTTTCGTGCCTTTTGTGTCTTTTTTTTTTTTTTTCCCCCAGTGATTTTGTTCTGCCTTGGAATTTGATGGGTCCAAGGCTTCCCAGAGATGCTAAAAAACAATGCCCTGGATACAAGCCAATTAGCAGTCGAGGCCAGCACAGCCAGTGCTCCCTGGGTGCCATCCCTGTGGCCAGCAGTCTATGAGGCACCAGGGCTGCTGCAAGGAAGAGCAGGAAACCATCCCTCTCCTCAGTAGCTCATAATTGAGCCAACCCTGGTTACAACTCGATATATGTTCTACTGGCTACGTCCACAGGACAGAGAGGAGAGAGGGAGGAACTTGGCTTGGTCACTTAGGGAAGGTATTTATGAGGGTGGGGGCATTGGAGTTGGCCCTTGAGTGATAGATTGGATTTCTCCAGGCTGAACTACTTTCTCATTAACTACCTGAAAAAATACTTTGAGGATAATTCTGCCTACCATTTTAGGGTTTCAATAGCTTTAAAATGAAAATATATATGTGTATAGGCACACACCTATATAAACATACAGACTAGCTTTTTAAAGTTTGTTTTTTAAATTAACAAATAAAAACTGTATATATTTATGGCACACATCATGTTTTGATATATGTATGGCTTATGGAAAAGCTAAATGAAGCTAATTAAGATATCCCAGACTTACTTTAAAAGGGCTATATATTGAGAGAGAGAGATATTTAAAGAAAGATTTTTGAAATTTTGACTTTAAATATAAATAGGACAAAAACATACATATAAAAAAAGACATTCCATAAAAAAGACATCTGCACTCTAATGTTTATAGCAGCACAATTCACAATTGCAAAGATGTGGAAACAACCCAAGTGCCCATCAATCCATGAGTGGATTAATAAAATGTGGTATATGTATACCATGGAGTACTACTTAGCCACAAAAACCAATGGTGAACTAGCACCTCTTATATTACCCTGGATAGAGCTGGAGCCCATTCTACCAAGTGAAGTATCCCAAGAATGGAAAAACAAGCATCACATGTACTCACCATCAAATTGGTACTAATTGATCAACACTTAAGTGCACATATAGTAGTAACATTCATCGGGTGTCAGGCAGGTAGGAGGGGGAGGAGGGGATGGGTATATACATATGTAATGGGTTCAGTGTGTACCTACCGTCTGGGGCATGGACATGCTTGAAGCTCTGACTTGGGTGGGGCAAAGGCAATATATGTAACATTAACATTTATATCCCCGTAATATTCTGAAATTAAAAAAAGTAAAGCAAGCATTTTATTCCCTAGAGAAGATCTCATTAAAGCTGATAGTGATGTTCTGGAAGACCTAAGGAAGACCCCTTGCTTTTAGGTACCAGATCTCTCTCTTGAGCCCAGCCCTGTCTCTAGAACTCCAGACTTGCCTACACAACACCACCATGTGGGTGACCCACAGACACCCAACATTATCTTTGCAAAGCCAACTTCATCATCTTCCTCCCACCAACATGCTTGTTCTCCTGTGCCCCAGCACAGAAATGCTTCCTTCTCATCCCCTCAACATCCCCCAAGACCTCGTATTCAGTTGTCATCTGCTTCTGCTCAACTCCTGGATCTTCCTATCCCTTCAAACATTTCCCCCTCTTTGCCAAGGATACTCTCTACATTGATTCTATGTCTGAATTGCCCAAAGTGGATTGGACCCTTTCCACATAGTTTCTGCAGACCTGCATACTAATTCTCAAGAGGGTTACCAGCTTGCTTTGTCATTGTTTACCTGCATGTTCATCTTCCCTTGGACTAGGAGCCATGTCGGGGAAAGGTCTATTCCTTTCATCTGTGTTTCTTCAGCTCTAGCACAAGCGTTTGGGTCTAGTGCAGGGATGGGGAGCACTATAATCTGCTGGTAATGATGACTTCAGCCACTATTTATTAAGAGCTACTCTGTACCAAGAACTATGCTGATAACTTTACATTCGTGATCTCCTTTAGTCGTTTCAACAACTTGTCTAAAGTAGGTATTCTTATCCCTGTCTCAGAGACAGAAATTCAGGTTCCGAGAGGCTAATGACTTGCTCAAGGTCCCCCAGCTAGTGTGTGACACTTGAAGAAGGATGTGAATGTAGGTCAGGTGGTGCTTCTCACGGCTGCATCCTAGGGAATGACAGGTAGGGCGAAAAGAGTATTTTAGAGGAAAAACTGAGGGAGTTCCTTCTCTTACCTTTAGAGTGGCATATACTTTCTTTTTCTCCCTGGATGCCAGAGATTCCACCTGCACCCAGCTAATTGCAACTTGGGGTATAAGCACTGAGCGCATCTCACAGACCTTGTATTCTTTGGTCTTCCATCTTGCAATCTGACTCACTTGGGAAAAGGATGCACCCGGTCTTTTGTGTTTTGTGCACAAAGAAGATGCCAGTTACAGAATTCCTAGTACAGATATGATAAAGGAGATCTTATAAAAGCTAAGATTGCTCTCTCGCATCTGTGGTTCTGACTGTGGCATATCAATGTATTATCAGATCTAGCGAGGCGTGGTGATGCATGGGGAGCAATTGTTACATGATGTGGTTTGTAATTATAGAATGCTGTGGTTCCCTCCGTTCTAAATCATTATATTTTAACTCCCCCTCCTTGCCATCTCTTTCCTATCTCTTCCATGATGTTTAACCTAGAAGGACCCAGTGAGCCTCAAGAACTAAAGAGAGTGTGCAGGTTGTTAGTGTGTCTGTGCTTCTCTCTGTGTGTTTTTGTTTGTGTGTGTGTGTGTGTGTGAGAGAGAGAGAGAGAGAGAAAGACATCAGTAGTTTGCAAAAAGGTTCATCCAGCCAAAGGACTGAAGTATTTGTGTAAACACTGTACTTGGTTTCTGCACATACGTTCCAATGAAGATTATGTAAAAAAATCCTGGAAGAAAATTGTTACTGTGAGGATGACAGTAAATGACAATTGATAGAACAATTATGTGGATTGCTAGAATTGAAGTGCATTGTTTACACATCCTATGGGCAGGCAGAAACATATTATGGCTCACTTTGCTTAGAAAGACAACAGCAGCCCAACGGAGAAGCCATAAATTCTAACTAGCACTGAAAGCATACGGTGTGTTTGATTTCAGGTTTGCAGTTTTTCCTTTACCGTTATATCTTTGGTATTCAATAGCAGAGGCTCAATAAGTATTTGTAGAATGGATGGGAGAATGGATGGGAAAGCCTCCCCAACCCCACTGATTTCCCCAAATGAGGAAGATCTTTTAGTGTGGTCATGTTACTAGTGTGGTTCCTTGGGCTACCGATATCAGAATCACCTTGAGAAAGATGTAAAGGTCTTAGCCCTCCCTCAAACCTATGTAATGATTTCTGACTCTGCATTTTTTATAAGCTCCGCTACTGATTCCCATGCCTGTTAAAGATGTAAAACTCCTGCTTTAGGGCACAGACTTACTCTTTGTAGCCCTGAACTGCTTTTTATCTAGGTCATGCTGTTATCAAGACTCCTTGCTTCTTGGCCTTTGTGCCTCTTTTTCCCTTTGGAATACACTGCATAGGAGCAATGCTTAGGAGAAAGTGTAGGGGGAAGAGGGAAGAAGCAAACTGGAGTCCCGTTGCACCTTGAGTTATCTCTGGTAAGTGAGAGGGCAACAAGGCCAAATAAAATGCCGTTTACAAATGCAGTTCAGTGCCCATCACCTAGTTTGTTCTCAGTAAATATTAAGTTATTAAATGATATTTTTTGTGAAATCTTTCCCCATAAACAGAGATAATTGAATTTAGGGAGTATAACCCATATTTATTCACACATATATTTGATCAAATAAAGTTTCCTGAATACCTACTAGGTGCAAGTCATAGTTGAAGGTTGCAAAATAGAAAAGACTTCAAGAGACTTGGGGTTTAGGAGGACACTTGCTTATAACTACAGGATGGCATGAAGTGTGCCCCAAGGATGTTTTGATAAGACTCCAGGGTACTTAGAGAAGCGATATCTTATATGTAGGCAAAAGGATCAAGGGCATTGTTACAGAGGACTTCTCATTTGAACAAGGGCTCAGAGAATAAGCAGGATTTGGGTTTCTGAGTATGTGTGGGAAGTCCATTCCATGCAGTGGGAAAACTGCAAATCAAAGTCCGGAAGCACAAGTGCTCAAGGCCTGTTTGGAGAAGAGTTCAATGTGTTTGAAACATAGTTGGTGCGGTGGGCAGGATTCTAAAGACGGCCTCCAGTGACCCTGGCCCTTCTTACAGGCCAGTTCCCTGGGAGTATGTGACTGTGATGAGCAATGCCTCCTGTGCTATGTTAGATCACAGGGCGAAGGGGATCTTTCAGTTGACTTTGAGTTACTCAAAAGGGAGATTATTGGGGTGAGCCTCACCTAATTACACAAGCCCTTTCTGCAGCTAGTGGTGGAAGAGAGATTCAAAGCATGAGAAGAGTTAGCCTGACTGCTAGATGGAGGCGGCCATATGACAAGGAGTGCAGGGGTCCCTGGGCACCGAGATCTGTCCCTGTCTGACAGCCAGCAAGGAAGCAAAGACCTCAGACCTATAACCTCAAGGATCTGAGCTTGGCCCTCAACCCAAATGAGCCTGGAAGTAGATTTTCCTCAGATCTTCCAGTTATGAGCCCAGCCTGGGTGATGCCTTGATTTTGGCCTCGTGACACCCTAAGCAGAGTGAACCCAGCTGAGCCCACTTGGACTTCTGACCTACAGAACTGTGAGATCATAAATGGGTGTCGTTGCAAGTGGCTAGCTTTCAGGTAATTTATTACACAACAGTGGAATGCTAGTACAACTTGTTCCAGGGGAAATTATGGGAATAATGGATGATGCTGGAATTTGAATTGTAGCCGATGACACTTAATTCAGTAATCTTTGGGGCACTGCTAAGAGCTTGAGATGAAAGAACACAAAGTGATAATAGTGATCACTCACATTTGCTGAGCATTTATGAGCTGCGCAGGTTGCTAAGCATACATTGGACCCGCACATCAGTCCCGCGATACAGATACCGCTGTTGCCTTCTCTGAAAGCATAGGGAACAAAGCTCAGAGGAATTCAGTGACTTGCTCAGAGTCACAGAGCTAGCAAGTTGCAAAGACAGGATATGGAACCCAAAAGTCTGTACTCTTCAACGTGAACTACACTGTTTCATTAAAAACACAACGGTAATTAGCATGAATCTTTGGGAAGTTTTCTAAGGGGCTATTCAGATGCTCTGAGGATTGAAGGTGTGAGAAAGAACAGTGGCAGCAGAATCTCAGAGACATTTCAAAAACAGAACTGGAAGCCCAAGGCATTGACTGTACTGATTCTCTGAGAGATATTTGACAGAGAGGAATCCGATACTCAGACTTTTTTTTTTTTTTTAATTTTTAGGTGTGGGTCTGTAGTTAGGAATGTTCAGAGTAGGTATTTCTAGAAGAATCTTGTCATGCTTGTAAATGACATTGTTCATCTCTCTTTCTTCCCTTCTTCCTCCTTCCCTCTCTCTCTCCTGCTCTGCTTTCTCTCCCAAATCCATATTTAAAGTCAAGTGCCCTTTTGTAAAATGGGTTTGGTAATATCACCAACCTTAGCAGAGTCTGTGTGGAATTTAATTTGTTTCCTTATATAATGATCATTAAGTTTCTCCAATGATGTGAGCCAGAGAGGAAAAGAAAGTTGAGCCGTTACAAAAGATTTAAAATTATCATCTGACTTCCCTGGAGTCACGCATAGTGACTATTTTAAATACCCACACAGTACATACGTTAGGTCACAGTGGGGAAAATATAGTAGGTCTCTAGTGAACTAACACACTGGACTGAAATAATTGATACCATCTCCTTACGCTCGCACGTGTGTGGATGTGTGTGTGCGTGTCTGTCTTGCACTGGCTCTTTTGTTGCTGTTGTTGTTGCAGTCGTAACATCAACCCGACTCCAAAAAGAACAGCAATTGCACCAGCTCTCTCCTGCCAGGCAACATTCTGCTGAAAGTTTTCTATTAATAGTTTCAGAAGTTAAAACAGAAAAAAAAAATGCAGTTCATAGAAAAGGAACATGCATTGACAGGGACATTAATGATAAAGGTGATTGATCATGATGATGATGACGGATGATGATAATGGTGGTGATGTCGTTGATGGATGGGGCAGTCATGAGGGCAGCAGCTACATTAGCTGAGCTCCCATTAGGTGCCAGACACCATGCAGAGCGTTTTCAATGTATTATCTCATTTAAGTCTCCATTTTCTCATACCTAAAAGAGATAATGAGGTGGTACCTATCTCATAGGCTTGTTAGGACACTTAAACAGGATAATGTATCACGTGCTTAGAACATTGACTGGCACACAGTAGATGAGCAATAAATGCCATTTCCAATTATAATTATGTCTACCCTTATGTTATAGGAGAGAAGTTGGAGGCTACGTGGGTTGAATGACTTGCCCAAGGTCATGTAGTGGGTAAAGGCACAATGTGAGCCCAGGCAATATTATAATAGAGCCAGAGTCCACCGTCATGCCAGATGGAGTACCCATCTCTACCCCGCTCCCAAACCCAAAGTGTGACGGAAGCTCTCTGAGGGCGATGGGGCCATGATTAAGCTGACAGATGGTATAAATGTGAGACAAAAGCTGCACCCTTGGTAGTGTGCCGTTGCCATCAATTATGAAAATGAGTGAATAGATTATTTAAATGACCTCAGATGAGTAAATTATTCAAAGAGCCTCTCAGTCAGAAGTATTTCTAGAAACTCCTGAATAGACAGATGAAACCCATTTTGATTTTCTGATAGAGTCATCAACTCCTCTGTGTTGTAGAGAAATGCAAAGCCCTGAGCATCTCTGACAGAGGGAGAGGGGGAGAGAGGGAAGGGTGGAAAGAGGGAGGGAGGGAGGAAGATAACACAAAGTAACACTGGCTTTTAGGCAGAGTTTTTTTTTTTCCCTAACTATGTTTCCTGGGATGCTGGTTTGTTGCAGAACCTAGAGTGCCACAGGGTCTGTGGGTGTGCGGGGGGCTCAGGAGGCAGGGTCCAGCTTCATCTGGAGATAGTAAAGCTTTATCTGCCTAGTGTGTCGGGTTCAGAGTGAGCTTTCGTTTAGGGAACAGCGTAACATTTAAAAAATAAGTTTGAAAGCAAATAGAGTAAGGGATTGACTCTCTGAATACGATTTGCCTAAATAGTAAGCATTTGTTGAGCCTCTGTTCTGTACCAAACCTTACAATATGGGCATTCGTATTTATTATTTCACTTTAACACCATGATGACCCTGTGATTGTGGCATAGGTGGTGTTCTCTGATTCTCTATTTGAGTAGTGCAAACCTAGAGATGTTCAGTGGCATTTTTTATCAACAGCTAACAAAGAATTCAAATTCAGGTCCTCGCGTCTCCAAGTCTGGTCCTCATCGCACTACTTTGCACGGTTTCTAGGATAGGTGATGGAAATTTTCATATAGGACCTGGAGATGCTTGTGGATAGTGCCTGCCTCGGAAGTTGAGTGAGGGGAAGCATGGCAGTACCCTAGACATGGCATTGAGTCCTAGTGGACTCAACTCTTACTGCCTGTCTAATGGGATTGAACTAGTTGTCCATCCATTTGTCCACCCATCACCCAGTTATCCAACGATCAATCAACCATCCAGTCATCCATCAACCCATCTGACCAACCATGATTCATCCATCCAAATGGTTCACTCTCCAACCCACTTACCCACCACCACTCTGTTTGCCAAGTAATGCCCAATCACCTGCTCTGTGCCAGGACTGTGGTAGGTACATGTGGAGCAGAGCTGACAAATACAATGTCCCTATAAGTTCAGGGAACTCACAGGTTGGAGGGAGTGACAGAGACTTGAGCTGTCACTCATAGCATCCTGAGATGGGTGTTAATGGTAAAGGTGTGCAGTGGACACTGTGGGACACCTGCTTCAGCCCAGGCATTGGGAGGTGAAGAGACAAAACTTCCTGAAAGAGTTAAGGTGGGACTCGAGTCCTAAAGGTTGAAGAAGAGCTATCTGAAAGGTGAGAGTCACCTGCCCCATGCTATTAACTGAACCACAAACATTTATGGCCCTTCATTACTTTTCTTCGTGTCACAGTTCATCCAGACTTCTGCCCCTGCCCACCCACACCTGCCAGACCTCAATGGGCTGCTGTCTGGACCTGCTCTCTGCTCTCTCAGCTTCGTCGCTGTCAGTTTCTGTTCTTTCCCCATCTGCCTGCTGATAGTGCAGACAGGAATGACATTTGTCCCTAAGAAAACAGACAGAACGGGCGGCTCTCCGCCCCAGCAGTCTGTGTCTGGCTCCACGTGGCGTTGTCATGCTGTCTCCATAGCGGCAGTTTGGTTTTTCCTCTTTGCCACCAGCAGCAGGAGCTGCCCTTTTCCACTATCCTGTTTTTCTGGGCATTGGAACCTGGCTTGGACCAGGAGGAGAAACAGAGATAGAAAAGGATTGAATATTCCAGTGCTAGTCTCTAAGCTGTGGACGATTTAATGTGATTTCTAGACTCTGAAGATGAGGGAACGGGCTACCTGGTATGTTGAGATAGTTCCCCATATTTTATAAAATAAAAATTGGTATTATTATGGCCTAGGAACTTTATATGCATTAATTTGATCCCCCGCCCCCCTTTTTGAGACAGGGTCTTGCTCTGTTGTCCAGGATAGAGTGCAGTGGTGTTATCACAGCTCACTGAAAACCTCAAACTCCTGAGCTCAAGGGATCCTCCTGCCTCAGCCTCCCAAGTGGCTGGGACTACACGTGCATGCTGCCATGCCTGGCTAATTTTTCTATTTTTTGCAGAGACGAGGTCTCACTATGATGCTCAGGCTGGTCTCAAACTCCTGGCCCTAAGTGATCCTCCCCCCTTGGCCTCCCAAAGTGCTAGGATTATAGGCGTGAGCTACAGCACCTGGCCAACCTTGATCCCTTTTTAACAGACATCCAAGATGATTACTTTTGCACCTACTCCACCCTCCAGTTACATATGAGGAAACTGAGGCTCTAAGTGGATTGGTGACTTGCCCAAGTTTACGGAGCAAGTAAGTGACAAAGTCTAGATTCTAGCTCAAGTCTGTCAGATTGCAAAGTCCATTTTGTTCCTACTACACCATGTGGTAGGGATGGGGGTTGTTTGCATGTCGGTAGTGAAAGTTGTCAGTGCTTTAATTATGAAAACCCATGTTGGGAGTCCCCCCATCCCTGCACTGTAGACATGCTCCCAGGGTTTGCAAGAAGGACTATTATGGATACAAGATTCCCCGCTGAACCGTGTGTCTCTTCCTGAGCTCAGCTCGGAGCATCCCACTGTGCTGTATGCAAATCTGCCTCTTAATCAGTCGCTTGCATCTCTGTGCAAAACCAATCAGCATTCCTCTGCAAATCTGAAGATGTAAATCAGCCCCCACCCTGCGGTAAACTGCTCCTTCGATCCTTATTACTCCACCATATGGTTTGTTATCTAGCCATTCTCTTTGGAAAATGTGTTTTAAAACTCATCGCAATCATATCTATAGTGTTCTGAGAATCTATATTCCTTCCATTTGAATTATCATTCTGGGAATTAGAAAGACTAAGAGGACCTGTTTGAGATGGAGAGAAGAGTGGCTGAACCATCTTGATTTCTCTCATTGGAAATGCATATGATGAAAAAATCCAACGTTGGGAAAAGACAAGAGGATCTACTCTTACTCCCTTAGAGGGAGTTGTAGAATGACTTTCAGAAACTGATGGCCTCTTGCTTATGTTGTATTTAACTTTAAAGCGGAAACAAACAGTCCAAGTCAGAAGAATGCTGATTCCCACGAAGAATGCTGATTCCCACAGGACTGGTCTTATGTGGGTGAACAGATTATAGCTGATGGCGTATTTTTTTTTCTTTCCACAATTAAAGTGTGTTTGAAGAAAATAGGACAGGTGGATCTGAGGATGGAAAAGGTGGCAAGAATTAGTTTTGGGTTTTGGATCCTGACACATATGCAGAAACATTTACCTCCTTTTAACAGATGAGGAGATTGATATTCAGAGAAGATAAGAGACGTGTTCAAGGTGGTTCTGCAAGAACTGTGCACGCCTCATTCCACTTGCAGCATTCACGTTGGTGACTTGAATCAACACAGCAAGAGCCGAGTCTCATTACCAGAATGACACCCAAGGCTTTGCATTCAGGAATTGTCATCTCATTGAAAATGGATGAGGATTCAAAAATGTGGGTGGAACATCCAAGTGGCACTGTAACTCAATGGGGACAGAAATTGGAGACAAGAATGTATCTGATCAGGATCCCTGAATCCCAAATCAGTGTCAGGAGATAAGTGACCTGTTCATGCAGACAATGAAATCAATATCACAGTCGGCAGAAAGGGGCTGGTGCTCTGGTCCCCTGGGTCATTGAGCATGGCTCTTGTTAGCAGCTGAACCATTTCGGGCAGAGTGGGTTTGATCAACATTTATAGGGTTGAGATTGGCCATGGGCAACACTTAGTTCTGAGACCGTAAAAAGCTGTGATTCTTTGTATTTCTCAGATAAACTGTGGTTCTATCCATAGAATGGAGCTAATAATAATACCAACCCCATGGGTTTTTGATGAGGATATCAAAGCCACCATTTATTAAATGCTTCCCGTAAGTCATTAAGAACCTTAAATGCATGATCTCTCTTCATTCACACGAAAACCTTATGATATGGGTACTATTACTATCCCCATTTAATAAACGAGAAAACCAAGGAACAGAGAACAAATTAATAATTTCCAATAATCTAAACCATATTTTGAACCCTCATTTGTGCACTGTTGCAGGAAGTAGAGGATTCAAGTGGGAAACACATGGAGTTTGGTTTTCCTATATAATTCCTAATAGTAAAAACAAAATGCCTAACAGTTTTCAAGGTCTGACTCCCTCATAGGCGCTGAGCCAAACACTTTATGTACAATTAACCACATTTTATGTTCACTCCAACCCTACATGGCAGATATTATAATTAGCTTTATTTTACAAATGAGAAAAGTGAGAAACAGAGAAGTGAATAAATTGGCACATGGTCACCCAACCACTTCATAGCTTGCAGGGATCATATTAATAAATAATATATGTCAAGCATCTAGCATAAGGCCTGGGATATGGTAGAAAGAGCTTAATGAATGGGAAGTATTATGCAGGCAGAGTGCAATCTGGACTTTTAAATGACAACGATTAGGGTTGTTTTGTCTTGTTTCTGCATTTTGAGTGGATATTCGGGAAGGCTTCATACAGAATTCACTTTTCTCAGAGGAGCTGGAAGACCAATATCCTCCAGAATCATTGTCCATTTGCTTTCTCTCTGTGAGTCCCACACAAGCAGATAAATATTGCAACACATACAGTTAAGCAAGCGCCGGTCCAGGAGACAGAAGCTGTTTCTAATTCTTGCACATGTTTGTGCAAGGTGGTGTACAGGTGAGGAAGTGGTTGGGTTGACTCAGAGTTGGGGGTGGTGGTGCCAGGTGGGTGCGACAGGTGGACAAAAGTGAGGGCAGGAAAGTGGTGGGTCTGGTGAGACATCTGTGGATGTGATGATGAAGAGGTCTAGGTTGGGACGAGGAAGAGTTGGAGCCAGGAATAGTAGATTGATTGGGAAAACACAGAAGGGCCCGGGACCAAAATGACCTCAGAGAAGAGACATGAGAATTGTCCTTAAATTTGAAAGTTACTTGAATGAGCATCAGTTTACTGCTCAGAAAAATTGTGATAATATCTCCTTCACCTTTAGATGACTCTGTTGTGATGGCCAAATAAAATGAGAAGCAACTTGTAACCCACACTGGGCCACATAGACTCTGAGACTTTGATAATATTAGCCACATAATGACACATGGCTTTTTGGGCCAGGATGCTTCTTCCCATGTGTCTATTAGCTGAAGTTTTTATTTTTTTCTATTTATTTTTATGTTTTTCCAATATAGCTTCTTAACTAGTTGAACACTAGCAAGTATTGATGTATACACATAAGGTTTCACTTTTTGGCATAAGGATCCAAGAAAGCTTGGGTTACATTTATAGTCATGAATTGATGGTATGCATTAATTGTGTAGAACCTCAAACTAGCAAATGGAATTAAAAATAATTGCCAGGACTTTGGATTTATTGGTAGAGCTAAAATAACACCAGGCTGCTTTTGGCAGGGCCGCCTTCTCTGTGCACAGAATTATATTAATAGGCAATATCAGTCCTGTCCAAAACAGAGAGGAATAAGTGAAAAGCATATTTGTCTCCCCTTAGTGGGGAAAAAAAAGCAAATACATTTCCTAAGTGTCATTTTGGTATACAAGCACCAGGCCTAGAATTTTGATGAAATCAATGCCTTGCTCTTACCTGCTCTGGAGTTACACCCAATGTCCCCCATTGGACCTGATGAGGACATGCATGATGTAGGTGGGAAGGAACTTGACTGAATGATCACTGTGGGCCAGGCATCTTGCTGCTGGTTAACACATGAGGTAATGCAATCCTTGCAAGATCCCTGTGTATATATAATAAAATACCTAACAGTGGTTGAGCAGCAACTATGTGGCAGATGGTGTAATAAGTGCTTTGCAGTCATTATTTTATTTAGTTCTCACTAGAATCCTAAGATATGGTTACTCCTATTATGCCCACATTACAGATGAGGAAACTGGTGTCTGAGAAGTAAAGTTAGCCAAGGGCAAACAGCTAGCAAGCACAAGAGCTGGGTATTTGGGCTCAGGTTTAGCCAATGCCAACATCCACATGATTTTCAGTCCCTATTACCAGAATAGAACAATTAAAGTTGGCAATTGACTGCCAGGATATCATAGTTATGGTGTTCATATCGGTACATTCATTTATTAGCTTGTCCATTTACTATAAACATTTGTGTATCTGTTATGTAAGCGGCCCTGGGCTCTGCAAAGGCAAACAGAACACAACCCCACCCTCAGTGAGCCTGCTAGAGCCAACTGATGAGTATGTGGGTACTTGCAATACTTGAGCAAAGAGTGGCCACCTATCCAGTTTTGTGGGGTCAGAGGCTGCCTCCCAGAAGAGCTGCCCTCTAGGTTGAGTTCTGAGGGACAAACCGGAGGGTGCCAGGCAGAGAGTGGGAAGGGGTGAGTGGCGTGTGTTGAAACCTGGCACTGAGAGAGGAGCTCAGTGTACCCAGAAGCCTGTGATTAGCTCTATGTGATTCACGAGTCGATGTGGGGCAGGGCTGGAACTGGGAGTTGGTTGTCAGAAATGAGGCTGTCGCGAATGCAGAGAGACAGAAAGGCCTGGGGAGGGGCCGGGTCACTTAGACCATGGTCAGGCACTTGCACTTCATCCCACCTGTCGTGAGAACCATCAAAAGGCTTTGCACACAAGCGTAGAACGATCAGATGCGCAGAGATATTTAGAGCCATGGCTCAGGCTGCTGCCTAGAGGATGGGCTGGAGCGAAAGCCTACCCCGAGCAGGGAGACAGGCGGCAAAGCTTTTGCATAAACCAGTGAGAGGTGCAGGCCCGGACTAGGGTGGGGGTTGTGAGTCAGGAAAGACATGAAAAACACTCAATAGAGATTAGAGCTATCAAGGCCTGGTGATTGATTTAATAGATACGGGGGTGGTGGGAGAGAGACGAATATTTTCAGGATTGGGATTTCAAGAACTCATATTTGGCAGATGGGAGAGAAACTGTATTTTTTATGATTGAAGGTAAGAAGATGAGTTCTACTGTAAGAGTTTGAGGTTTGTTGGAGGCAGTAGGGAGGAGCAGGTGAAAGACAGCAGATCAGGAGCTGTCAATATAGAGAGGGTAGCTGGAGACGACACAGTAGAAGAGGCCTGAGCATGGATGTCTGGGGACAGGAGGGAGGTGAAAGACGTATGAGACAAGCTCAGAGAAAGAGGAGCTTGTATTTTGGCAGAGCTGAATCAACTGAAGAGGAGGGACACAGTGGGTAAGGGTGGTATCGTGACAATCTAGGGCAGGAGGACTCAAGGAAGATGGGAGTGGCTCCTAGTGTCACATGCATTGGGGGACGTATGTGCAATGCACCTGTTGGATTTGGTACGATCCATGGAGGTCTTAGTAAGGCCCATTTAGAGGACAGGTGAGTGCACAAGAAGATGTGCCCAGAGCACAAAGAATGGGATTAGTGTTGGGCTAGACGAGAGATGCCTCCTTCATTACTGAAAGAGGGGAGCAGGAAGACGTGTGTGCAGAGGCAGGTAAGTTCGTGGGTGATGTGGGCTGTCTGTAGAATCTGAAATAAGACACAGATTCATCAACTGGGAGTGAGGATGGAGCTGGCAGCCTTGCAGTCTGGTGGGCAGGTGTGAAGGTTTGAAATAGTTTCCAGGGAATGGAAGAGATGCAATTAAGAAAAGAGAGAAAGATTTTTTAGCCCGAGAGGGAGTCCTTAAATTTGAAGTGACATTCATCTGTGTGGTTATGCGATGTTCTCCACCTGTACTCGGTGTACAGGTGAGGAAGTGGTTGGGTTGACTCAGAGTTGGGGGTGGTGGTGCCAGGTGGGTGTGACAGGAAGACAGGGTGGGGGCAGGAAAATTGTGGGTCTGGCAAGAAATCTGTTGATGTGCTGGAGGAAGAGGTCTAGGCTGGAACGGGGAAGAGGTGGCGGCACAGAGGGGTAGACTGATTGGGAGGAAACAGAAGGGCCCAGAGCCAGGGCAGAAATGATGTTGAAAAGAGACTCGAGAATAGCCCAGTGAGAGCTGCAGATCGTCTGAATTTAGAATCATTCAAATCAAGTGATTCTAAGTGAATGTCCCCCATGGGAGCAGGTGGCCAATGGACAGAAAGTCAAAAAACTTACCTCCAATTTTATCCAAATACTCTGACAAGTGGGAATGTATTTATGAGGGAAATGACATCAATTCTTTGCGAATAGGACAATTCTAGAATATCAGCCATGCATGGATGAAATCACCCATATTATCCCCCAGGGTGGAGTCAGTCATTAAGGGATCCCAAGGCCAATTGCCACTTTGAACTCAAATGCAACCAAATTCCAGTGTGCACGTGAGGACTTTAGCTCAACGTCCCAGGGCCTCTGCAATCCTGTTCCGGCATCTCCCTTTGTTCCTCTTTCTGTCTCTTCCCCTGTGGGTACTGTGTGGTGGTTTAGACAACTTCCTAGGGCATCAGCATGTCCCTTAAGTTCAGCTTCTAAGTGTCCGCACAATTCTCTCGACCTACAAGCCCCTTCTCTCCATTCTGATTTTCCAGAATGTCCCATCCAGTCTCCTTTCCAGACCCCACAGCTCCCCTAGATCGGCACTCCTTGCGTAATTTCCTCCTTCTCTCATCAGATCTGCTCTCTCACATCTGATGTCTTCTGCATTTGTTATACCTTTAACCCTTTGGCAATTGTCATTTTCTATTTTATTGTTTAACTAATTATGAGAACATTGTATTTTATCTTCCGTATTGGCAAGTGAGTCCTTTATAGATAGGGACTTAGAGCAGAAGTTGACAAACTTCTTTTAGAGACAGGGTCTTGCTCTGTTTCCCAGGCTAGAGTGCAGTGGCATCATCGTAGCTCACAGTAGCCTCAAATTCCTGGACTTAAGCAATCTTCCTGCCTCGGCGTTCCAAGTAGCTGGGACTACAGGTGTGCACCACCCCAACCAGCTATTCTTTTTTTTTTTTTGTTGAGACAGAGTCTCACTTTGTTGCCCAGGCTAGAGTGAGTGCCGTGGCGTCAGCTTAGCTCACAGCAACCTCAAACTCCTGGGCTCAAGCGATCCTACTGCCTCAGCCTCCCGAGTAGCTGGGACTACAGGCATGCGCCACTATGCCCGGCTAATTTTTTCTATATAGATTTTTAGGTGTCCATATAATGTCTTTCTGTTTTTAGTAGAGACGGGGTCTCGCTCAGGCTGGTCTCGAACTCCTGACCTTGAGCAATCCACCCGCCTCGGCCTATTCTTTTAATTTTTTACAGAGATGAAGTCTCACTATGTTGCCCAGGCTGGTCTTGATTTCCTGGTCCCAAGTGATCATACTGCCTTGGCCTCCCAGAGTACTGGGATTACAGGAGTGAGCCATCACGCCTGGCCAGCAAACTCTTTATGTAAAGGTCTAGCTAGTAAATATTTTAGGCTTTGCGGGCCATACTGTCTCTATGGCAAGCACCCAACTCTGCTGTTTTACTGCGAAAGCAAGCATAGAGGGTATGTAAGGAAACAAGGATGGCTGTGCTCCAATCAAATTTTATTTATGGACACTCAAATCCGAATCTTATGTAATTTTATAATTGCGTCACAAAATATTATTCTTTCAATTTTTTTCAACACTTTAAAAATGGAAAACCCGTTCTTAGCTCATGGACTGTACAAAAACAGTTCGCCCTTGGGCTGTAATTTGCTAACCCCAGGCTTAGCGTCTATTCCCTGCCGTGTTACCCGTGTAACCCTGCCGTGTTACCCAGTTTATGGCGCATAGTAGGCACTCCGTGAACACTTGTTGAATGAATGAACCAATGAAATCAATGTAATCTGACCCTAAGTAACTGAAAGCCTAGAAAATCGCTTTGCTTACTGATTTTAACACTCAGAATAATCAGGAATGTTGGGATCTGCCTTTGGCTACAATTTACGTGAGTCTCAAAGGTTTTCACTTAACTAAGGTGACATGGCTAGTAAGCATCATAGTTGAACTTGAACTTGGGTCTTCTGACTCCAAATAAGTATAAGGTTCTTTTAAACTGCTGAGGTTGCCAATATAATCCTGTGAGAAAAGCAATGGTGAGTAGCTGCCTGATTGGTTACCGCGATTCTCATTTTCTCCCAGTAGCTCCACAGGGCTCTGGAATTGTTGATTAATGTCTGAGATGAGGATAATTGGGTTGAGTGAAATTGGATTGACAGTCCTAGGTTACTCAGGCTCAGTTTTCTGACATAACGAGTCTTATCTGGCCTATCCCAAGGGAAGCCTCCTCTCCCCCACTGCCTTCTAATAATCATGTTAACAGTGGGCAAAGCTGTCTTTAAGCTTATTACTGTTTCCTCACCATCACGTCTTCTGTTGGCTTTAGTATTTCAAAGGATCCTCTTGTTAGAATACTTTAGGGCTCAGACGAGCCTGGAGCAAAGTAGTTTGGGACCAGAGCTGAGCAAAGAAAAATGATTGTCAAAATACCATCTTATTTAAAGAAAATTGAAATTCTGATCCATGTGTATTTCATCATAGCAATGAATTTCACCCATGCACAAGGGCTTTGGTTAGCATCCTCGTAATAACTAGCAGGGCCCCAGGCAACCACCCCTGGCTGGCCCTTTCATGTGGAAGGAGGGAAACGTCCATCTCAAAGATTTAAATTTATTATTTTGCCCTAGAGACAGAAGAACAAATGCCCATCAGAGACCTGCCACCAAGTTCTAAGCACTTCAACTCTCACAGCCCAATAACTTCTTCCAGGCGAGGGGATGAAATGCTTTTCAACTGATCGATACTCCCAGGTCCTCTAACCTTATTGTAAAACTCTGCAGACACTGTCAATGAGGTTAACTTTGAATGTTCAGGGCTGAGATCCAAATGGAATTGGCTTCTTTTACATAATGCTGAGCGAGGAAATCCATCAGCATTTGGCCTGTTATATCCCGTAAAGCAGGTTTGATGCATTGAAGCCTCCTGCTTCCTAAGCCTGCCATTTAATTAGCTGGAACTTATCTCCTTTTATAAACTGTTACACACTCAGCCCCAAATGTTGCCACTTTTCAAGGTTTTCGTTGTTTAAAATAAAGTTGCCATAGAGTAAGAGGAGGAGTCAGGTTTCTATGCATGTTCGCCCTTATAGTTTTCAGGCTGGAAAGAATGAATTGATCATCCCAGCAAGCGAAAGGCCCTCTTCTCGCTCAGCCCCGATCAGAGAATACCTCTCTTGACCACTTTCTAACTCTGACTGGCAACTCTGCCCAGGGAACAAGAGCTGCTAAATATCATTCAGGTAAATACTCCCCCACAAGAGCTATTTACTCTGCCAAATTGCAAATGGCATTTCATTTATCTTACAATTGGAAGCTAGGCTGATCTTTGAAATTTACCCAGAAAAAGTACATTAGAAGGTCAAAAGAAAACCTTTACCATATTTCTAAATTGTCATTGTGAAGGTGTTAAAAATAATAATAGTTAGCACTGACATTGTAATAGAAGACTGACTGAACTTAGGTCAAGTTCTCAGCTGATACTATGTGCTTAACCTTCCCCCCAACCCCAATTCCAGTTTCTATGACTGTCTTAATTTCCTTCATGTCTCCTCTTGAACTGTTTTTGTAGACCTGTGTGCATTCTGGTTTTCTTCTTCAAGGCAGCAGTTCCTTAAGGAGTTCAACCGAGTTTATGTTTGGGTTTCAATAATAACAGATGCAGCAATGTAAACACAATTGTGTCGTCTTGGCCGACAGTATCTCAAACACAACACGATACGAAAGGAAGATGGAATTCTCCCTTCTAAGGCCCCTTATGTAATGGATGGAGATTACCACAGAGGCAAAGAAAAAGTCTAATCAGCTGTTAGAGACTTAATTACATTCCTCTTGGTTGAAATCCCCAAATTATCTAATTGTCACACGGTTCACATTTGAACAGTTGATTCCACCCGCCCTCCATCTATTATTCTAATCGCCTTTTGGATGTCCATGTTAGTAGCAGTGGAATTCAACCTCCAGGCTGCAAAGTAGGGCTCACTGCAGCTCTGCTGTGAGAGGCATTTTCCATGCTCCAATTCAAGGTCCTTAGAAAAATCAATTCATAGGTGAACTAAGGAAATAAAACTGTCATGCATAAGAGCAAACTACAAGACCACCTCTGGCTGCTCTCCCCATACTTCCTGTACGTCATAGGGGAAGGAAACTTTGTCCTTCTCAAAGGGAAAGGCTATTACTCCAACTGGGAGCCAGAACCCCAGGTGGTCCAACTCCCAGGACATTGTGCTGTCAGCTGCAGGGTGCTAATTACTCTCTTCCCAATTGATCCGTGGTATAGTCCCTCAACAAAGTAAATGGCTCACGTTTGCCTTAGTATTTCTCAAAGCAAAATGAGGCCAACTTGGAAACTCTTGGGCAGTGGTAATGGCCCCGGGCCCTGGAGTCCGAGGCAGCTGGAGCTCAGATTCCAGGTCCTCTCACTGTCTGTTTGGTCTTTGGCAAGTCACTTAAGTTCCCAGTTTCCCAATCTGTAAAATGAGGATAACAACGGCCTTTTTCTTATAGGATTATGAAGGTGAAATGAGAAAATGCCTGTTGGGGTGATCACAGTACCTCAATAAATGCCAGTGGTTATGTGTGTGAATTATTTAATAATTATTAGCACAGCCCACGGAGGACCGGATGATAGAGAAGTTGCACAATGAAAGACTCCCAAAAGCACATTCAAAAAATTAATTAGTGATTATGAAAGAGCTCCTTCTTATTTTTGCTGATTTTTCATGTCTCTGATGTTATATCTTTCCAATGTGGAACCAAAGAAGAGAGAGAAAACACTATTAACTGGTTAGCTAATTGCCAGAACTCATCACTTTTAAGAGCACAAAAAGAATTAAAAGAAAACCAAAGAAATAGGACTTTTATCCATCTCCAGGGATCTGGGAACAGAGGAGCTCTGGGGGGACTGAAGATTATAAATGAACTCCTGAAGAAAATGACAGCTCATTGTTCCAAAGATTTTTCACTTTTAAATGTGGGGTTGAACAAGCATCGAGCTCTTCTCCCATTAGCTGAGCGTCAAGAGGAGAATGGAAGCAGATAGGCGGGTTGTTCATGGAAATAACAAAGATCAAAACACGTCTTCATGAATTACCAGATCAGTCCTGGGTTCTAAGACGGTTGACGCTGTTATCCGTAAAGATATTAGATTATCCTGAGAGCAGTTATTATGAGAGAAAAACCTGCTCCAATGTGAGCTGTGTAACAATTAGGCAATTCTAAAATTTCAACTGAGAGGAATTTAATTAAGGCTCTAATAGCTGATTAAACTCATTTAGATCTGCTGGCAATTGCCACTGGTTACATAAGTAACCTAAGAAGAAAGATTTCCATCCTTTTCTTTTGCTGTATTTCATCCTGTCTGTAGCCATATGTATGATTCTCCTGGTGCTTCCCTAAATGGAGTCTTCAGACCACCCGGAGCAGAATGACCTGGAATGCTACTTGAAAAGTCAGGTTCCTAAACCTCATCCCAAATCTACTGATACTGACACTCCAGAGATCCAGGAGTCTGCATTCTTAATCAGCTTCCAAGAAGAGGTTCTTACTCATGCTGAAGTTCCTTAATCCCACTACCTTCCATCTTTGCATTTAAAAGGAAGCGCATTCAGAGGAAGAAGGCATTTTACCTCAGTATTTAAAAAGCAATTCTTAGTTTCTCTCTGCCAATGGCTATTGCATTGAAGACAGAGTAGATTTGACCCACAGCTGATTTTCAGCAATTTTTCCTTGGAAGCATCTTGTGTATAGACCATATAGGGGAAAACTGAGTTCCAAAGTGGCATTTGGTTTCATTAGACTACCTGTCTCAGACAGACTTTAGATCAGGTGTTGATTAAAAAAAAATCATTGAACTCAATTGCAAAGTACTCCAGATAGAGCCTATTTCAACTTAATATCGAGCCACAGCAGTGGCTCAGCTATCTTTGTGGTAGTTTCAGATCCTCTTTTGGTTTGAAGCTGCAATCCAAGACACAAAAGTACTTAAGGGTAAACCTGCAATCAGCTTGTTTGTGCGTCAGATGTGCATGCAGAGGGATGGAAGTGATGCTAATTGAGGTTGCTACTTAATGCAAAATATGGACACTGCATCATTTTAGATTTCCTTCATGGTCATTCGTCTCATGTCCTTTGGAAGACTTCCCTTCAGGTGGAGAGAAATCAGCCTCCCGTCTGCTTTGTTTTTCCTCCTTCACTTCATCTTCCTGAAGAGTTAATTACTCATATTTTCTCCAGCTTGGGAGTAAATCAGTGCTCATTATCTGGAGTGAAATGTTCTCCGATGGTTTGCACTGGTGAAGTGTTTGTTTTAAAGCCTGCTTTCCCCGTGGTTATGAAATGACGCAATGAGCTAACCGGGCTGGGTCAAGCTGGAGCACAGGCAGCCTGAACTCTGCTTCCACTGTCGGTTTTAATAAATTTCCTTTCTGATTTTTAATTTTGCAATTCCTGTTGTCTTGTCTCCAAGGAAGGAGCTGAGTAAACAGGCAACTTTCCTCTTTTAACTTGGAATTCTAAGTAAAAATTGATGATACGCTGCAGTCAGAATTGAGTTCATTTCCGCAAATGTTTATCAAACTGAGTTGTGAGTGAACACTAGACGATACCTGGGTCACCTGGTTGGGGAAGACGGGCCAGCCAGGATATTCTACAGAACCATAACTCAAGGTAACCTGGGCCCTCACCCCCACCCCACACAATCGGTCTCTCAGTTCTATCGATCCTAACACTCTGAGATCACGAGATCACTCCAGTCTTCCCACTGTGGCCCTCTGTCATCCGGATGCACACAGCTGCCTCCCAGCCCATCACTCTGCCTTCAGTATCTTTTAGCCTTTCACTGCACTGCACTGGGAAGAAGTGCTCTAATACACTTCTTCTAATCAGGGGAGGGATAGCATCACTCAAATTAGAGAAGATTAAAAGAACACACTTCATGTGTTTGTAGGAAAAAGGTAAAACCCCTTAACAAGACACACGTCAACTTTCCTGGTCTGGTTCATATTTTTTGTTTTTAATTTCTGAATATTACAAGGGTACAAATGTTTAGGTTACATATATTGCCTTTGTCCTGCCCAAGTCAGAGCTATGAGCATGTCCATCCCCCAGACAGTGCACATTGCACTCATTAGGTGTGAATATACCCGTCCCCTCCTCCCTACCGCCACCTGCCTGACACCCGATGAATGTTACTTCCATATGTGCACATAAGTGTTGATCAATTAGTACCAATTTGATGGTGAGTACATGTGGTGCTTGTTTTTCTATTCTTGTGATACTTCACTTAGAAGAATGGGCTCTAGCTTCATCCAGGATAATACAAGAGCTGCTGTATCACCGTTGTTTTTATGGCTGAGTAGTACTCCATGGTATATGTACACCACATTTTATTAATCCACTCATGGATTGATGGGCACTTGGGTTGTTTCCACATCTTTGCACTTGTGAATTGTGCTACTATAAACATTCATGTGCAAATGTCTTTTTTTATAGAATGTCTTTTGGTTCATATTTGGAAGTCACTTACATCTTTTGATTTCCATCCAGTGTAGGAAGATCTCTTCTTCAATATCATCCTGTGCTTTCCCTCAGCACATTATTTATCTCACTTTATTGCTATTAAGCTTGACATCTTCTCTCCAACCAGACTAGAAACTCTGAAGATGGGAACAGTCCTTCTATGAGGACTGTTCACCACTATAGCCCCAGGGCCTCCTGCAATGCCGGATACGGCATAAAGCGCTGAACACATGTGTATTGACTTCATGAATGAATGAATAAGTGAGGGGGGAAAGAAGAGAATGTTCTAGAGGCACAGAAAATGCAAAAATGAATTCCAGATGGAGAATTAGTCTCCATGGGAGAATTGACATTTGAGCTAGGCCTGAAAAGAGTGGGTCATATTTAGTAGAGGGAGATGTTAAGGAGAAACGTTCCAGGCAGAAGAAATCATGTAGGCAGGGAAGTGGGTGTTGTTCAGGGTGTGTTTTGTCAAAAGTGTATGCATCATTGTAGCTTAGTATGGAGCGTGTGTGTCTGTGTGTGCATGGGTGTGTGTGAAGAGGTGTGAGTATATTGTGTTAGGGGTGTGTGTGCGTAGTTGTGCAGGTGGCTGTGGCTGTGAGTGGATATATGTGTATAATGTGAGTCTGAGTAGGTATGAGTTCACGTGTATATAGGTGTATGTTTATGTATAAGATTATGTATAGATGCATAGGTATTTGGTATTTGTAGATATATGTAGGTGTTTGCATGTTTAATTGTGAGTATGTATAGATGTGTCTGTGTGTGCATGCATACACATATGTATTTTAGTGTGAGACCATGTATAGGCTGTATGTCAGATGGAATGAGAGAGAAAAAAAGAAATAGAAGAATCCAGAGAAAGAGAGAATAGAGAGAATAGTGAGGTTGATTGGACCCCTATCATATAGAGGGATTTTATTGTAAAGGGGAGTCTAGATTTGGTTCTGTAGGTGGCCTGTGTCATAGAAGGATTTGAGTAGGGGTAGATTTACAATTTTGTTGTTTAGGTATATATTTTTAGGGGTTGGCTTTGGAGACCAGGAGACCAGTTATGAGGTTATCTTAATTGTCTCTTGTAAGCGTCTCATAAATAGATCAAATAAGATCAAACATTCATATCCCTTTGAAAGAAGAGATACATACATCTATTAACCTAATTTCTTCCAGCTTTTTGCAGCCTCTGTGACATCTCTCTGAATTCATCCAGACATGAGGGGTGGATACTAACTTGAGACATACAATTTCTGGAGAGGAAATTATCTCTGCTCTGAGAAAATATTGGCTGAACATTTTGATAAGTAATCACTGCCCTTTCAGAAAACTCTTTCTAGGAGCAGAAGAGCAATTAGCTTCCTAAAAGCACTATATTTAAATTTTATTAATAAGAATGGGAAAAATCATTACAAAGTTAATTTCCTCTTTTTATATTTCTTTTAGCAAAATCACTTTTCTCCATCAGAGGTCAATTATTTTTCTTTGTCCTCACAACTTCAGTATATTTGCTGAAAACACTCAAAGGTTTATCACTAAAATTCAGTTTCTTTCGGAGGTGAAGATTTTTTCCTCCTCTCACACAGCCTATTTGAGTGAGTTGGGTGCTCTTTTTAAGTACAAAAAAATTCATGATAGAGATAAAAAAAAAAAAACAGTCTGTCCATAGCTTTCTGTTGTGTATAGGGAGTTTATTAGAATTAAAATAGTGCTCAGAATGATGCCTAATACATAATAAGTGCCCAGTGGATATCAACTTCTGTTACAAGAGCACAAGAAATGCCATTACCACCTTATTTCTCTCTTCTTTCCATTTCTTAGCTCAATATTCATTCTCAGAGAGGTTATTCTCTCATGATGACCCTATCTTCCTAGTCCCAGCAAACGTCCCAGGGAAAACTCTCATTGGCTCAGCTGAGGTCACATGCACATTCCTGAGCCAATTGCTGTAACTAGGCGGACTACACATGCTGATTTGAGAAATAATGGACGTGTACCTATTCTTGAAATTGGAAGCAGACATCTCTCCGAGGGAAAAGTTAATATGCTAGAGCCAAAACACTGGTAAATGGATAATGGACAGTTACAATAGCAAAGGCTATATAGAACCCTTGGGGAAAAATGGAGAAAAGCATGATTTATGTCTAAAATCACTGGTGTGGAAAAACCTGTGTCCAAATCAGACTAAAGCTAGTATCAAGATAAACTTTTATGAAGTTAAAACATAAGATAATATGAACTCCCCTTAAAAAGGATTTTTCCCACCATTGATAACAAAATAGCAACACATAGCACATAGTCTTGGGCATTCCTCTGTAGCTTTTACGTATATTAACTACTTTCATCCTCTCAGCAATCCTGTGACTTAGACCATTATCATGATCCCAGTTTTCAGATGATGAAATTATGGTGGAGACACATGAAGTAATTTACCCACATGGCATAGCTGGATTTTAAGCCAGCGTGGCTGTCTCCAGAGTTCACACTCTTGACAACTCTGCTACTCTGTTTCTCTGACAGTATATTTGTTATTTTTTAAAATTCCCTCTTTTTCTATTTTAAAATATTAATTAATTTGGTGCAAGTGTTTTTATTACATGGATGTCTTGTGTAATGCTTAAGTCAGGGCTTTTGGTGTGCCCATCACCAGAATAGTGTTCATTGTACCCAGTAGGTAAGTTTTGATGCCATCCTCCCCCCTCCTTAGTTTCTCATGTCTTTTATGTCACTTTGTGGCCATGTGTACCCATCTATTCACTCCCACTTATTAGTAAGAACATATGGTGTTTGGTTTTCCATTACTGAGATACTTCACTTAGGATAATGGTCTCCAGTTCCCTCCACATTGCTGCACGTGACATTATTTCATTCCTTTTTTTGGCTGAGTAGCACTACATGGTATATAAATACCACATTTTCTTTATCCACTCATGAACTGAAGGGCATCTTTAATGCTAGCAACGAGAGTAATAAAATAATGGCAGCTGCCACATATATTACATGTCATGCTAGGTTCTGTGCACCATGTTTTAGGTACATTTTTGGCTCATTCAAACCTCACTACAGTCCTCAAAGACTTCTTCTGTTGCTCTCTGCATTTACAAATGGAGAAAATGAAGCTAAAAGAGGTTAAATGATTTTCCCAAGGCTACTCAGCTAATGGTGAAGCCAGGATTAACACTTAGTTCTATTTGACTTCAAAAGCCATTCTCTTACTGGGTGAACTACCCAGCCTCTTTCGAAGGTTGTGTTTTGAGTTTTCTAAGATAAATGGAAAGAAAAGGGGTTGGTACAACATGTTCCAAAAGGAAAAGCTTGTATATCTCTTTATGTATTTGCATATTTAGGATTGTTGGTGTTGTCCTTGTCCCACAACAGACTGATAGTTCCAAGAAGACAGAAGGCATTCTGTTTTATTCACAATTGTTTTCCCAGGCTCATGCTGGCATATAGTAGGTCCTCAAAAAATCTATGTTGAATGAATGAAGAATTAAATGAGCTCAACATTCTCAACATTCTCCCCAGCCTGTGTGACACATCATAGCATGGGTTTGACCCATGAACATGGGTCAGATGAACATGTTTGTTTGACCAAATTATACTACTGAACTTCCTGTCTTACAGGAGATGGTATCGATGAAGCTGGACAATTTTGGAATTAGCCACACAGGTGTTTCTCTACAGCCAGCAAAAACTTTCCAGCCCAAACGATGAGGTAGTCTTAGAGAGCACTAATTCTCTTCTCTCCCCTAACCCTGTCACCTCTCCTGGTGTCCGGCGTGTCTGAATTCTATTTAAGGGCCTCAGAGTCATTTCTGGTGACACTTATATTACAGGAAGAGAGGTGAGCGGGTCATGTCAACACAGACAAGCCTGGACTTGGCACTTAGTTTTTCCAACAAGGTGTTTTCCTTGAGGTTGGCGTTACAAATAAAGAGCTGACCCGTGGTGTCAAGCAATCGTGCGTAGGAGCAGGAGGAGAAAGGAGAAGAGAGAGATGCGGGGGCAGCTTTCTCCCGGCATGTATGTGAATAGTTCCAATAAGCTGTCAAATCAAATTAAAGTTCAAAACATACAGCCTTCAATTTGATTTCACTCAGATGCCGACCGCTGCTCAGAGGGAATACGATCGATTCTGTTTTGACAGGTCTTGATGTGCGCTAAGCAGGCACAGTCTCCGCTCTGTGCCAGATTAATAAAAGTTCACCTTAATTTGCAACTTAAATAGAACCATCTCTGGGGTTGAAATGATGCTTCTCATGTCCTCACCTGCTCTGCCCACGCTGCTGTCTCATCCCTCAATCCTCTTCTCTTTCTTACTCTTCAACTTCATCTTCCTCTCCCCTTTCCTCTTTTTGATTCTTAGCACCGTTTTAGATGTTTCTCCTTTTCATCTTCTCTTCTCTATACTAAAAAAAAATACATATGTGTATGTATATATATATGCATATATATAGGATCCCTCCCATGTGCCAGGCACGGTGCTTTTGCTTTTCATGCGTTGCCTTATTTAAATTCCAGGACATCCTTATGAAGTGGGAGGAAATGGTGCCTGTTTTACAGATGAGAAAACAGAAGCTCTTAGTGCTTTAGAGCTTGCCTAGAATTGTACAGCTAGCAGGTGGCAGAGTTGGGGAATCAGACTCAGACCTCTCTGATTCTAAAAGTCCGTGCTCTTTCCATGACATCAGTGGTCCTGAACTCTGGAAGAACATTAGCCCTACCTAGGGAGCTCTAAAAGTGTCAGAGCTTGGGCATCACTCCCAGACATGCACATTTAGTTCCTCTGTGTGGAGGGAGGCTGGGATGGGGAGCTGCCCCCCAATATCCTGTTTTTTCTTTATGCCCATTTGTCTCAGCCCACAAGCAGATGCATATGTTCAGGTGTACAACAGAAAGGCCCTTAAGACTGAAAGATTCCTTCTCCTGCACCTGCTGTGGGGAGGGACCTGCCTTTGGAGAAGTCCGTGGTGCCAGGAAGCACAGATGTGTTTTTGTGCTTGTGATGCAGGTGGGCAAGTGGGAGAACCAGACCCTTAGCCTGCGGCACGCCGTGTGGCCCAGGTACAAGTCCTTCTCAGACTGTGAGCCGGACGACAACCATCTGAGCATCGTCACGCTGGAGGAGGCCCCGTTTGTCATCGTGGAAGACATAGACCCGCTGACCGAGACGTGTGTGCGGAACACAGTGCCGTGTCGGAAGTTCGTCAAAATCAAGTGAGTGCCGGGGATGCTGCAGGCTGAATGTGCCCAGTCCTTTAAAATAGCATGTATCATTGATAATAACAAGGCCCATAATTTAATAACATGTAATATAAAATATACTCTACTATAATAGCTATAACATAATAATTGATTTAAAGAAGACTTAAGTAAATGGCTGGAGATGCACCAAGCTTGCATTCATTTAATTCCAACAGCAATATGAGGTGGGTAGTTTTGCCTTTTGTAAATAACGTGATAAAACTGACTTATAGGGAGATTAAGAAATATGTTCAAAGCCACCCAGCTAGGAAATGGAAGAGATAGGCCACAAACACTGGTCCGGCAGATGCTACAGTTGTATTTTTAACCCTTGTGTTGAAGCAACCCTCCCTTTCAGTCTTTTTAAAAATAATTATTTCTTTTGTACTTTTCTGGCTGCCCCTCCCACCACTCCCTTTCCAGCACATTCCTCTTCCTTCCATCTCTTTTCTATTTCCCAAATCCACACTTTTCAAAAATTTTAAGAACTTCTCTCCACTTGGGGTTAAACACACACTTTGCATGGGACCTTCTGATGAGATTCAGGTGGAAACTGAGCTTCTAGCAGTTTCCCAGCTCACCAGCAGCAAGCAAGCATTGCATCTGTGTCGCTTCCCCTTTTGTTACGACTGAAAAAGGACACAGAAAGCTCCACAGCCAAGCCCAAGGCCCTGATCCTGGTCTTTCCTGATGTAAACATGAGCTGCCATTGTGGAGGACTCACCAAAGGAAAAGGCCCACTATTCGATGTAAATCTTTTTTTCTGAGTATTTTCTCATCATCTCCTTTCACCTGGACAATTCTTACGTGTCCCTTAAGTTTGGCCACCGCCTCCCCAAGATGATTAGCTACCTCCACAGTACCCTGGACATATCCCCATCCCTACCCTTATCACCTGTTTTTATAGTTTCTAGTTCGTCTGTCTCTTTCCCTGGCTCATGAGCTGCCTACATATAAGGAATGTTGTCTTATTAATCTTTGTACGCTCAGTTACAAGGACAGAGCACGATACACCGATGTTTGTTCCATGAGTAGATGACGAACAGGTACTTTTACTCCCACGTTCCAAACTCGAACCTCAGTCATTATTAAACAAGATGCAAGTACCCAGATCTCACTGCTTGGGATCAGGGTTTACTTTTAAATATATATATATAATTAATAATTGTATTGTGAAGATTACTATTTTGGTTTGGAGAACATTTTATCAATGAGGTCATTAAAGTTAGCCTCTTTGGAGTTGAAATTTGGAATAGATCCTGCGATAAATAAATATGTCCCTCCTACATAGGCCTTCCCCTCTCCAGTGCCCCCACTTTGCTCTCAGGGCTGGACTTTTCCTTTGGTAAACAGTCCCCCTGCCTCGAGGTCCAGGAGGAGGTGAGGCACACTCAGGGAAGGCAAGGAGGTAGCCCTATTTGGATTCCTTTATAACTAAATAAAACAGATATTGTTATAAACAAAGTTATAAAAGAAGAATAAATAAGTATGCATTAAGCACAGTTTATGTGTTAGGCACAGTTCCGAGCACAGGGGATAGATACATCGATGAACAGAGAAGACAAAAGACAAGGACCTTGCAGCCATGGATCACACACTGTTAGAAAACAGCTAGACCAGTGGGGGAACAGGGCAACTCCATGCTTTGATCAGCCCTGTGGAGGTTATAAAGAAGGCGGTGTGAGATGAGAGTAAATTGGGGTATGTGGGGCACTTTAGCTCATACAGGAAAGGTTTCAGGTGATATAGAAAGGGTGAGAAGAGGCCAGACATGTGAAGATGTGGGGAAAGAGCCTTCCAGGTAGAGAGGACAGCAGGTGTAGAGGCCCAGAGGAGGGAAGGAGCTTGGAAGTTTGGGAAGCAGAAGGAAACCCAGGGCAGTGCTGGAGAGTGATGAGCTGCAAGAAGGATGGAGAGAGGATAAAGCCGGGAAGTTGTCACACGAGGATCTGACTTGGGTGGATGTTCTTTGAGCAGAGCTTGGGCAGATGAAGAAAGCAGAGTGGCTGGCAGAAAGCCAAGCATGCAGCCTCCTTCACGGCAACGAAGCCCTCTGTGTTTCAACAGCGCCGATCACGGGGGGCCTCCTGTGCTTCACAATCAATAATAGGAGTTTAGAATCTTTAAAATCAAAAGCCCTGGAGCTGGAAACAAGTAGATCCCCAAGTCCTGAGTCACATTTGTATGAAGGAAAGGAACCAGAATAAATCACTTTCTTTAAAAGAATTGACTTTTCCACCGGAAGACTATAAACAGCTTACCAGGTTCAAATGCACGTTCTTGGTTTCTATGGGGAGGTAGCGGCTTGAAGCTTTCCTTTTTCCACTTGGGGAAATGAGAAGTTTACTGTGTTTCTAGATAATATTATTAAAGTCTTTGACTTACCTGACAGCAGTAGAAAATTACCAGGATCCACGAATCCCAGCGTTAACCCAGATTAGATCAATTGTGTTTCTTAAAGGTAACATTTTTGAGGCAGGCAAAAAGTATTCCTGTTAGACAACATGATTGTATTTGTTTTCTCGGTAATAGTCTTCCAGGGAAAACTCTTTGTTTCTCACCTCTAGTAAATGGTGGGGCCTCGAAGGCACACATCAATCTTCTAAAAACCCAGGTAAAAAGAAATGAGCTGAGAAATCAGACTTTCCTTCTAGTCTGTTAGTTGGGTGGTAAAGATGTGGAGAAAACATTGGAAAAATTATTTGGCCTGATACGTAGGAAGAAATGGTCATACTGTCAATCAAACCCCCCAACTATCAAATCAGTGGCAGGAAGAGAGGACATTTATTTTTAAGTGCTTACGAGAGAAGAGCTTTAGATACTTTATTTAATCTTCCCCACTCTCTTGCAAAATAAGTATCTGATTTCTCAATTTACAAATGAGCAGACTGAGGCTTTGCGTGGGACGAGACTTGCCTGAGTTTCCAGGGTTGAGAGGAGCCAACCCAGGCCCTGAACGCAGCTCCGTCAGAATTGTGTGACTCTGCTCTTACCCACTGGCCACACTGGGGAATCAGAGAGCCAGCAAACTGGACCATTTGTTGGATCCCTTTCCCCATATTTATTTTTATGAGTCATGTTTTTTCTTTTGGGTGGTGGTAGAGTGCTGAGGGAGATGGCACGGGGACCGTTTCTCAGATGTCTGTGCAGTTAAGTCACACCCCCTCCACACCCACACAAGGGCTGTGATAGGAACCAGCAGAAGTTTCCAATGACAGGCTGGTCTGTGATTCCATAATCACCATGAGAAATTCAACTATTGCAGTTGCTGCCTGTCTTTTTCATCCTGTGTCCCCAGGGACCCAGTTTCTTGTCTTGCACACAGTAGGTACTCAGTGGGTGCCTGTTGGGTGAAAATGCATCAGTGACCATCTGTATGTAGAAATACACCTCGTATTCAGGGATGTGGGGGGACACTTATCTCATAAACTGGCTGAGGTTTCCAGTGAGACCAAAGAAAGCCACTCTATGCCTGTGGCCCCAAATCTTAAACTTGGGACATTCATAACTTCCGCCTAAACTCAGGAATCTTGACCAGGTGGAGGAAGAGGCTGTGATAGGAAGAGCAGGGAAGGAGCAGAGAATGAAGGAGACACAAATGAGCAGAGGTAGGGAGGAGGCGTCCATGGCCTACAGTGGCTGGGAAGAAAAAGAGAAATTTCGATTTTGATACATTTTTCAGAGCCACATATAGCAAGTAGGAAATGGTTTCTGGACATCTCATTAATTTAATATACTTAGGACACATTTCTATCACATTTATGGCAATTTTAACTCCAGCATGACCCCCTCTGCTCTGGGTAATTGGTGGGGGTGGGGCAGGCACCTGCCTCCTATGACGCCACAGCATTGAGGTCAACAGTCATCACGTGAATATATGCGGATGTGGCCGTCCCCTACCCAGGCTGGTCATTCAGCCTCTGGGCAAGAGAGCAAAGTCCCCACGGTGGTCTGGGCTGACAGAAGCAGGATGGTTGAGCAGAAGCTGGGGCAGGATGGGAGGGGTGTAATGGTGAAGACAGCAATTCAGGAGAGGTGATCTGTCATCCTGAATAAAGGGATGCATTGGAAAAAAGGTGTCATTTGCAACCCGCTTCCATCACTCAAAATTATATGGTCAGGTCTGTCCACATTCATAGATATACATATTGGTATACATCAATGGTGCTTGATGTGTGTGTATCTCCAATTACATGGGTAGTACATACTCACTAGATAATTTGGGGTAAAAAACCCTAAAAATATGAAAAAGAGGAAAAAACTGTTTTCCACCATGCAAAACAGCTATGCTTCACATTTCATTGTTTCTCCATAGCTCATCTGTTTTCACGTAGCTGTGATTATTCTGTTTGTACCACCATGTAACCTACTTTTTTCATATGATGTGGAAACATAAGTATTTTCTTATTATGATGTTGGGTTTCCGTAAACATCATTTCAGTGCTTAGGTAACACTCTAATGTGTAGATGTGGCCAAAAATGGAATATGCAAACAGAGCACATGTTTCATGACAGGCATGACTCAAAGATAGAGTTGAGCTAACAGATGTCCCAGTGCAAGGAGGAATGGAATCAAGTATACTGCCCAAAGAGGCCTTGGTCTTCCTACATGAGTTGTCTAAGTACTTTTTGCTATCAACTAGGTAGACCAGTGTTTCCTAACTTTTGAAAGGTGTTTATGGTTTGTGTGGGTGTCCTTTGAGTATGATTTCAGGTGAAGAAAGCAGAGTGGCTCATACAAAGCAATGAACATAACCTTGGTGGATTCTACGATAGCCTTTAAAATGGCAATGCTCTCTATATGCTAGTAGGGCTTTTTGCTCATCAGGAACATTGATTTTTAAGAAGTGTCACCTTTTATACTTCAGCCCATGTAGGCAGGTAGTGCAAATGTTATGAATGAGCCCTCATGTAACATTCAGCCCTATCAAGAGAAGTTAAGTCCATGAACTCAGGCATGAGGTATGACTCAGGTCTCCTGACTGTTAGCTGAGGAATTTTCTAGGTACCCTAACTTCTTCCCTTTGGTTTCAAGCCTCTGTAATGACAGGATGAAGTAAAACCCCACTTCACCTGGGAATTCCACATCCTTCTCTCCTCCATATTCCAATACCTTTTTATGATTCGCTTTAGATCAGATGACTAAACTCTGGTCTAAAGAAGTTGTATGTGCTATAAACTCACAAAAAAAGAGTTGGTAACTCTTACCTGTTTAGTGGGAGTAAAAATACCACCTAATTTAGAGAAATGTCAGGGAGATTAATTCAAAAATTAATATAAAGCTCTTAAGATAATGCCTTGCAAATAGTAATTACTCAATAGATGTTACCTGTTGTCATGATAACTGCTGTGATTAAGAACACTTTCTACTCTCGCTGTCATGCACTCACTGCATGTCTTTGGAAAAGCCACTTCCCCTTGCGGAGCTTCAATTTCCCATGTGGAAAACACGAGAAGGGTGTAGCTAACGATTGTGAGTAAACCTTCCAGTACTAACATTCTGTGGTCTTGGGATTTTCCTTACAGCAATTCAACCAACGAGGGGATGAATGTTAAAAAATGCTGCAAAGGGTTCTGCATTGATATTCTAAAGAAGCTCTCCAGGACTGTGAAGTTTACTTATGATCTGTACTTGGTGACTAACGGGAAGCACGGCAAAAAAGTTAACAATGTGTGGAATGGAATGATTGGAGAAGTAAGTTACCTTTTCATCCCCCCCCACCCCCACCCCCCGCCAGAACCTTAGGGATGTAGAGAGGAAAAGTGAAAGTATTGTTGTGTGGTTTTTTTTGCCTTGCATCCAGGTGGTCTATCAACGGGCAGTAATGGCCGTGGGCTCGCTCACCATCAACGAGGAACGTTCTGAAGTGGTGGACTTCTCCGTGCCCTTCGTGGAGACGGGGATCAGCGTCATGGTTTCGAGAAGCAATGGCACTGTCTCACCTTCTGCTTTTCTAGGTGTGTGAACCTGATAGCAACTATTGCTTTCCCACAAGGAATTATACATATTCTGGCTTGTTTGCTATCGCCTTGTTCGCTTGATCACATCAGCATATTCCAGAGCATGTTGCATTTGAATGATGCCAATTCACTTTTTCCCCCAGTTCACATCTTTAGTTTGGAAATACCTGCTGAAAAAAAGAATACTATCACATATTCAGATAATGGTCTTGACTGTATAGAATGTAATTTAATAGATATATTGCTTAGAGCTGCCTTGAAAACATTTTAAAAATAAACCTGTCTGTCCACAGTTAATTTAAATCATCCCATCAACCCTTATTCAGCATCCACATACCCATCCTCCATCCCACACAGAATGACAGTCATTTATTTACTAGATGTAAGAATGAAAATAATGATGACTGCACAATGATTTATGGCAGTATTTGGATAAATGAAGTAGAAGTAGTCTGAATAGTATCCTCTGATTTAAAATTAATGAAATCAGATTTTAAATGTGGCCATCCATTAAGCCAAATGGTTTGTAAAGCAGGAGATTTTTTGACTCTCCTTTGAACCATTTCATAAATTTATGTTTTTACATAAAAGGCATTTTTTTAAATCTAGGAAGAGCTATATTTTCTATCATCTGGTTTTCTTTAGCACTGTAACTGTATGTACATTAGATAGCTTGGCTGGACTGTTGAAACTTCACAGACCATAGTCAAGCACTATTAAAATTTTTTTTATCTAAAGGAAAATGTTATGTTAACTGGTTATCATAAATGATCTTTGATAGTGGCTGTCTTGTTGAAGATCATGAAATTCAGATGATTAATTCCCCCTTGGCACTCTCATAAAAGTGGGTTTGTCTCAAATTTGGGAAGCATATGACAAGCTTTAATCTCTAGAGGAAAACTGCATGAGAGAGGGAAAATAGTTATATTAAGATCAACTAAATTTCTTACATTTTCTCAGAGGCAAAAACTTTATCTATTAAAGAAAATTACCAACTAGAACTGATTTGTGGACACCATCTCCAAGCTCATTGCCTTATTCCTCCACAGTCTTCATTTATATGTAATGTTAGCATCCAGTGACACTTTTATGCTTTATTCTCTTGAGTGAAATGTTGACTAACAGGATTTTGGATACTGCCTAACTTACAGAGGCATATGGATTTACTATTTTTCAATTTTTGATAATCCATTTAAGCTGCTGAAATCCTTGCCATTCACTGGATTTGATTTTGCGCTCATTGCTTCAAATTTTATAACCTTTGTTGGAGTAATGTAGACCTTGACAAATACATACCTCATTATGTTCCTTTTGTTTCTTCATTTGACATAGATTCAGATACTCAAACATCCCACGCCATCAGTATACCCAGCTTGGAGAATTATTTAACCTCTATTCTTAAGTATTAAGTAGTTTTTAATCTCTTAATCATTTATTTATTTATCTTCCTTTTTGGATACACCTCATTACTGAATTGCTGTGATTTCAGGGACATTTACTACTCAATAAGGGAGCATCACTATATAAAAAAAAAATGCAGCCAACTGATATTGACAACACATGAAGACTCTCATTAATTATTGGATGGCCATCCATTCTTTAGTCTCTCCTAGTCATTTTTTCTCATTCCCTATTAGTCTCTCTGACAAGGATCCTTTGCCCTGGCTGTTAAGAAAGGGTTGGAGGAAGTGAGGTTCATAGAACAAAATAGAAAGAAATTAGTTTCTTTTCACGAATTGTTCCTGTATCGCCTTAGTGAGTTTGAGAGAACTGTTTTCCAGTTCAATCAGAGAGGAAAAAAATCGATTGGTGTGTTTCATAAAAATGGGTCACTGATATTTAATCTGGCCTCAGCCCAGTTTCCCTAGATTTTTGTCTTACCTGCATCTGTAGAACATTTCCATAAAAAGTCAAGTATTTTGCTAAATTTAGCAAATCATCCTTTGTCCCATACTTTTCCTGCTGTATCTTTAAAAATGAAATAAAATAAATTGTAGCCAGAGGAAACTATTTTCAGAGCTGTTTTTACACAGTAGGCTTAATATTTTTCCTAGTCACTAAATTACATCCCTGTTCGATTGACTGTGCACCCTCTTATTTACGGTCATTATCTGCAGGTTTGGAAAGTCATAATGAACCACGCTAAGCTACATTTTTCCATTCACTGGCTCAGTCATCTGGAAGAGCCAAAACATTCAAAATCTGATTGCATTGCTCTTCATTATTTCTTATTCTCTCTCCTCCGCAAAGTCCATTAACTCACATCGGAAACACTCACAGGTAATGCCTCTGAGCTTTTGTGCGAAAATGTAACCAGTGGCTCTTCAAGGACAGAGATGACGTCTCTTGCAATATTTCCATCTAGTTAATTCTAAAGACTTTTCAAGCGAGTTGGATTCTTTGATCCAAAGAAATCCTGACCTGCTGCCTCCTAGATTGAAGTTCCTTCGTGGACAAATATTGAATGTTTTAAGCTATTAGAGGAGGTAATCCAGAGCTATTTAACATATCTCTGGGTCACTCCTCAGACACTGTCAATACAGTGCTTCTACAGTGTCCTAATGTTTTTCTTCATCACAAAAGTGGTTTGTGTGTGTGTGTGTGTGTGTGTGTGTGTGTGTGGTGTCTGAGAATAACAAGCCTTTGGGGGCACTCATAGGTACTTCATTTCCTAAATCCAGAACACTGCAGCAGAATCTTTTTTATCTCTGTGTCATGCTCACAAGTTAAGGGACATTTATGGTCACTTCCAAGTGAGAAAACATCTGGGATCAGTTGCTTGATCAACGGCTGCCTAATTTCTGACCAGTGTGTTAGTGACTAGCATGCACCTGCCAAATGAAGTCCACTGCAGGCTCACAGGTGTTGACATGTGAATAGAGGAATTCAGTAAGGACTTCCTCTAATTTTTAAATAATGTTATCACAGCATGCAGAAAAATGGAAGTGATCAGATTAAAAAGTGCTTTTTAAAAAAGGGCACCAGGACACCAGGGCACCTTTTCAGCACCATGGACAGCATACGGTCTCCATCACTTCTGGCTTTAATGACGGAATCAAAAAGCTATTCCAACGACACCAATTGGACATCAGACTGAGGTGGGGGGTGGGGGAGGGGATGGGGATATGCCTACACAATGAGTGCATTGCGCACCGTTTGGGGAGTGGTAACACTTGAAGGTGCTGACTCGGGAAAGGGGTGGTGGGGAAAAAAATATGAAACTATTGCTTTTAACTTGCAAAAAAAAAAAAAAAAAAAAAAGAAATGAGGATAAAAATAGAACCTCCTTGTAGGATTCCTGTAGGAGGGTACAAATAAAGCATGTAGCCTTGCACAAAAAAAAAAAGCTATTCCATTTAATATATTGTGTGTATAAGTGTGTGAGCCACACTGAAAAATGCCTTACATGTGTGTGCTCATTTACCTATTGCAATGACCCTCCTCTGGTAAAACACCCCATGCCATCAGTGTACCCAACTTGGAGAATTACTTTATCTCTATTCTTGAATATTAATCATTTGTTTATTTATCTTCTCTTTTGGACACACCTAATTACTAAATTGCTGTGATTTCAGGGACATTTACTACTCAAGATAAATTTAACTAAAATAAATTTCAGTGTTATCTCATTGATTTCTTGGAGTTCAACGTATGTTATTTAGGTCAAGTAAGTTATGTTGTTACCTGTTGCTTTTTAAGGTATCTGCACTATCAAAATACATTGCAAAGCATTCCTTGCAGCTTTTAAATTAAAACAGTAGAGTTAAAGTTCAGGCATATTAGTTCCTTTTTACACAATAAGCTCATTAAATTGGAATGTATGTTAGATAGTAACAGGCTCTAACAAGAAGGTGGCCTGTTATTAGCATCATACTTCATTATTACTAGTAGCTCCATTAGAAAAACAATTTAAAAATAGTAAAATGTTTATTGTTCAAGAGGCATTATTGGACTTATTTTACCTTTGAAAAATGTTTGCTTGTGGAACTTAAAAAAGAATTTTAAGTTCATTGGTGTCCGTGGGCAGTTTCTTCGCAATGATATATTCTGGTGGAGAAGTACTCATTTTTAAAATGTTAGTACCTGTTGATTTTCTAGCACATCTATATCATAAATGGATAAAATGGCTTCAATCAGCTAATTTTCATATCCTCAATCGAGTTGAATAGAAATGTTAATTTATTTTACATAGTATCTCTTACCTTTCTAGAGTGTTCTAAGGTTTAGAAGCTTGTGACTTGGCCTCCCCTTCTGGGACATCCACCTACTTCCTAAGTCACATGCAAATGAACTGATGAAACCTACCTTTTGGGAAAATAACCATCTATCCATCTACTCCTTCATGACCTCTACTCTTTAAGGGATGGTTTTTTATTGAATATAACATCCTTAATAGACTTTCGATTGCAATTTAGCCTGTTACCAACATCAAAAAGATGAATAAAACTGTAGCAATCTTATCGATTTGATGCGGAAGGTGAAATGCAGAGTGTGGTAGCAGTGGTGGCACATTATGACTTTCCAATATTCATACTAACCCAATGATTTTATAATCCTTTCCTAATAGGTTATAATTCTCCCTTTGCTTTTGGGGTTCCCTGCATATCATCCCTCCAGTATGTAAAAATAAAAATAAAAACATACCAGTCTGCAGGAGCCTTATGGCTGTTTAGGTCTAGTCTTGCTTCTCCCTAGCTTTGGCCCCCTGATGGTTCTGTAATTTATAGGACCCTGTGGCCTGTTTTTCTGCCTTGTAACTTTCTTTTTTGGTCTTACTGTTCTTTTTTTGTTGTTACTATCCTTGGCCTAATTTGTAAAATGTCATATGCTCTTCTCTATTTTTATCGTATTACATGCAGTCTTGTAGAATACCTCACCTATTCTGTAGAATAAAGAATGGTTTAAATGTATGAATAAAAAACGACCAGCTTCTTTTGAATGATCGGATTCGTGTTAAAGAAAATCTTTTGGTGATCCTGCAAATGGATGTCTGGGCTTCCTGTGCAGGGTGAGGAAGAGCTAACGGACGGCGTTTCCATCCCTCTGGTCTGTTTATTTGCAGAGCCCTTCAGCGCCTCTGTCTGGGTGATGATGTTCGTGATGCTGCTCATTGTTTCTGCCATAGCTGTTTTTGTCTTCGAATACTTCAGTCCTGTTGGGTACAACAGAAATTTAGCCAAAGGGAAAGGTAAGGAAGCTTTCTTGAGCACGATTTCAATGCTGATGCTATTTCATTTACCTTCAGTGAAGATTTCCATTTTAGAACACATCAACCGATATTGCCTTGGTATGCCATCCTACGAATGCTATCGTGTCGTTGATATTACTTATGCCAGACAAGTATGATTTATTCACTTCAACTGAAAGAAGGATAAAACAAAATAAAACATTTTAATCTTGTTATAATGTGAAGTCAAGAGTTATTAGCTAAAAACCACTGATATTCAATTTGTTAAGAAAGCAGATTTGAAGAAGGATTCCTTTGGCAATTAATTTTTAAAATGTGTGTCAAAAGAAATGCTAAAATTATAGTGAGCCTCAACTTCAGTCTATGCAGAGAAAATGGCTTTAGAGAAGCTAGTTTAAGAACATTCTTCAAACTACTGAATCAATTTGCATCAGGTGAGCAATAAATATAACTACAAATGGCATCTTTCCCCAAAGAGTTACATGTTCCTCTTGATAGTGCCTGACCTCAGTGCATCATGTTTGATAAAAAGGCAATTAGTAGATATAAAATTGAATTGAGAGGCATTCAGTGCCTATAAATCATTAAAAGACTCCCACTGTAGCCAGGGTTCATGTCATATACATAAACACATTACAGCATTTTGAGTCGGTTTCCCCCAATGCACAACACCTTCTAAGTGGATGTTATCAGAGAGGTGCCATGACCAAATCTCTTGCCCAGAAAATGACTTGTTATGGTGGAGGATAGGATATCTTAAAGTCTCAAATGCTCTGAAAAACAGGACACCTTCATTTGATACATCTCCTTTCTACTTGGAAGTTCCAGTATTAGAAACAGCAGGTCCTGGGAATCTCGTAAGGAACTTAGTTTTATTGAAATATTCTTAACCACTGAAGCGTGATGACTACTACCTAAACCATCTCCAATCCACCAAACAGTAAAAATGCCATACATGATCATCGTGTGCTTAGTGGGACATTGCAAGCCTTCACTAAAAGGGTAATGGAAAGTGAACACTGACATCACAGCATAGCATTAAGGAACTTTCCAACAGGGTGCAGTCTGAGACAATTTCTCTAAGTGATCACACTGTGCTAGAGCAGATCTTTACATTTGCCTAATCCAAGTTTGTGGTGTTGTGATTTACACATTTATTCAATAAATATTTGTCAAGTGGGTATTATGTGCTAAGTACTGTATTGGTAAATCCCAGAGAGAGACTCCTTGATTCTCAGGAGCTTAGGGTTTAATTGTGGAGATAACATGTAAACACATATATTTAATAATCACAGATTGTAATAAATACCAAGAAAAAGAAGAAAAGAGTGGTGTGATGATGATGGTGTGGGACACTGCGTCAGATAGGACGGTCACCCGGGAAAGGATGATCGTAGAGCTGACACCTGAAGGATGAGAGAGAGTCAGTCATGTGTAAAATAGACAAAATCATTCCATGCCAGAGGAACAGCGAACACAAAAGCCTCGAGGGGGAAGTCAATCTTGGTGTGTTCAGGAAATAGAAGAGATGTGAGCGAGTGAGGCGGGCAATAGCATAAGATGAAGTCAGAGGGATAGGCAGTTGACTACCGCAGGATTTCGGATTTTCTTCCAGCCTCCATGGGAGGGAGCACAGGTACAATGCGAAAAGGTCGCTGGGGATTACTCTGTCAACATAGTGGGAGGGGATGGCAACAGTGGAAGCAGGAAGGCCAGTTAAGAAAGTGTCAGTTTTCCAAGAGAAAGGATTACAGTGGCTTGGTCTTGGTCGAGAGCAGTGAGGATGGAGATAAGCGGATAAATGTGAGACATACCTTGGAAGGTTAAAAATGGTCCCAAGGCCATCCCGTGCATAATTTCCCCCCTGACTGAAGCACGCATGATAAGGCTATTGTAAAGCAAAGAACCTGGCGTGCTGACTCCGTGGACGTTCCAACGTACTCATCTGTTTCCTGCGTATCTGCGTGTGGCAACTCTCAGGAAAATGACAGCGACTTGTTTCTTTGTGCAAAATGGCTTTTTTGTTATGTTTCACTGCACTTTATGGGGAAAGTTGTATGGCCCAGTAATAGTATTCATGAATCCGGAATTCCTGAAAGTCTTAGATAGATCCTTTGCAACTGTCTATTTATGATTCCAAAGTAGCTGTCACTTCCGATCAATATGCCTCCCTAATAAAAAATTAAGTAGTTCATAAAGTTAACTAGATTGACTCTAATTATTTTTTTCCTTCAGAGTTCCTAGCCTCATGGAAATAAGCCCAGAAGATCATAAAACTAAGCAAAGAGAAAACAAGAGATTGAGAATAATAGGATTAATTGCCTTCTCTTCAATGTGTTGTGTTATGGATGTTATAAGTATTGCTGTAGCCTGTGTCTGGCCTCTGATATGCAGAAAGCTTGCTTTCCTAGGCTTCCTGCCCAGAACCTCATAACTTCCATCAATCTGAATTCATTTCTCCATTTTATTTATTGCCCATTCTGCTTCCATTGCCAACTGAGGTCTAAGTGGATCATTTTTTCATATCTTCATTTACTTAAATGACATAAAAATTAACCTTCTGTTAAACGAAGACCTTTTTTCTCCATGAAATAAGGGCATAAATTGATTCTTTTTTTTTCCCTGTGCGAAACAAAGACTTGAAAACCCTAACATTTGTGTTTTATAGCCTACGTATTCCCCATCCCAATAAATTTTGGCATATTGTTCTGCCTTTTTAGTTAAGTCTGTTGCGAGGAACATTTAAGAATCTTAAAAGGGACCTACAGCTCTTGCAAGGATACAGTGAGGGAAAAAAGTGCTGTGATGCCAGTGTTCATTTTCCATGACCCTGCAACGCGATATCTTCCATCTGTGAAGTGTTGGAAGAATTAAGCTCTATTGTTTCATTCCTTAATGTCCCCATTTGGAGAGTTTTTCAGTTTGGTTTAATTCCTATATTGTGCACACTTTACATCTGAGTTTGAACGGGAGCAATTACTCAGGACAATCGGATTAGAATACCAAACATCGGTCCCACTGAATGGCATGGATCTTATACAACAGCACGTCCAACGAATTCTGAAGCAGCCCCCATGCACACGTGATTACCAGGCTTTCTTTATATTTATTAAGAAGATCAGTTTTCCCAAATGGAAATCAAATCCAAATTTAAAACAGGTCACGACACTACTTCTTATTCAAAGCCTCATTTTGCACAACCATTTTCTTTTCCTTTCTTTATTGTCTTCTTTTAAAGAAATGCAGCAGAAGTCCAGTTAGATAGAAATGTAGGAAGGATGCTAATTTTTTTTTTTTTAAAGTTATTGGGGCTACGGTTCCAGGGCAATGACAGGACACAGCTATGATATAATTCCACCTTCTGGCAACCTCCAGTGTTGCGGGGGCTGCCATATAATGATCATATATGCACAAGTTTGTATTTTGAGAAAATGCTGAAAATGACTTTTCTGCCTTTTGCAGCACCCCATGGGCCTTCTTTTACGATTGGAAAAGCTATATGGCTCCTCTGGGGCCTGGTGTTCAACAACTCCGTGCCTGTCCAGAATCCTAAAGGAACCACCAGTAAGATCATGGTGTCCGTGTGGGCCTTCTTCGCCGTCATCTTCCTGGCCAGCTACACGGCCAACCTGGCTGCTTTCATGATCCAGGAGGAATTTGTGGACCAAGTGACTGGCCTCAGTGACAAAAAGGTAAGATCACTTGGTTTTCCTCTCCATCTGAGGGGTGGTCTTAACTGTTTGTTAAGGAGGGAGTGATTCAGGTGCCTCTCGTGTGGACCCATCAACTCTAAAGCACAAAGCCACGTGGTTTTTTTTTTTCCTTAACTCAAATTGTCATATTTCTGAAAACTTTAGGAACAGAACCTTAAGCTTAGCTCTAAGGTCTAAAAGATTCCAGGTCTAATTTGGAAGCACAGGTTTCCCAAGTGGTCATTTTCCTCATTCGTATGATCTTTCTGATGTTAGTGACAGTCTATGATTCAAGAGCACAGTATAGCTTAGGTTGAAATTCATCCTTTCGAGGTCAGCATGGTGTTGGGGAAGGTCCTCTAGCCTGGACCAGGAAACACTTGGGAGAAGAAGGTTGTAGGGTTAGGTACCTCCTACTCTGTGACCTTGGATGAGTCTCTTGTACACTTTGTGCCGTGGATTCCTCATCTGCGACATGAAAGAAAAGGTCATCTCTTGGCCTTAGCTAGAGACGATACTATCTGACAACTCCTCTAAACTATACAGCCAAATCAGCCTTATCATTGGCACTTGTGACTCACCTGAAATTTCTACACAGCACACAAAAGCAGCAGAGACCACAGCACACAAAAGAAGCAGACAGGATTTTCTTTCTTTTTTTTCTTTTAAAGTTCCCACTGGTTCTTTGTACTCAGACACATCTCCACTCTTCCCTCATGGGGCTGTGCTTCCCACGTCAGTAGGATGGGAGTGTTCACACCTGCTCTCTGCTTTCTCCACTGCAATCTAATGAGGGTTTGGGGGTTTGAGTGGCTATTCAGAAATGCACACAGAGGAAGAAAAGAGGAAAACCGGGTGCATCCTCCTTTTGAAATTCTAGTTCAGGAAACAAATCGTGACTTGCTAAGCTCAGCAATGTTGAGACTGCAGCACCGCAGAGATTTTTCTGTTTGGTGTGTGTGAGGATAATTTGTCTCTCTTTATAAAACCTCGCTATCCTATCTTGTTGACATAAGTCTACATATATCCTGTCGGCATTCATGCACAAAGTGCTGAATAGAAAATCAGTCCGTGAAAAGCCTCTGCCACTTCCCCATGACATATGCTGTGGTTGAAAGAGGTACAGAGAGTCTTGTCAAGAGAGATGGTGAGGGTCGGGGCTAAAGATGGAATCACTGTCACGAAGATGCTGTCTCAGTGGTTGTCCTCTCTGATGGCTTCCGGCGTAGCCTGAGTCAGGGCCACTCTGCTTGCCATGATGCAAAAAGCCCTGTGTTACCAACCTCCTCCCACGTGCTTCCTCCCTTTTTCTTAAACACTCTTACCCTCTTATTTCCGTCTCAATGGCCTTGAGCTTCCTGTGTCCTCCGCCTAGAATGTTCTCCCCCCCCAGTCTTCTCATGGTTGAATCTGGCCTGTCTTTCCTGGCTACTGTGATGAACTTGCAGACTGAGCTCAGGCTCCCAAGAAATTTAAATTCTAGTAGGAAGACATAAGCAACACACACATAAGCATCAAGAAAGAGGCAGCTTTCAGGCAGGAATACGTGTTATAAAAGAGATAAAACCGATGAGACTATAATTGGCTTGAGGGAAGAGGACCCCAGGGATGTGCTTTGGATGGAGTTGTCTTGCACTGAGGGATGCTCGGTGCATGCTTGCTTGTTGGATGAAAAATGCAGGGTGTGTTGCACATTATACGCACCCCACTTGGATTTTCTGGAGTCCCTTTTCCAGCCCTGTTTTGCAAGCTTTGCTGATGAAGGCTCACATCAGAGATCTTCATAGGATTATTGCTTTTGGACTCTGGAATGGTAAATACCTGGGGATTTAAGTACCCCAATCTTTGTGGTCGCCTAGAATCAACAACCAACAGTTATGAGAGTACAAAGGCCCGGCTGCTCCCTGGCTTCTAAGCAGGACAAACTCCGAGGCACAATTTACTCTCCAGAGCTCCCCAGGGGAGAGGAAGACTTGGCCTTAAATCAGAACCTTGTGGTTGGCTTCTTCCCCTTTTCTAATCTTCCCTAACATTTTCCCACTGCCCTGCTGGTTCTTCCTGAAACCCTTCACTAATAAATTATGTCCACCCAAATCCTTGGCTCAGGGTCGTCCTCTGGCAGGCCCTCCCCTAAAGCACCTGGCATCTGAGAGGCAGCACGTAAAATGCTGCATTTAGAGTCAGAAAAGGTGTGTCCTCTTTCTTCCCTGCCACCTACTAGCCGTGTGCTGTCTTTAAAGTCATGTAACCTCACTGTGCCTGCGTATTCTTTGCAAATCCCAGAATCGCGATTGTGGTAAGGATGAAAAGAGACTGCCTATGTAAATGTGCCTCGTAGCCCGTAAGTTCCTCTATAGTCACAAAGCGCTGTTATGTGGCCCCATCACGTTATGGGACCAAAAGTGCAACTCCTGGAAGACGTCGCTGGAGGGACGTGAAGCAGTGGGAAGCCATGTCCCAGATGAAAGGATTTTTCAGGAAAGTAGTTGGCAATAGTTTGCTTTGTGTTGCTGTTTTCAAAGGCAAGGGGGGGGGGGGTGAAATTCCCTTGCTACATAGTTTTGGCTCTGAATAACATGACCACTTGTGGGAAAACTCATTAAAATCACTAATAATTCGACCGACCTTCACTGCTGGGGAAAGACCCGGTAACAGACACCACAACCTCATGAGACGCAGCTCAGTCTGCAGGCTGGAAGCGTTAGAGGCAAGCCAGCAGCTCTTCTAATTAAATGTTTGGTACAATTAGGTAAACAGCAAAATTCTTGGAGTAAATAAAGCTAAATGCTCCCAGAAGATTAATAGCAGGTACACCAAGAAAGTCTACAAAATAAAAATTTGTATGGAATCAATTTATTTTAATACTGTACACAGTGGTTGGTTTTGTTTTGTTCTATTTTTTGTTTGTTTGTTTTTTTTTGATCATGAATACCTGTGTAACAACTTGGGTTTGCAATGCTCTGAAGCCATCAGTGCTTGCTGTGAAAGCAGCGTATTTGGAGCCCATGGTGTGCTCAGGGGAGCTGGGGCTTAAATTTTAAATAGGTGAATTCGTGGTTAAATGCTACCCTAGGAGGTAGGAAAGGAAGTTGGAATGCTGGTGCAGATGCTTTCCAAAATGTTGGGAGTCATTATGGTACAGGAAATCCATCTCTAGGAGGCTGATTTATGTCGTGGGAAGAGCAATATTGTGTTTAGAGGGGCAAATAGAGCTGGGTTCAAATCCTGACCTTGCCATACAATGACTGTCTGGCCTCCCATATGTCAGTATCTCCAAGACTTCATTTCCTATTAAAGGGAAGATATTATTTTCTTTCTGGCAAGGTTGATATGGGGATTAGAAATAATCCTCACACCATGCCTGGCACATGGTAGACAATCCTGTTGTGTTATTTCCTCCTTCCCACTCCCCTCTCTTTCCTCTGTCTCTCTTCTTCCTCCTCCTCCTCCTCCCCATCATCCTCATGATCACTGCCTGATCCCAACTGTTCTTCACTTCCGGGACCTAAAGTGTTATTGCACCGATTAGGTGTTTTTGGGAGGAATTCAGGGAACCTCCCTGGGAGGATGAGCCCATGAGCGTGTTCTCAAGGAGTCGTGCAGTCTCTGGGCATGGCGACTGTGCTGCCACGTGCTCCCAGTCCGGGCAGGTGGCCTCCGAGCCAGTCCTCCCTCTGCTGAAGGCCACACCTGCTTGGTGGTCTCGTCAAGAAGCACGCAGAGCTTCACCATCAGAAGACTGTGCTAGAAATAGGGGCTCCGGTTGCCAGATGTCCCTTATTTACAGACACAAGAGACAGATATTTTTAATAAATGGGTTCCTAAGAAGAAAGAAGAAATGTCATGTTAATTGCTGCATTTGTCCTGAATTTTTTATGTCCTAGCCCTGCGTCTCTTCCCTCCTCCATCACAAAATGCTTGCCATGTCTTAGCCACTCAGAGAACCCCTCGGACCTGTCTCCATAGTGAATGGAAAAAAAAAAATAGAAAATAATGCTCTGTTCTCCAAACTGAAGGGAGACAGTCTCCATTATTTGGCTAAAGTCACTGTGGGTAACAACAGGTGGTACCTACCAAGCCTCAGAGGATGCTGGGTGTTCTTTTGAGCACTTTAAGAGTAGTTGCAAAAGCAATCCTCAATTTACAGATAGAGAAACTGAGGCTCAGAGAGCTTAAGTGGCTGCCCCAAATGATTCAGTTTCTAAGTGGAGAGGAGAAGTTCAGAGGAGAAGCTGAACTTGGCTTCTCTAAGTCCAAGGCCAGGTGAAGCCAGTTAACATAAACAGCAAGGGCAGCCCGGAGAGAAGCCAACAGAGTTCCTCTGTTGCTGGATGTTGTGATTACGTTGCTCTGTGGTCTTGCTGATGAGGGAGACCTCTGCACTGTCCTTTCCTTCGCTAAAGCCCACGTTCGCTTCTTTCTGCTTGCACGTGGGACTCTCTGGGAGAAAGTTGCACTAGGAATCGTTCTTGTAGGAAACATGGCACGTGTCTGCGATGCTGACCCTGGGACTTAACAGATGAGCCCTCCTTGCCCCCTAACTGTTTTTCACGCTGTATGTCATGACTCCTTAGTGAGCCATGAAATTGATTTAAGGGTTGCAAACATTTTTTAAAAAAGAACATAATGGATAACATCAGAGTATATCCCGTGTAGAAAGAATGAGTACTGGGAAGTTTCGCATGCACAATGGGAAATGTACTGTGAGTCATGCTTTAAAAAGTTTGACAGTCTGTAGTCTAGAGGGAAAGATTCCTGGAGCTTGGTGTCGGGCTGAATTTTGTGTGGGTGATGGTACTATCAATGCCAGGGAACTGGAGAAACCATCACGGAGGCTGAATATCTGTCTCTGTCACTGTGCAAACCAGAGGCAGGGAGGAAAGCGAGTCTTCAAAGAGCTATGCAGCAGATGGGGAGTGAAGTGGAGGCATTTAGTCAAATAGGCCATCTCCGGATGTCTCTGGAGATCGGGAACGGCTGCTACAACAACTCGATTTATGAACAGAGCTATTACCTCTGTCCCTCAGAGCAGGCGGCTGCCGTGCAAATGCTCCTGAGCTTGTGCCTCCTCATCTTTTGGTGAAGAGTTAAGGTGCTGCTTGGCAGAGTGACCGCAAAGAGCATTTTGCTGTTCACACGCAGGCACGTGCGCACGCACAGGCTCACACACACGCACCATCCCAGACAAGGCGCGCCCTCGCAGGAGGATCTCATTTGGACAATGGATGGCCACTTCTCCCAAACCCAGTTATGTCTGCCTATTAGGCAGTGGCATGCCTAACTTAGGGGAAACGATGTTCAACTGGAAATTTTAATTAACAGTGAAATGAAGTGTGAGTCTGGAAAAAAGAATGTTTCTAGTTATCTGACTCTTGGGTAAATTTGAACACTTTCTCTGGTAGTTCTTGTCTCCGTGGAACACAGACTGGTCTGGATGTCTGAAAGGCCTGATAGTCCCGGTTCTGACACTGAATTGCTGAGTGTTCTTCCCCTCTGGGGGTCTCCAGGTCCCCGTCACTCAAGGAGGAGAAATCACTAGCAATGGGCTCTGAGGAACGATAGGGTTAAGACCTTGGCCTGCGGCCAAGCATGTCTAGGTTCGAATTCTGGGCCATACATGCTAGTCGTGTAGTATTAAATATGTCACATAACCTCTCTGAGCCTCAGTTTTCTCATCTGTAAGACAGAGCTTCTAAAATTAGCTGCCTGGCAGGGTTTTGTGAGGATTAAATGAGCTGACATTCGTAAAGTTCTTGGCACAGTGCTGGCCCCAACTAAGTTCTCAAAAAAGTGTTAGTCATTATTATCATTGCTTCCTGGTTCCAGAATTCCATAGTTCATAGAAAAATGAAGCTCAGGTTACTTTTTTGCCCACAATGATAATACAAATGAAAAATAGTAATAAGAGCTTTAGTTTTGAGTGCTTGTTCTGGTCTGGGCACTGTTCCAATTACTTGACAAATGTTGTATTTTTAGATCTTCGTAGTGACCCTACAAGGGAAGTGCTGGCATGACCCCCACTCTGCACGTGGGAAATAAGTGGAGGCAGTGTGACAGGAATGACTAATCTAAGGCCTGACAGTTTGCAAGGGATAGAACCCGATTTTCCAACCAGTCAGTCTGAGTTCATACTCGGAACCACTGCCACGTGCTGCCTGTAGTTTTTAGTTGTATTTCGGGGACTCAGATCCAGTTCTCTGGACTTCTAATCTGGTTGAGTCCCCTGGAACATGAAAGCTGTGGACAGACAGTAGCAGCCAGTCCGTCAGTGAAGACTCGTGATGCCCTTCGGGGGGCTCGAGAGCCAGGCAAGACCCGGGTATCCCCAGGAAACCAACGGTCAGTGGAGACATCAGCTCCCCAAAGATTCAGGAAGCCTGCCATGTGCCGGGCATTGTGCTCTTGAGGAATACTGCCTACACGAATGAACGAGTGAGTGTAGGATGAATGAATGGCAGCACACAGTCATTTCTGGGTGAGGTGAAGGCAGTTGTAAACAGGGCTCACAGAAGGGAGTGACTGTGGGGATCCCAGAAAACTTCACCATAAGGTGGATAAATGAACTGAATTGAGTTAGCACCTTAATTCCAGTCCGGTCAGCATTTCCTGAGCACTGACTGTGTCCCTGGCTCTATGCTAGTCTCTATCATGGCACAGAAAAGTTCAACCCAGCAGATATCTATGGAGCACCCCGCCAGGCCCTGTGGTGGGAACCGGGGAACAGTACAGAAGACAGGCACTGTTCCCACCCTCCGGGAGCCCACAGACCAGTGTAAGATGTGATTAAGTAGAAAGAAAGCACAAAAATAAATGTTTCTTTTCCTTGCTGTCCTGCTGTGCCCTAACGTATGCATATTTTTACCTCCTAACATCAGACAAAATGATCGCTAATTTCTTCTTCTTCCTCCTCTCCCTGTTCTTCCTCTCTTCCCTCTCCTCCTCCTCCTCCTCCTCCTCCTCCTTCTCCGCTTCTTCTTCCTCCTCCTCCTCTCTCTCTTCTTCTCTTTCTCTCTCCAGTTTCAGAGACCTCATGACTATTCCCCACCTTTTCGATTTGGGACGGTGCCTAACGGAAGCACAGAGAGGAACATTCGGAATAACTACCCCTACATGCATCAGTACATGACCAAATTTAATCAGAAGGGAGTAGAGGACGCGTTGGTCAGCTTGAAAACAGGGTAAGGAAGGTGGTTTCTTTCTCTCCGCAGGCCTGCCAGCCTATAAACCCTGCAGAAATGGGCTCTGCATGCCTTGGTGCTTATCTACTTCCTTCCTCGTATTTTCTGGAGAGTGACTGCAGTCTGGACTGTCTTTGTTAACCTAATGAGCTTCAGAGGTTTTCCTTCCGGGTTGTGCTAAGGCAGAGCAAATCCAGGACACTTTGAAATGCAGAGGACCAGGGCAGTTTCTTAAACCGATAATAAAGTTTCTCCAACTCCATGGGATATTTTAACCAGATAGAGAGATCTAAGAAGGTTGAGAGATTAAAGTAGTGAAAACAAATATTTTTATCAGATTTTAGACAGGAGGTTTTTTTGGGGGGAGGATGTAGCATACTGATAACAGCTTTATATGGAAACTAATTGTATAACATTGATGCTGGAGAAAGAAAGTATGGAGAAAAAAGCAACCCAAACTCAAATCATCTCTCTAAAGGTGTAGCTAACATTCTTGTCTACCTGTGGCACCATGGAGTGTAGCATATATTATATAGCTGAAGCTGTGAAAAAAATAAAGACAGCACCGTGGTTAAGAGTTTAGGCTTTGGAGAGAGAGTGCATTCTGCCAACCCTCATACCTAAAATGGGAATAATAATAGAACCTAAGAGAGAATATTTGATGGAAAGCATTTTAGATAGCGCGTGGGACATAGAGAGTACCTAATTGTTAGTGTTGCTATTTGTTGTAAAAGTTAAATTCTATTCCGTGGACTCTGTGTGCAATGCATTTTGGAAAGGGTTCCATAAAAAATGGATTTAATTTTAAGTGAAAGACCTGTTTAAATGAGGAGAGTTTTGATTATCTGGAAAATTAACTTAGGCGAGGCATCTTGGCTATCAGGGATTCCTGAGATGGGAACGTGACTGCAGGTGCCTTCTCCTTGCAGCTTAATAAGTAGTCTCTTCCTCCCTGGCTATTCTGCCGGCCCCTTGCAAAGGACTTGCTGCTGGCTTTGTATCTGGTATGGGATGGAGGGGCCTTTAAATCATCAAAGCCCGAATCTCTGCATAATTCCCCAGGAGTTTTGGCTGTGAACCTTCTATTCTTTCAGCCTCAGTCTTTAGAATTTCTTTGGTGTCTTAGCAGAGGCTGGGTTAGAAGTCGAATTTATGACTTATCCAAAACTCATTCATACACTGCTCATTCTGGCTTGTATTATTTTTTCTTAAATTTAAGTATAACAAAAATGAAAAAAAAAATTACAAATATTAAATCTGCTTTATGGCTTTGTACAAACTGATCATCCAGGTCATCAACACCCAGAACCTCCCCTCCGCGCCCCCCCCACACCTTCTTCTGATCAATATCTTCCATCAACAAGCCTCACTTCTAAAGCCATAGCTTCGTTTTGCCTGTTACTTTAACATTTAAATCAAATGTTATTTTAACATGTAAATAAAATCATGCCATACGTTTTCTTTTTCTTTTTCTTGTTTTTTTTTTTTTTTTTGGCTCAATGTTCTGTTTGTGAGATTATTGCATGTCATTCCAGTTTTTTCATTCTCATTGCTGTATAGAATTTCATTGTTAGAATATACCACAAATTTCTCTCTTCTAATCTCGGTAAACATTTGAGTAATGTCCTATTTGGGGCCATTAAGAATAATGCTTCTAAGGACATTCTTGCACGTGTCATTTGTTGCATGAGACAGTGCATTTCTCTTGGTATGTACCTAAGGCTGTGCTTACTGAGCCATAGAATGTGTGTATATTCAACTTCAGTAGACATCAGAAAAGACAGATTTTTGATGACTTTCACGGTTTAACCATGGGTATAGGTTTTTTGTTTGTTTCTACTGTGGTCTTTTAATCAACACATACAGTTGCTTTGGACAGGCGGTGAGCGTGAATGTGGATGGCAATGACTGGAAACAGTGGTTGCAGCCTGGCTGGCTCCCTCGTCACCCATTTATTACTCCGAGCACAAAATGGGTTGTTTTCTTTCTTTTTCAATCTTTTTTTATATAATACAATAAAAAGGGGTAGAGAAATGGAAACCATCCTTGGCCATAAATTGTACAAAGTGTTTTCTGGAAGCCATATAATAATTATAACATCCATCTTAGCAAACTTGGGCAGATGGTAGGTTCACTCTATACTCAATCTCCCATGTGGGGGATGCTTCGCACTTTAAACTCAGAAACTAGAGCTAAAGGAATATGGGTCTTTTTTTAAAGAAATGTATTGATGAGCCCTTAGGGATGAGAGCACAGCAGGGGTCCCTCCTAGAGATTCAATTTCAGTGGGGTTAATGTTGGGGGACACATGTGTATGTTTAACAGGCTCCTTGGTTAATTATTTAAATAAATTGAACTAAATTTTGAATAGGTAATATATGATTAGAAAATCAAAAAGTATATAAAAAGAAAAACAGTGAAGAGTCTTCCCTCTACATTATTTCTCTTCTAGTACCTCCCTGCATAGTAATCACATTTACTCTCTATCCTGCCAATATTTCCTTCCAGATCTTTCTATACTGATGCATAAAGAATTATAGAGTCATTTTTTTATAGATTTACAGCCTTTCATTATGTAAATGTATCATACTGTATTTAGTCAGTCCCCTATTGATGGATAATTAGGTTGTTTCTAATCTTTTGCTATTGCAAACTACACTTCAATGAATATCCTTGGATATGTGTCACATACAATGTAGAATAAATTTCTGAAATAGCAGGTCAAAGACTACACATAATTTTGACAGATATTGACAAATTTCCCTCCAAAGGAAATTCATCCGTATCCCGTCAATGTGTGAAAGAGCTTATTTCCCCAACATTGTTTTTGCCAAAACCATGTGTAATCAATCTTCTAAAATTTTGCTAATAGGTAAAAAGTGTGCTGGCATAAATTTTAATGTGCATTTATTTTATTTTCAGTAAATTTTGACCATATTTTCATCACATAATTAAGAGCCACCTGCAATTCCTTTTTTTATTTTGATTAATTTTTCTATTGGTTTTTTTGGTCTTTTTCTTACTAATTTACACATTAGAGGGATGCACCTTTTATTTGTGGTGTGATTACAAATGTTTTTCCTAGCTTTTTAGTCTTTTGAGCTTGCTGATGATATTTTTTTCTATGCAGATTTTTATTTTTCTCTAGTCAAGCATATGAATCATTTTCTGATAGCTTCTGGATTTTGAGTCATAATTCAAAAGTCTTTTGCCACTCTGAAATTACAAAATATCTTATGCTTCCTTCTGTTTTGATTGCATTTGTAGAATTTGGAATTTTTGTCGGTGTATGGCATGAGTTATGACTCCATCTTCTCTGAAGATGATGAAAACCAAAATATGAGAACTGCCATCAGAGAACTGCACCAGGATCTAATAAACTCTTTGTACTGGTTGTGTCTTCTATATCCCACCACGATCTTGCTATCTTTCAAGTGTCTCCTTCTCCACACTTAGAGATCTTTTCCTTCCCTCGTATAATTTCTTGTTTCCTCTTTAAATTTTTTATTATGAAATACATTAGTGTTTAAGGAATAATAATAAAATGAAATCTTCATGTGTCCACCACCGGGCTTTAAAAAATAGTCATTCCTTTACTTTTATAAATCATATACAGCATCTCTAGAAGTTTCCATCCCTACGGAAGGTACAGGGAGATGCTCCTATCTGAACTGCTCAACCTCAGGACATTCCCTTTATGCCGCCCTACCCAACAACACTTTAAACTCCAGCAGTCCTTGACTTAGAATACCCAGAGCAGGCAGCGCAGCTGCCAGAAGTCTCAGTAACATCTGCTGCTTAGCAAAGCCATGTGCATAGACACCAGGGTCAGTGAAATTACAGGTCGTAATCTCCTGGGAGAGCCTTAAACACAAGAGGGACTTTAGATTATGATCAAGTGAGAGTCCCAGTTGGGTTTGAATCTGGGTTCTACTGTTAGCTGGCCGTGGCTTTGGACAAGTTATGTCACCTCTCTGAGCCTCAGTTTCCCTGTCTAAATAGTGAAAGTCTTGAATTCTTTGATCTCTGAAATAGTTCTGAGATTCTTTTGTGTCAAACACTTATCAAAATCCAGACAAATCCCATATACTAGATACTGTCAATTTTGCAGAATTTAGCTTGGCCAATGGACCAACTCTACCTGAATCACATGATTACTTGCTAAAATGCAGATTCCTGGGCCCAACACAGGACGTTCTCTTGAGCCAAGGAACCTGTGAATCTTTATTTTAACAAATATTTTCTCCCACTCCAGGTGATTTTGAAACATGCTAAAATTTGAGAACTACTATTCTAAAGAAGTTCAATAAACACATTTTATTGAGACAGGCATAGAAAGAATAGACAAACCAAATGCTTGTCTTCGGAATCCATAATTATTAACACGTTAAGAAAAGCATAGGCAGAGAGAAACTGGAAAGTTAAGTCTCATGTCTCATTGTTTATTGAAATTCATAAGAAATAAAGAAATTCTCATGTAAATTGGTGAGAAATTAGAATTTGGTGTGTAAACATCAACAGAGATAGGATTTTTCAGGAACAGATACGTTGTTTCATTGTTTCGTGTGGGGCTCCCCTGAACCAAAGGTGGGTGAGCCTTACTGACTTCAGGTTTATAGGTTGATGCTTTCCAAAGTGTAGCAGAGTCTGAGGTCAGTAGGGGTGCTAATAGAAATGTGGGTTCCTGAGCCCCAGTCAGCCAGTTGAATCAGAATCTCTGCGGGGAGGGGCCTGGAAATCTGCATGGTTTAACAAGCTTCTCAGGTGACTCCAGTTGATGCTAATCAAATTTTAAGAACATCCGCACTAGGAGAGGGAACTGAAGCTGAAATGAGCAGAGACAGATTTAGATTTACAAATGCTCGATCATCAGAAGCTGATGTTCTCCAAACAGTTTTGGCAAGTGGGCAAAACTGCAAGCACAGCACTTGTGCTGGATTTAAATTAAACAATGTCCCCAGCACTCCAGAGATCATCATATTTCAAGACACAGTGGGATGGTTTGTGTTTTTATTTTAATTGATTTTCGTACACAACTCGGTGTCTATGCATTTATGAGAAAGTTCTGATTTCCTTAGCAGCATCAGTCTTCAGCCCTCAGACTTGCCGAGTCCCCCTGTGCGATTATATTCCCGGCTCACTAATGTGGGGAAACAGGTCTTTTTTGGCTTCCTTTATATCGAGTAGTGGGAGAGAGGAATTGGAAGGGAAGACTGTCTCTTTTTATCCATTTTATTGTGGTAAAATACACACAGCATAGAGTTTACCCACCTTCACCATTTTTCACTGGACAGTGCAGTGGTAATAAACACATTCATAATGTTGCGCAACCATCACCACCAACCATCTCCAAAACTCTTCATCTTGTGAAACGAAAACTCTGTATCCATTAAACAAAAACTCATTTAATCTTCACAGCCGCCCCACGAGTTTTGCTCTTGCTCAGGCTGGTCTTAAACTCCTCGCCTCAGGCAGTCCTCCCTCCCCAGCCTCCCAGAGTGGTAGGATTACAGGTGTGAGCCACCACGCCTGGCCTGTTGATAGTGTCTTATGATGCACAATTTTCTTTTTTTTTTAATTTTAGGGAGGATTGTCTTTTGAAAATAAGCATTTGTCTGAAAGGCTTAAGTTGTCCTCAGTGATGTGCCCAAAAAAAAAAAAAAAAAAAAACAAAAGAATGGGGTGGTCACATCTCCCTGCCAGAGTAAAAAATGTCTTCATAGAAAATTGAGCATTGAAATCTTTTCTAGATCACAGGTTCTCAGCCTGTGCAGTTTAGGAATAAATATTTTGATTAGTACTGCCAGTGATTCAGATGTAGGTAGTCGATGGGCTTTGAGAGGTTAATAGTTGGATATTGAGAGATCGAGTTCTGTATGGAGTGGACAGGACAAGGAAGAGGAAAGGTATTTCAGAAGGAAAGTGCTGAATGAGGGAGGATGTGGAAAAACATGAGTTTAGGTTTGAGCATATTAAGTTGGAAGTGCCTTTGGGAAAACATGATCGTATTTCCATGCCATCTTTGTGATTATTGAGACCTTACAATTTGTGAGCTACAGCCCTGAGCACTTCACGTGCCTAATCTCATTTAATCCTCACAACAGTACTATGAACGGGGGATTATTAATATTATTATCCCTTTTAAGAGACGAAGAATCTGAAACTCAACAAGGTTAGCCTGATTACCCAACAGGCTATTTAACTAAATAACTGCATTGTAGAATTATTAAATGTAGAAGTTAGGCTTGCCTCCACCATTGGAAATGCCTGCGAGGCAGTTGGTTAGTTAGGGTTAGAGTTCATGGGAGAATTGGAGACTGAAGTTATATTGATATAATGCATATTGTATTTAATATGCATATATTACATAGTACATGTCATATTAATTGGTGATCTGAACATTGCTAAAATCACAGCATCCTCATTTCTTATTCTCAAAGGAAACTGGTCCAGGAATATTGGAGTTGTCAAGGCAAAGGTAGACCAGGATAGTATCATATAAGTATCCTCACTGAAGTCTAGTTACTATGCAGAGCAAGTTCTTCCAAGGATGCCATTTGCACAGCTTTTATTTGCCATATTTTATCAGTCAGCCGGAATCAGACATGGATGGTTCATTTGCAGCTACTGAGTTTGAAAGCAGGTGTAGACATCAGGGTTCAGTGAGCCATTCTAAATGGGATAGCATCATCTCCAGAAAAAATCAGACCAACCATGACCTGGTTTCTGAGATCCACCCCCACACTGCAAATAAAGCTCAGAAATAATTGCTACCACATCACAGAGTTAGGAAATGTTTTCCTAAATAAAAACTCAGAAATACACAGACTTTTTTTTTTTTTTTTTTTTTTTTTTTTGGTGCATGGAATTATTTCCTGTTAGACCCTATTAAAACAATATTAAAAATTTTTCAAGATCATAAAAAACTGTTAAAAGCAGAAAAAATCAGGGAGGGGGAGTTAAGGTGTGAGATCACGGTTCTTTAAACTTAAAGATGGATAGAGAAGGAAAGAAAGAGATGAAGAAAGCAGACTAAAAGGAAATACATTAAAATGTTATCAGAGGTTTTGCTTGGTGATTGGGATTATGGTCTTTATATCCTTTTATACTTAACAAATTCTTAGTAACACAACATTGCTTATATTACTCAGGAAAGAAGCTGCTTCTAAACGTAATCCGTCCACTTCTTTCTGTATTTCCTTTTTATCTTGTTGTCACGTATGTACAGTTTACTCGAGTTGAATTGGTGTGTGTGTAAATTTGTGTTTTGCTTTTCTTAGTAATATAGTTTGGTTGGTTAATTTTTATGTTTAATGACTAGGTAACATTTTATTTAGCTGGAGGAATATTAACTAATTTAACTTTTACTGTTCTGTGCTTTCATTGTGCCTTGACTAGCATTGAAGGACACTGCAAGAAATAGTTATTTTTCACAGGGCAGTGTGTTGAGAATGCCATGCGGTGTCACCCTTCAGACTTCTGCAGCACGAACGGCGCCGTTCTGTGCAGTTTAAGGCATGCTTTTCTCTTGTGGACAGCACAATCCTTACAATAATTCATAGTTTTCTTTTTGCCTGGACTACCACATAATTCAGAGCTTAATCTGTCATCTTTCTTTAGCAAGTGTAGACGCTCACGGGCTGAGAGCCCTGAGAGTGTACTGACTTTCCCTATGGCCTTAGCTACTGTTCCACCTCTGAATTCGCTTAGCTCAAATAGCTTTATCCATATGTTTAAGCTGTATTCTGTCACATTGACTGCAAGCTACCTGAATTGCTTTGGGAGCTAAATGAGGTATTTCTAACTAACAGATAACATATCTTGGGAGCTTAAGTGCCAGGTACCGTTTTGAATGTTTTGCCTGCTTTTTCTTATTTAGACCTCGTAACAACCCTATGAGACAGTGACTATCACAATTTCCATCCACTATTGAGGAAATAGGCGTTGAGAAATTGGCATTGAGAGATTAGACAGCGTATCTGGGGTCACTCTTGTTCCAGAGCTCATGCTTAGAGTCGCAACTTAAATAAAATAATAAATATGACCATTTGTATAATATTGCACAATTAGGCTGTTTCTAATTTTCCGCTATTATACAAAACCTGGTACCAATTTTGTTCGCATTTTGACTTTAAGATTTTTCTTTTCTTTCCTTGAAAGCCTTACTACTGTTTAAAAAGGGGCAATATTTCTTCTTGCATTGAGATAAAGAAAAGAACTGAACACACACGGGTGGAGGGGGGTATTCCTTCTACTGAGGGGCAAGCCACAGAAAACTCTTCCTGGGGAGAACTGTGGAGAATCAGGAACTCCTTGGCAGGTTCTGTATCCTTAGGGATCACCTGCTAGTATCAATTACTGAGCTCACATAGGACTGTCACGTATATAATCCCATTTCATCCTGATTCAACCCTGCCAGATAGGTGCTCTCTCCATTTTACAGAGGAGGAGACTGAAGCAGCCGCTTTTCCAAAGGCTAATAGCCAGTGGGTAGCAGAGCTCGCATTTCAGACGAAGACCCGGCCGCTTCTCTGAGCCCTGGTATGCTACCCTCTGCTTGTCCTGAGAAGGGATCGACTCTGGCAAGGGCTTTGACCCAGGAGAATGAGACTTGGTAGAAATAATAACCACAAAAGAAAACTCAAAGTGGCAGCAGTTATAAATTAGTAAAATTTGTTGTGGTCCAAATGCTGATCTATGAAGCAAATCTTTGTAGAATTTAGACACAAAAGAAATGACCCCAGTAAAAATATTTCCCCCCACCAAAAAAAAAAAACAAACTAGAAACAGTTTAACTTTGCTATGTAAGACATTGATCTAGGAATTAAATTAGCTTAATGGAGTTTGCTTTGGAAAAATGCTTCCTTAGTGAAAATTCATCAATGTCAGTATATTTCTGACTTTAGAATTTGTACCCACAAACTCAGAGTCTAATGTGATCCTAGGTCGCTGTTTGGAAGCCAGTTTTAGACCATCTCATGTTGATGGCAGATACAGTCTCCACGTAGGTTGAGCATCTCTTGCCAAAGTAAACACTTTCGAAGGTTGTCATGCCTCAGTGGTACCAGTTCTGGGGGCCATGAATGTCCTTTCCCCACCAAGAGCCCTGAACCTGGGTATCTGATGATGCAAACCACCACCATCGCTTCTCCGCAGAGCAATATCGTCACTGCCAATCTCCTGAATTTCACCGGTATCTGCAAGTACAAAACACTTTCACTTCCATTTTAATCCATTCAGCAGCCAGCCCTGTAATAAAGATATTGTTTCCTCATCTCACAGATGAGAAAACTGAAGCTCAGAGAGGTCCCATGACTGGGCCTCACTCACAGACCTGGTGAAGATGGATCTGAATTCTGGCCACTGTTCTGCAGTTGCCCAAACATGCTGACTGGCCTAACATGTAGATGTTTTCCTCTTTTTGGAAGGGCTCTCTTTGACCTGAAAAATACATTCAGTTGTCATCGAAGAGATGTTTAATTTTCAGCAACATTTTCAACTAGACCTCCAGCATACATACATACACATGCACACACGTGCACACTCTGCTTTCATTAATTCATCAAAACAAGTCGATGTCTCATTAAAGGCTTCTTGAATGTTAATGAATGAATAATTAACTTTAACTATATAATTAGCCTTTAAGTGTGCTGAGACCCCCAGAGAGCATCTGAAAACATGCATAAGAAGATGATGAGCTAAAACCGGAAACTTTTGATTAGGAAATGTCAAGCCTCTTGACAATACAAATCTCTGTCCCCAAGGGGACCAGGCCTTCCCTATGGGGCATTGTCTTCCCCTGTGTCCAGGAAATCAGATGTCTCGGGGCTAGGAGTGGACTCTCAAGGCCATTGTGCAGGGTATAAGAGAAACCGACTGCCTGGAGTAACGGGGTCAGACCTGCACACTTGAGAATGCTGTAGCAGCTCTTCAGAGCTGTCAAAATACCTGGCAGGAAATCGCTCGGTTAAAGTAGCATGGGGCACATGTGACATCCCTCCTTACTTAGCTTCTTTGCTAATTTACAGAGAGGAGGTCTTATTTCCCCCTCTCATTCTGAATTGCTGTCATTTCTAATCATTTGCATTCCTCGAGGACTGCCGGTGCCAGAGAGGGTGACAGCACCCACACAGCCTCTAAGATGCCTGGAGGGGGCTGGGGGCATGTCACGCAGCCAGGGCAGCACAGCATTCCTTTTGGGCTCCAGTTCTGCTCCATGTCGGGAAGTTGAGGTGTCGTCTGATCTGTCACAGATGTTGGAGAGGAGGGATCCTTCTCCGTAGGTAGTGGAGACAGAGAGGTGTGGAGCTGGCATTGAACCCAGTGCAGGCGGGAGCTCTGTCCCGGTCACAGGTAACGTCTCACGGTTCTCAGACCTTGTCCCTTGAGCCTCGTCCTGCCCAGTGGGAAAAAGGACAACCCTGGGACCTCCCAGGAGCACGAAGACGATTTCCTCTTAAAAAGAAGGTGACAGTGCCCGCCGAGCAGAGAAGATTAAGTGGGTTCCCTCCCCTGCAAGCCCTCCATTGCACTTTCAACTGGCTGCTCTTAGCTCTAGGGACCAGCCCCTGCAGTGACATCCGTCTGTCTATGTTGTTCCAAACTAGCGCTGCCAACCGCAGGCTGCAGCCTCACGTGTCACTCTGGCTCCAGCAGTCGTAGCTCAACTCCCCCAAACGCTTCTGGTCCAAACTGGGCTTCGGTTTCAGGTGACCTTTTACTCTTGCTCACCCTTTACCTTCAACAAGCAGCTATGACCATCTCTATATGTAAATGTCTCCTGAAGGATTGGGGTAGGACGCATTAGGGGCAAGAGAAGTTTTCTATGGTAGTAACTCCAGCCCCTTCCCACGGCTCTGCGTCCAATGGGGAAGCAATCGGTGAAGCTGAACCACCCACCAAACTCTGGCTGCTTGGCCCCATCCTTGCCTCTTCTTTCATAACGTTTGGCTTGACTGATCGCTGTAATCCCTGATCTGAATTTCCCGAGTAACCGACAGAGCTGCCTCCACTTAGTCCACAAGTCTTAGGGATGACGTGGCTTGGTCATCGCGGTTATGTCTGTGGCCTTTGGCATCAGACTGTGCAGGTCCAAATGCTGCTTTTAGCACTTCTAGTTAGGGTGATGATATTGAGTTGCTTTAATGGTGCCTCAGTTTCCTCCTCTGACAATGGGAATAGCAGTAGGATACCCATTCCTGCACAATGAGAAGAGTAAATAAAACAAGATAAGGCATATAAAGTATCCAGAACTGGATTTCTCACATAGGATGTATAAAATTTGTGAGCCCCTTTGCCGTAAAATCTGAATCCGATTGAATGCATCTATGTGTTTTGAGCAGTTGTTCGTGCCAGACGCTGCACACACACTTTGTTTATACAATATCACTTTAGTCTCAAGGGTCCTCTGAGGGCAGATGTTGTCAGCTCTGCTTTGCAGAGAGAAAATCGAGGCTCAGAAATACAGGTGCTTTGTCCAAAGTCTCTGACTGCAAAGCTCGCTCTCCAGTGCATCTGCGATTTGCATTTCTTTTCTTTTTAACAACAGGAACAATTATTTTTTTTCCCAATTGAAAATAGCTCAAAAATAGACCTTCTTGGGTGAGAGCAAGAATAAGAAGGGGAACCCAGCGTCCTGCTGGGGCTGGGCTGGCCACTACAATAGCCACCAGCCACTTGTGACCACTTACATTAACATCTGCATGAATGACATTAAATAAAATTAAAAACTCAGTTCCTCAGATTCGCCAACTGGATTTCGAGTGCTCCATACCCAACCTAGACAGAACAGACACAGAGCGTTTCCATTATTGCAGAAAGTTCTGTTGGACAGTGTTGCCTGAGAAGGTTTTGTAGAACAGAGTTTGGAAACATCACTGGTGAGCTCCAGGCTGCTTTAGCATCTCCGACCTTGTGTCTTTGTAGAAAAAATAGAAAAATAATTAATAATAATAATAGTGATATCTCATTACTGGGCAGTCGTGAGGTCCCAGTGGGACAGTGTATGAAAATGCTGTGCACTTTTATAAAGGACCACGAGAACACTGGCCATCTCTAGCAGAGGCGGCTGTGTAAACCCCAGCACATTTATAAACATGCAGGTGTCTGTGGCCATTACATTTTGACCCCAGATCTCTGGAATCATTGATGAGAGAGAGAAACCTAGCTCATGTGGCCCTATGGTTTTCTTCCTGTGTTGTTATCACTTTGGTTCCGATGTGGCCCCAAGGTGACAAAGTCAGGCCATGGTCCCTGGCCAGACCCCTCTAGCCAGGCACGCCAATGTGTAATTGCTTTGCTCACACTCAACCACGTCCTATTTGTGATCATCCTGCCTCTGATTTGACAGCATTATGCTTTTACAAACTTGGTTCCCTGAGAAAACTTCCTTTTTTTCCTTTCTGCTCATCTGGCTGCTTTTTGCTCAGCTCAAAACGATTTGTCATGAAATATGGTACCGATTTACAGAAATCTGTGCCTGTCTGTAAAATACCAATTTAAACTGCTGTGGGCTGACTCTCGTGTGGTTGCGAGGTCCATGTTTAGATTTCCAACCCTGCAGTGAGTCAGGGTGGGGTGGGTTAAAAGGATGGCAAGAGGTTTCACCCTATGAATACCAACAGCTGGCCTTAACGTTCGAATGCTCCCATAGGCACACATGTGTGTTTATATTTGTTTTTTGAGGAATTGAGAGATGAGAGTTAGGTGAGACTTAGGAAGTCTAAGTAAAACCAAGGTTCTCGGCATCTCCATGGCAACTTAAATCTGTGAAGTACTGACGCTGCAAGCACCTCGGCTTTATTAAGAGGGCAATGCCATCTGTGGCCTGAAGTTCTCAGGATACGTAAGTCTCAACTTCCCTGTTGGTAGTCACGGAAGGTGACTATTGGCTTACAAAATCACAGAATGCCACAGCTGGGCAAATATCGCAGCAAGACCACAGGGACCATGTCCTCTCATAGATGAGGAACCAGCAATCCAAAAGAAGGAAGTGACTTTCCTGAGGTTGCCCCACCATCTAAGGCTGGACTCGAACTCAGATCCCTTCTACCTGTTCCTACAGTGCTCCTGTGACACACTCTACTGTAGAACTCTTCATCCCATATTTCTGCAGGTCTCAGTGTCCCTGGCTGCCCAGAAATGCTGCTTCCTGTTGGTTTGTCAGCTCTAGGCTGTCATCACTGTTGACAACACCCAGCTTTCTTCTGCTGCTTGGGTGATCTGATTCCTTTTGAATACTCTCAGAGCTGAACGCCTCATCTCTGATCCCCCAGGCTTGAGATCAAAGCTTCAGAGTCTTTCTATGGGTGAGACAAGCCCTGTAATTATGCCCCATCTCAAATTATTACAGAAACAAACAAACAAAAAAATTGAGATGAAGAATGTGGCTGTAAACCTTCCAAATAGTTTCGTTCCTACGGGGAGTCCTCCAGCAGCTGTCTCTGAAACGATGAGGCATTTCTCTTTGCCACTTTTATTTTTCTTTGCTTCACTGTTTTATGTTTTTCTGTTAAATAAAGAAAGGCAATAAAGTTGAGAAAGTGTCAGGAAGTGGAATCATCTCCGATTTTGTTTTCCTACCTGTTTTAGAGCTGACACATCCAGCCCTGATTCAGCCTGGTTAAATAACTTTAACATTTGGAAGCAATATGCGTGCGTGCTATTGAAAAGATTACTTGATGCTTTTTTTTTTCATTTTTTTTTTATTTCAGCATATTACAGGGATAGAAATATTTAGGTTACATACATCGCCCTTGCCCCACCTGAGTCAGAGCTTCAAGCATGTCCATCCCCCAGACGGTGCAGGATGGACACACTTGGAGCTCTGACTCGGGTGGGGCTTGTTTTTTAGGGGTGCTAGCTGGGGGGTACATACAGGACTTCTGAGTTGATGATAAATGTCCCCGATTTTGAACTACATGGTGATTTCAAGGATGTATACACACCTAAAGATTTATTGAGTACTTTATTGCCTATAAGTGATACCTTAATAAAAATAAATATATCAAAAAAAGAATTTAAAAGTGCTACATTTATTGATATGAAAATACATTCAGTATGTGTGAAATGACAGAAAAAAACAATCTGTGAAATAGTTTGTATGGTATAGTCATATTTTCAGGGTTAAAACAAGGGTTGGCAAACTACAGCCAATGGACCAATCTGTTTTTGTAAATAACATTTTATTGGGACAGAGCAGAGTTCATTTGTTTTCACATTGTCTATGGCTGCTTTGGTGCTATGTATGAGTTTCCCGGGGCCGCCAAAACAAAGTAGCACATGGTTCTGGAGGCTGGAAGTCCAAGATCAAGGTGTTGGCAGGACCACGCTCCCTCAGAAGGCTCTAGGGAGAGATCCAGGCCTCTCTCCTGGCTTCTTCTGGTTCCTGGGCTTGTGGCAGCTAATCCAGTCTTTAAGTGGTGTTCTCCTTCTGTGTATATCTATGTCCAAATTTTGCCTATTTATGAGGATGCCAGTCATAGTGGATCAGGGGTTCACCCTCTACTTCAGTACAACCTCATCTTAACTAATTACATCTGTAATGACCGTTTTTTTCAAATAAGCTCACATTCCAAGGTATTGGGGGTTAAGATTTCAACATATGAATTTGGGGGGTGGGTACAGTTCAGCTCCTAACACCCTACAACAGCAGAGTTGAGTAGTTGCAACAGAGACTGTGTGGCCCACAAAGCCTAGATTATTTTAATACCTTGTCTTTACAGAAAAAGTTTGCCAACCTCTGTGTGTGTGTGTGTGTGTGTGTGTGTATGTGCATAAACATAAAAAATTTGGAAGGTTCTTCACCAATATGTTAACTGAGGTTGCTTCTGAATTATGGATAATTTTCATTTTAATTGTATTTTTAATACTGTATTATTTGGATTTTAAGAAATTATGATGCAATAATTTTTGTTTTATAAATAATCAGTACACATATTTCTTTTGTAAGAAAAAGACATTGTTCCTATATAATATCTCTCCCTGTCCTGTGCACTACCAACAAATTCTCCTGTCCCCTAATGGTTTATTTTGTTCTGATGCAAACCTGTCTAAATAGGCCACCGTTCTCCACTGTTGGGAGTGTTAAGGGCAAACACTTAGCAAACCAGCAAACTCGACTGTTTACTCACTTGGGTAGATGGATTCTTCGTGTCCTTATTTAGCTGCCTCTTATACATTGGGGAGAAAAGGTTCTGGCTTTTATCTCCTCATTAAAAATAGATCCTTTTATGACGAAAGGATGGAGCGGCCATGAGTCATCATCCCCAGCATGAAAGAAAGTTTGTGATGCTGGATCAGGCCTCAGGAGGACCGTGCAATGGTACCCAACCACCCCCGTGACTCCCTGGTTTCTTGTCATTTCAGGAAGCTCGATGCTTTCATCTATGATGCGGCGGTCTTGAATTACAAGGCCGGGAGGGACGAAGGCTGCAAGCTGGTGACCATCGGGAGTGGGTACATCTTTGCCACAACTGGTTATGGAATTGCCCTCCAGAAGGGGTCTCCTTGGAAGAGGCCGATTGACCTGGCCCTGCTTCAGTTTGTGGGTGATGGTAAGATCCCCGGGTGACCCCCTACCATGGTGGGGACTTGAGACCCTCACACTCTCTCTGTTTTCTAAGCGGCTGTCCAGTGGATGTTTGTATAACGAGTTTGCTCACTGAAGGTATTTACTGAGTGCCTGTCACATGCTACCAGCGTTCTTCAGTTGCTCTAATGGAAAGCAATTTTAGATAACTACATTTTAAAAAGTATTCTGAGGACACAGAAGCATCTCTCGAGCATCTCGTCCTCAATTCCTCAGTGAATCGAGGAAAGAGTTAAATAGGTTCAGAGAAAAACAATCAGCAGGACAGTCCCCGAGTGTCAGGAGGCTGGAGTTGAGGAACCCTGCTTTAGAGCATTATATAAGTAGTCTACAATACGTCCTCATCTCTATTCTCTACATGCTAGATTTCAAACTCCAGAGAAAAGATTCGTGATATGTTTGGGATCAAAGACTCTTTTTTGGACCCATCAGAAGTGACTAGGGGTAGAGTCGTATTGCACTAACATGAGTGGCTCATGGTATTATCCTATGGAGGAATGAAGGAAAGGCAGTCACTAGAAAACAGGGAGAATCCCATGGGATTTCACTATAGTTCATCCCTTAACGTGCGAAAAAATTTACAGTTTTCACCCTCGTGGGGTTTATAGTCCAATGAAATTATGGCATTTATGGAACTATACAGCCAGCTGAGCCAACTGTGTCCCCAGAAGCATTTCCTTCTGTCTCCCTTCCTACTTCATAGCCGGTGATCTCACTGCAGCCCGAGTTTCCTGGCATGGTACCAACCTGCCATTTCCAGACAGGAAAGGCAAAGTCAGCACAGATAGCAGGTTAACACCATAGACGTTCTCAGTGTGAGTAGGACACAAAAGCTCAGGGCATAGGTCAGAAGCCCCATTCAAGAACAGGTGGAGGCTATATTCAGAGACAGTGAGAGAATATGCTGTGCTTGTCCACAGTCGGGAGAGGGAAGTCCAGCAGCCACTACAGTCAAATGCAAAATCCAGATAAGCAGAGGTTAGTGCACAGCGTTGGTGTGAACTTGAACATGGGGCGTAATTCCTTGCAGCTTCTTCTCTTCTCTCTACTCCTAGAATTAAACCCTGGATTCTCACAGTGTCATCAAGCATTTTAAATGTATTTTATATTTAACTCTCAAATAAGAACATCTGATTCTTTGAATTCCCTATAGGGCATTTGTACCTTCCTCAGGTCACTGGCCATGTTCTCTGCTGTGTAATAATGATTTGTGGCTATGTTGGTCAGCGTTCGCTGTGAAATCTTAGAGGCATGCAGCAATAAACATTTACTTTGCTCATGGGAGTGCAGGCTGCGTGGAGAAGCTCTGACTCAGGCTGGGGTGTGTATGATGGCTCTACTTTCTGCTGCAAGCACAAAGGTCAACAGTGTGGTCTCTGCTCCACGAATGTTTATTCTGGGTCTCAGGCTGAAGGGGCGCCAGTTACCTAGGGGCAGCCCTTTTCCTGGCTATGTCAGAGGCACAGAAAGGAACACATAACTGCACATGCACATTTCAAATCTCTGCTTTGTCATGTTCGTGTCTGCCAACACCCTCCTGTCTAAAGCAAGTCAGATGGCCATGTCCGTGGTCAAGGGATTGAAGGTACACACTAATGTTTATGGGAGTAGTTTTGAAGTTTCATGGCAAGAAGTGTGGACATTGAAGAATTGGGGCCAATTGCTTTGTCTATCACAGGGGTGCTTAAGCACCCTTACATAGGTGAACTACTCAGCACACAGTTGTCTTGTTTCCAGCATTTATCAAAAAACCCTGAACATAACAGGTAATTGGTCAACAAAGGATTGAATGAATAATACATGTCTGTATGAATGGTTGGTGTTGGGATGTATTTCATTTGACAAGATGTGATGGTATCTGTCAGTCTGGTATGTGTGATGGGTATCTGTCAATTAAGTGAGTTCTGAGTCTAACTCTACCCACCATTGTCATCACTCTCACAACATCTGTTATGAAACAGCTAACACATTTAGGGACTAGGATATGTCAATCATCATATTGGATGCATCATACGTGTTCTTTCATTTAATCTTCATAGCAGCATTATGAGGTTAAATATTGTTTATGCCCATTTTACAGATGAGGAAATTGAAGCTCAGAGGGCTTTTGAGCCCCTTAGCTAGCAGCAAAGCCTCTACTTCAGGGACCTTACTCTAGAAGGGGGTCAAAGTCTTGTTTCATTTAATTCTCTGAGATTTCTATCAAAGGTGACTAATTAAACTTGTGATATTTATAAACCCTTTAGGAAGGAACAATTTAGTGCATATCCAAACTAAATCTATTGTCCCATTTACAAATACTGCTGTGAAAGAATTGATCATTCTCAGCCTCGGTTTACTCATCTGTTAAAGGGTACAGAAATATTTACCTGCCAGGGTTGGTGTGAAGACAAAAATGGGACAATACATTGTGAAGCATGTAGCTTAGCACAGCCCCTGGAATGTAGAAATGGTTCAATAAATGTTAGCTGTCACCATCATCATCAGCATTATGATCACCACCATCGTCACCATCCTCCTCCTCATTATCATCTCAATATCATCATCACTATGATAATCATCAACACCATCATTCTCATTACCATAACCATCGCCTCCACCATCACTCTCATCATTCTCTTCATCATTGTCATCACCATCAACTGCATCCTCATCATGACCATCACCATCACCACCATCATCACCATCATCCTCCTCCTCATCATCGCCATTACCACCATCATCACCACCATCATCACCATCACCCTCATCCTCATCATGACCATAACCATCACCACCATCACCATCATCATCACTATCATCCTCATCATCATCTCAGTATCACCATCACTATCATCACCATCTCCACCATCATCACTATCATCATCCTTCTCATCGTTACCATCACGGTAATCTCCCTCTCCTCCTCCTTATCGCCATAGTTGTCGATGCACAACTCTCATATCAAACACAACTTCTCTAATGTTGTTTTGGCAATAATATAATCAAGTGAGTATCATGGAAACCACCTTTGTGGTGCTGGACAGAAAACGTTCTCTTTGTGGCAAATAAAAAATGAAAAGTGTTTGCATCCAGGTAGGCCAGAGGTTTGTTCCTTGGACCTACAGAACACGTAGGTTCTCATATTTCAAGTCTGGGCTCACTGCTTTCCTGGCCAGACTGTGGGGTTGGGAAATGAGTCTTCCCAGCTTCGTCTCTAGAGGCCATCTGGAGGCAACGACATGGGAGAGAAAATGACGCTGCTCCAGAGGGCATCTTAAGATAATCTTCCCAGAAAGCCATGTCCAATTCTGAATGTCTCTCTAGGAGTAAATACATGAATTAACACAGCTGCATAAATATTTCACTTATCTTATGCAGCTTCAGCAGGATTAATTATGCTCTAAAATTAGACCTGTGAAGAGCACAGTGCCGAGCGGTACCTAATTATTATTCATCCTCTAGAATGGAGTGTTTATCTCTTGTTATAGAGTAGCTTCAGTGGACAATTATGAGTCTAATTAGTGTCAAAAGTATAAAAAAATTTCCTAATGAGCTGTATAAATATAACCTTTGAGGGGAGCGTTTGTTGATTGGGGGAACCTCTTACGTGAAGCCTGCCATGCATTTCCCCAGGAAAAAGGGCTACTAATCTGCCTTGAGGGGTGTACGGGATCACAGTAACACTTTGCCTTTCTTTTCCCATCTAATTTTGTCCTTTCTGAAATGATGGCATGCACCAGGGGACCTATGGCTCTCAGTAGTTCCTTAACAACACTCACAGGTACTTTTCAGCATTGGTCAGCATGAATACCCAATAATTACAAAGAATCAGATAACTTTTATAGGCACTAATGTTCCAGGAGGGGATATCATAGTCTTTTTCTTCTTTCCTTTGAAGAACTTACAATCTAGTTGGTTGACAATATATAAACTTAAAATATCTAATCTTATAATAAAAACACATTTATAATACCTCACACACATGAATTTGTATATACATATATGTGGACACACAAACACATACACATATATATGTATGTTCTTCTTAGGTGTCTTGGGTAAATGAGAGAGTGGCCAAGGAGAAATATGAGACATACTAGGTTTTTTTAATGGGAGAATGGAAGGACAGAATGAGTCAGAAAGCAAACAAGTGTAGTGAGATTTAGACCAAGAATAGAATGGGGCAGAGTTCACAGAAGCCCCAGCCATTTACTCATCCAGCAACCGACAAATCTCCACAGAGTCCCAGATTCTCCCTGGCACCTAGACGGTGGCACTTGCATGAGAACATACAGGCTGAGCGAGCCTGGGACTTAACGAGTGGCATTTCTGGCTTCCAAGTAAAGGTGAACAGGGGATCTTTTAGGTCCCATCCATCTCAGGGATTTTGTGATAGTTTTATATAATTCTGGGATTTGAAGAGGCAGAAGGAAGATCATAAAGGTCAAAACCCTCTTGATGTACAAGAGCCAGAAAAAAGATATTGAGGAGACCAAGATTGTATAACTATATTATTCAAAACAAGTGATGCTAAGGAAAGGGAAGGAAACGATTGTTTATGAGCCCCTAGTCTGTGTCCAACCTCATGCCCACATCACATGTAATGTTCTGGTAACTCTTTATGTAACATTCCGGAGTAGACTTATTATCTCCACTTTGCAGAGCAGGAAGATGAGGCTCGGTTGGCTTAAGGCAGCTAGAGCAGAGCGTCTCCCAACTTCACCACGAACAGCAGTCACCCAGGGGGTCTTGCTATAAAGCAAAGCTTCTGTTTCAGTGGGTCTGGGGTGGAGCCTGAGACCCTGCATTTCTGACAAGCTCCATGGCGCCAGTCCATGGACAACACCCAGCGCAGATTTTTTTAATAGATGTAAAAATTGAACCAAGTTCATCTGATTCCATTTCTGATCATCTTTCCATGAAACCACGCTGCAGGGAGAAATCTTAGTTGCTGGTGGCCAGGTCATTTTAGCTATAAGTAATATTTTTTAGCACTGAGAAGCATTTAATCTTTCTCTTTGTACTTTGGTACAAAGTTTTCATGGTTGTGGATTTATTTTTAAACTCAGAAATATATTACTTGTCTCTGAAATGTTGTCTAAGTTCATTGAACAAACAAAATTAAATATATACATGTTTATCATATATTTTTATGAGCTATTTACATGGTATATTTCATTATACCTATATCATATTTAGGTATGTGTAGTAGATATTACATATAAAATATTTTAAGGCTATGGTACATATATCTCTTATATTAATGTTGTATTAATAGAGTGATCAACTCCACTAATTTTGCCAGGACTCTCCCAGTTTTAAAACTAGTTAGTAACCCTAATTATATTTGGGCATATATGATAGATGTCATATATGAAATATTTGAAAGATACTATATAGATATATAATTTTAGTTCATTGGGTTCCCTCTGTCCCTTTTGTGCTGCAACTTTGCCAGCAGTCATCTAAAGATTCATCCAGATTGTTAACAGGTTGGAAAGGACCACAAGTTCTGCTCTTGTATCATAAGAAATCTTGCTACAATTGACTCTAGAGCTTTGGAAAACCCCAACCCAGGATATAGATGCTCACAGATCTTGGAGTGGGGAACCTGGGAGGGGTGTCTGTGGAGAAGCCCCCACCTTATCTCTGAATGGATCCATGCTGGCGTTGAGATTCCTCTATTTGTTGGCCGCTCTGCCACTGAAGTATGCAGGTTGGCATCTGATGGTGAGGGACCCCACACTGCCAGGCGGAGTAAAGAGCATTTGTGTGATTGCATAAGTTCTAATATCTAATTAGACTTCTCATAAATTGCTGTAGGCCACTAAATGGGTTACTAATATCCTCAGCTCTGCCCTTGTCCAACTTCCCAACGTCTTAGGCTGACGTCTGAGTCTTGGGGAGAGCTGGACACTCCTGCAGCTTGGACAGTGATGACCATGCACACCCATTCTGAGGACAGCACATCCCTGAGAGGCCCTCACAGCCCATCTTCTCAGGGTTGGCTTAGGGATGGCATGACAGCGTGGGTTGAGGACATCTCTGAAGACCCCACCTCTAAATACTTTTCCTATTCAACTTTCCTAAATTCCACCATTTGAAATTTTATCGGATAAGCATGGACTGTTTGATGAAGGCCCCTTTAAAAATGGAATTCCTCCTTCCCTCTTCTCCTAACCCATTTCCTGGTTTGACATTGACCCACCCGGCAGCCTCTGTGATCCTCCATGTAGTCTCCCAGAGAGACCTATAAGCTAGATACCCTTCCTATTAAACTCCTGTAGATCCGTGCTTATAGCATTCCTGTGGCATTTAGCAAAGCAAGAGAAGGGAAGTGAGTAAGAAGAAGGTTCTACAATTTCCTCGTGGTGATACCTTCAGCAAATTAATTTCTTTGAATCTCAGTTTTAAATCAGAATTGTTTAAGGATTAAATGTGAAAACAAACATCAGGCAACCAGCCTGGTACCTGGCACATGTTAGATCCCAGCTCATTGGTGGCCCCTCTGTGTCCCGTGGCCCACTTGAGTGCACTGCATTGTGAGTCCCTTGAGGGCATACACCATCCATGTCCATCCCTGTTGCCCCTCCTGTCCCCCAGGACTCACAGCTGAGCTTGGCACACAGCAGGTGCTCAAACAATATTTGTTAAATGAATGAATGAATTTGAAAATGCTGCAGACATATACTTTTGCAGGATTTATGTCACCAATTGAGTATCTTCTCCAATGAAGGGGACATTGCTTTGTTTAGGAATGACATTAGACACCTCTAGAGAGTTGCAAGGAGGTAACCATGAAACCACTGCCCAATATGACAATCTTCCCAAGCCTCTTGCCCCACTGTATTCACTATAAGACAGAGGCAAATTCCTTCATTGTTTAATTTGTGTATTATTGTGGTCATAGATCCCCATTAATCTCTTTAACAAAATCCTCTGGGATATATATAACCAGCAAGACCATATATTTCCTGGCTCTTAGAACGGGAGTGGATACAAACTGCTACTAAGTCCAGTAATAGGGAAACTGAAGCCAGAAGGGGATATGACCTTACCCAAGGTTGTACACCGAGGAGTGGCAGAGTTGGGCCTAAACCCCAGATTTCCTGCCTCCTAGGCCAATTATATATTAAACACAAAACAAAGGGAAAACAGAACCTTTAATGATCCCTTGTCCTGTTCCTCTGGGGAAGACTTGACCTCTGTGGTAGGAGCGAGGGGTGAGGAGGACAGTTGGGGTATCCTCAGCCATAGTGGCTGGCAACACAACCCAAATCATAAAAGCCTCCAGTAGAACGAGCTCTGCTGTCCCCAGGCCCCTCCTCCTTCCCTGCAGCACGGTAGAGGGAGGACAGGAGAGGCAACGTGGACTCACAAACACTTACTTTGTTTGTCTTAGGGAAGACCACACTAATGGAGGAACCGCAGGCAGGTTTCATGTCCAAAATGTTGTCAAGCACATATGCTTGGTTTAGATCTTTGACAAACCAAGGCTGCTCACATCATCTCACTCTCTCCTTTGTAAGCATCTCCCAAGCTCTAGCCCGAATCCCTACCCCAAGGAGGAGCTTGTGAATAAAGCTGTGTTGTTCCACCCTTGATTCCTGTTCTACTTCACTGACATGTGGTTTTGTTCATTGCGATGTCATTAGCATAAATAGAGAACTCTAAAACCCTGGCAACCCAGAGTGACATTTGCACGGTTTCATCTTAACCAGATCCTCTCTCTGCCAAACTGGGTTGAACTCCCACTGTGTTCTTTGCTGGGTTTACTCCTGTAGTCCTAAGAATTTAAATACTTGAAAGCTTCCTTCTTAATGTCTCTCTTTCTCTTTCTCTAACACTGTATTTCACATATCTTACCAACTAAGGCTTGTTTTCTAAATTCTCTAATTTCAGCCACTAATTCAGGTGTTCACACGTAACTGTCAGCAACATACATCAGCACTCCTGGTTCTTCTGTGCCCACCAGATCAAAGGAGGGTCTAGGATTCGGCCTCTTTAATCAGGAACCCAGGAGGGAGTAGCCAGGGATGGTACCTGCGGGGGCCCAGCAATTAAAAACATGGGGCTGAAATCTGTGCTCCATTCTGCTGGTTTGTGATCAAGGGGGTAACAAGAGAAAGGGCGTTTTCCTCAGCATTTGGCAAAACCCATGGCCCAGATAGAGCCATGGCCTGTCTTTGAAAATGTGGTTTTACTGAAATGCAGTCACATCCATTCTCTTACGTGTTATCTGTGGCTGACTTCACACTACAGCAACAGCGTGGAGTCGTTGCAACAGAAACCACATGACCTACAAAGCCCAAAATATTTGCTGTCTGGCTCTTTATAGAAAACGTTTGGTGCCACCTGACCTAGACTGTCTGGAGAAAGGTAAGAAAGGCAGAGGAGACTGAATGTTGCAGTTTGTCCCATTCTCCTAAGGGAAGGGAGAAGATTGAGATGAGAAACAGAAGAAAGAAAAGGCAAGTGGGATGAGAAAGGAAAAAGGGACAGAGATATATTAGGGAGAAATTAGAGGGGAAAAAAAGAAGGAAGAGGAAGAAGAAAATGATGAAGGATAAAGAAGAAGAGAAAAGAGCAGAGTCACCAAGGAAGGAAAGAGGGAAGAAAGGAGGCTATAGGAAAAGAAGAGGTAAAAGAAAGGGAGAGGTAAGGCTAAGAAGGAAGGAATGGGAGAGGAGAGGCTGTATTGAGCCTGGGCATCCATGGAGCAGGCTGGATTTGTTAAGCTGAGAATCAGCCACACTGCAGGTGAAATTCAAGAAGACTCAGGGCCGCCCACTGCCTTGTCTCAGCTCCAGGCCAGTGGTGCAAGGCACAGACCACCAACTGACTCTCTCCTGCCTTGAGGTGTCTCATCTGCCTCCTGCTGGCTTCTCCTGCCAGCAGTTCTTCCTGACATAGGTCCCTGTGTCCTCAGATGACTCAGCAACACCCTAATGCAACCAGCAGCCTCAGCCCATTTAAAGAAATAAATGCAAAATAAGGATTTGGGGGCTGGGGAGGTGGTTGAGGGAGGGGAGGTGCAGAGAATCTGAGAACCCCCTTTAAGGGCATGGGACAGCTTTCCATTGCTCTTCATGGAAGTAGTTCAAAGCTACCATGATTATTATTGTTTTTATAGAAATTTATGACAAATAACACTTATGGAGCGGTAACTACGTGTCACCAAATCATCTAAGTCTTTACATGTATTCATTTCATTTGATCCTCACAGTGATTAAATGGCACGAGTTATGATTATTAAGCCCTGTTTAGAGATGAGGGAACTGAATCACATGTAGGTTTAGTAAGGTGTTCAGGATCACCCAGCCAAGTGGCAGATCTGAGAACCTATGCACGAGGGCTCTAGGATCTTTGCTTGAACCGTTATGCAATATTGTTTCTCCTTTAGCTGCTGTAATCCTCGCAGGCATCTTGTAAGGCAGGTTTTCTCATCTGGAAAGGTGAGATATAAACACAGATTTGTCAGACCCCAGATTCAGTGTTCCTCTTTTACTAATGGGACAACATCAGTTCCCTGCAGATGATCCTGGGCAAAATAACTTGCTGGCAGAGGTTGAGGGTGGGAGAGAAAGTGATCTACACATTTTTTCATTTTTCCACGGTGAAGGAGACCTATCTGTTTCTCAGGCCCTGGCACCAGGGGAACAGGCCCAGCCTAATTTTTGAGATCATTCAACCCTGGCAGTTTGGGGAAAACTCGGGACCCAGAAGCAAGAGATGAGAAGGAATGAAACAAGGACAGAATGTAACTCAGGCAAGTCAGATGTTTGGCCCCGATACAGGCTTACAGCGCAGCCTCCCCGGGTTCACAAAGGCCTGCCTGGGTTGCCAGAATTGCTTATTCCCCACAGAGCTCCTTGGAACTGCATAATCCCCAGCATTTCAGAAAGTTATTGTTCCTTGCTAAAAAGTGTTTTAATCAAATTGAGACTTCAAAGGCAGAAATCACAGTAGGGGCTGAGCTAGGCTACTCTGTAAATCACCAACTTTCTAATCAAGTTAGGAAGGACTGGGTGCCTTTGACAAATCCTCCAATTGATTCACCCATTTTTTCATTTGTTCATTCATTCTCCCTTCTAGTCATTCATTCAAAAAAGAATAATGGAGCAGCTTCTAAATTCCAGGTGATGGGATATAAAAATGATTAAACACTCCTCCTCTAGCGCCCTTCCTTACGAAGACGCTTTTGACATTTTTGTGTCCAACAGAATCACGTGGGGAGCCTGTTGAAATATAGTTACCTAATTTTAGCCCCCTAGAGGTATTTTTACATCCTCTCTGGGTGAGTCTAGTACATAATAATATTTAAGAATCACTCTTTAGATTCACAATATTTAGTATTTAGAAACATCTTATTCTCTGATTGGCAAATATTGGCAATCGGTGGCCAAAGAGATCACCCAATTGGGGTCCGTGATATCGGGTCTTTGCCCTGTGTTTTGTTCACCCTCCTTCTCTCAGGGCTCCTAATTGGGTCTACACAGAGACCTTGGTGATTATGAAAACCTGAGCAATAAATGATGTGGAACTTCTGAGCGTCAGTCTGCCCAGCAGCCTCAGTAAGGACCACAGGAGATATGAGGTAGGCTATGAATGGAAGAAGTAGTCAAATAGGCTTTAATGTGAAGCTGCCTCATTCAGGAAGGATCAAAATAGACATGAAAGTTTTTATTGCTTCCAAAGATTTCATTTTCATTTATTGACTATAATAACTTGTTAAAAATAAAGCAGGCAAGACTGAAGGCTCCACATTTAGGCAGGCCCTGAGCCAGCTCTTCTATTGATTGAATTGGATCTGGAACCAGATTTGGACGCGATGGCTCTCCTTACGCACGTAGATGTGGTCTCATTTGAAACCACCAGGGAAGTGTGGCTGAAGACCATTGATGGAGTCTAATTTTTTATATGGATTTCATTTTTGCGCCTACCCTATGTGGATGGCTTTTGCATGCACATAAGCCTCATTTGTACACAACGATAGCGGATTTGATGATATATACTCCAAGGGTGTGATGATTAATGGCCATTTTGATGCCCCAGCAACTAAGTCACTTTGACTCTCCTGTGACCTAAAGACTACGTCCAGGGCAAACTATTTATTCAGAAATGCGATGTTTTCAAAGCAGAAATGTGTCAGTTCTAAGCATAGATTAGCAATAAAGGGCTTAACTGCTTCCCCATTGGCCTGTGACCAGATGGTACCATAAAAATTAGACTTGTTTATCTCCCTCCTAATTTTAACTAGAGACATATTTGGAATAGTAATGGAACAGTATTTACTTGAGAAACATAAAATCCGTCAATATCCTGGAGAGCCATTGACTGTTCCTATGTGTTAAAACTCCAGGGGTTTTCATTTGCATTAAGTTTGCAGCAAATTTCCCAACAGGCCTATTGAGATCCAGAGTCTCGGTGTTGGTTTTCAATCCGACACCGGGATTCGAGCAAGGTCAGTGGTGCAAACCTGTGCCCGACAAGCAGTGAATCGCTCCAACCAGGGAAAGTCAAATGTCAGGAGAACCATCAGAGTGGAAACAGGCATAATGAATGGCTTGCTGGTAAGTCAAACATTGATGTCACATAGCCTTGTGCAAGATTTACGGGATGGATAAGTGGTGCCCAAATCCCTCTCAGTCTATATTTTTTAAGCATTTTCATTTAGAAAGGCAATATTTTATACATACATACACACACACATACACATATTTATATACACACACAAACCCCAATGTCCAGTTAATGTTTATACAGCTGTGGAGCTGTCCCCAGACGAAGATATAGAATGTGAGCAGCATCCCAGAAAGCTCCTTCATGGTCCCTGCCAGCCAATATTCTCCCCAAAGTAACCAACATTCTGCCCTCCATGACTGTGGATTGGTTTTGCTTCCCTTTGCACTTCACACAAATGGTGGACTCATACAATATATTTCCATTTATGTCTTTTATGACATTAACACGTATTACTGCATGTAGCCACAACATTTTCATTGCCGTGTGGTATTTTATTATACAAATATGCCATAATTTATCAATTTTGCTATTCGTGGGCATTTGAATCATTTCTAGAATTTGTCTGCTTTGGGCATCCTTGTACATTAATTTTTCTGTTCATGAAGGCGCTTACTTGTTTGGGAATGTACCTAGGTATGAAATTGCTGGGTCACAGAGTGCATATAGTCAGCTTTAGTGGAGGTTTCCAAGCAGTTTTCAGAAGACGTACAACCCATTTACATTCTCACTAGCAGTGCGTGTGGCTCCTCCAATTTCTGACTGCCCTTTTCCTACCTTCTATGAGAAAGGTAAAACAGGCTTGTGCAACTGGACTCTGGGTGTGTTCACCAGTGGCTGTGTGGTTGGATGTTCTTGTATGATTATAGCCAATTATGTAGAGATTCAAATTCTTTTCCCAGCTTAAACATTGACTTATTTTGTGACCTTGGGGCACATAAGCTGACCTCAGATTCATCATCAGTAGAACGGGGCCAGAGGACTGTAGCGTCTGCCCCACATCTTTCCTGAGTTGGAATATAAATCTAACTACTCATCTGTCCCCGTATGTTCTTCCACCCATTCCGGGCCATGGTCTCACCTCACCTGGTGTTTCAGACTTGAGGTGAGGGACGGGAGCCAGAGGAGCACCCCCATACCTAAGGGGCAGTGATATCATCAAAGGGGCAGCTGAGAGCTCTCTAAAGTCAAAACCCAGCCCTCCCCACCATCCCAGAGTCCCCTATGAAAAGAAAAACAGTCTTCCTTCTGCTGCAGTTACGGACCACACTGACAGCTGGCATAGGGTCCTTTCCATAAAGGGTCTCCGTTCTCCCTTCTGTCCCTCTCTCTTCTCCTCTTTTCCTCCCATCCTACCTCTTTCCTCTCCCCTCTTTTTCCCTTTCTACTCTCTCCTTCTCTGCTTCATCCCACAGCCAAGTCTTGGGTGCCCACTGAGCCCCCCGTGCTGTCCTAGGCCGTGGGGAATACAGATCAAGTGGAAGTGATCCATTCTGCTTATAGTCTCAGGGAGCTTGTTGATGACACTTCAGTAAAAAAGAACCTGAAAAGCAGTGAGGTCATTTTACTTGTGGATATTTTTTTTGGCATGTGGAACCGGAACAACACAGCAAAAGTTGCTGCCTAGGCTTTAGAAGTAGAACACCACACCCAAAAGGCTCAAACCTGTGGCCAGAGATGAGAACTTAGAGGCATCTCTGCTGCCTCGGAGACTGGGCTGTACTTGCAGCTTTCTTAAGCAGATCGTTCAGTCACTTGCCGGCAAAGCTAAGGTGGCCACCCCCTCTTATATGTACTGCTAGTTGTCCCCTCTCTCTCCCTCTCTCCCTCTTTCTCCCTCTCTGTCTCTCTCTCTTTCTGTGCCTGACTCTTCCTTCCTGTCTTGAGTGACCCAGGAACAGAAAACTGTCCTGATTCATTGCACCCTCCCTGCTCGGGCTCTGTGAGTAATAAAGCAGTGAACTTATTTTCTATTGTGGTGGTGAATTGAAGTTGCGCCTTCTGTCTGAAGAACTAGCGACTGCCCCAGGTGGGTTTTCCCTGGAGAAAATGCAAGGTGGGGCTCCCAGGGCCAATGGTCAGGCAGACATAAAGTGGGCATGGGTTGGAGAGCCTCAAGGATGTCACCAGTATAAACAAGTTTCCCATCTGAAGGATCCCCTGGTCACCGGTTAGACAGCTAGGCAATAGGCTGTCCTCCAGGTAAAAGAAGTGTCCTGTGAAAGGCACACTGTGACTACCTATTAGGGCAGGGCTGTTAGCTGCCCTGGGGTTCTAGAACCCCAGTTTAGTCTGGGGGCTCTCAAAATAGCATGGAGTCATTGCTATCCTTTTTTTTCTTAACTCCATAAACTTTAAAACACAAGAACGCCTTTGTGATCCTAAAAAGTCCTCATGCCCTTACATCAAGAGTCACAGGATTTTGAGGACCAAGAAAATGTGCAATGTCAAAAAGTTACTATCAATTCATTTATGCTCACAAACCCTTATGCCTTTTAAGTCATATCAGCTTGACCATCTATATCTGCGTGGGGCAGATTAGACAAGCAGACTCCAGAAGTGCTTGGTGTACCTGGGATTTCCTAGACTTCCTGCAACTTTTCTGCAGTCTTACTTCAGAGGGCTATTTCTGTCCACCTTCACCCTCTAGTGGAAAATTGTGACCTTGTGCATCGTTTGACATTTGATGGCGGTACCCAATCTTCTCTCCTCTTTTTCATCTTTCTTCTCCAAAAGACATAGGTTGGGAACCTGTGTGCATAAAATTCCCCAGCTCCAACTTGCATGGTTGACCATGTGGCCTCTGGAATCCCAGGCAGATGGTGACAGGTAGCAATGAATTCTGAAATTCTCCAGCTCTGTCTGTGGAGCAGAAACCTCAGTCGGAAGGTGATGGTGAGACATTCATGCCAAAGACAGCCTGTCTCTGCATCTAACTGGATACATTTAAGCCTAGCCCTATTTTTATTTTGGTTTTGTGACTTCTCAGCATTATACAGAAATGGAATATTCTGACATTTAAATAAGGAATATTTATCTTCCAAATTCGATCTATTTGTGTCCAGAATCTTGTGCTAGTCCCCATCACCAGCACCATCAAAAGTATTTTTTTCTCTTCGGCAAATAGTCCAGTGATGCTCTAAGGTCATGGGCTTCAGAATGTTATTTTCAGACCTAAGGTTACATAGGTCTTATTTTTCTCTTCTTTTCTTCTTTGTCAGATTTGTTGGTTTTTGTTGGGTTTGTTTTTTTTTTTTGTTTTGAGGGTTTTTTTGTCTTTTTAAATAATTAGGGTGTAGGGCCGTTAGGGGGAAGGAGGAAAGGGGTAAGTTTCTCGTTGTGACATCCAAGAGGATGGATGTGACTCACATGGCTTTGAGTCAAGACCGCAGCGTTCATGAGGCTAAAGCCCCAAGGTCAGTGCTCAGATGGTCTATCTGACCTTCCTCTCCTCCAAGGTCACAGACGACACCTCCAACTCTCACCAGCAGCCTCTTTCCACATGCAGGACGACCGGGCGAGCAGAGGACTTGGCCTCAGTCATGAGGGTTCCATCCTCACTCCCACGACTGCAGCTCAGAACTCGATGACCGAGTCTGTCCCCATTGGGAACATGAGCCTGCGATAAATCTGTGCCCCAGATTTTCCACAAAGAGAGTTGTTCCTTTGCCATTTCCAATTCCAATAGGGCTTCTGAGAAACCCAAAGTGCCCAAACCCTGGGCAAGACATGAAACAGGATGGAAATGGGGTCAGTTTCCCTCTTGGTGTTCACAGTGAACCCTACTGGGATCAGCAGTGACATCCTCCTGACGTCTTTGGGCTATAGATGGAAGTTCACTCCCTGTGGGAAACCACCAGGCTCCGTTGCCAGGACCTTTGATTGGAACATGCTTGCCCCAAGAGTCGGCCTTGATTTCTGGGTTTCAGAATCTGTCCCTGGCCCCTTTGCCTGGGGCTTCACCAATTCCTTCCTCTCTCGGGCTCTTGCTGACCCCAGCTCTGTGGACCACAAACTAATCAAGGAGAGAGGAGCCTTGTGTCATCGGCTCAATGAGGACCACGTACTACATGCCAAGACCAGTGCCTCAAATTGGTGATACAAGAAGAATAAGATAAGATCCCTGCCCTGAATAAACTCACCTCTCATTGATGAAGACTTAGAAGCAAGTGACAATTACACTCCAGTGTGACCGATTCCATATCAAAGAAATATCCAGGATATCATGGTAGGAGAAACCACGGTCTCATACCCACATTCCTGTGCGTTCAGGGAAGACTTCCTGCAGGTTGAGACCTCTGAGCTGTACCCAGGGACAGCGATCGCCAAGCTTTCAGCACAAAGCCACACAGCTGGTGTATCTGGAATCAATTATAATACGATGGGTGGTGATGATATCGATGACAGTTTACAATGGGTCCTTGTCAGCACTTTCTTGCAGGTGGATTTCTCCTACTCACTACATTTCCTGGGAGCAAGAGAGCTTAAGCTGCATGTTCTGCCTGACTCTGAGATTAGGACGGGGCCCTAATAGCGATTATGTCACTGGGATAGAATTTACTAGTGACCTTCCTCCTCCACGATGTAGCGCCATCCTACAACTTTGCGATCTGAAATGAGACATCCCGCACACACACCCCCACAACAGCCTACTTTACGATGTGAGTGAGGAGACACTGGGTTTCTGATCACGGGGCTGTAACTGGAGAAACATGGGCAGCAGCTGAAGAACCTTGGGTTCCCCGAGAAAACAGCTGGGCAGGGGTATTCCCTACAGAAACACATCCAGTGGCCCCACTGTGCCCAGGGTACCCCAGACTTCTCAGCACGAAAGCGGAGTCTTTTGCACTCTGGCTCCGGCTCTGCAGGCTCCTCCTTTAATCCCTCCGTCCTTCCCAGAAATTCTGAACCGCCCTCTGATCCCCAGACACTCCCTGGTGCTTCCTGTCTCCAGCCCGATGCCAAGTCAATCATCTCATTTTGCCATAACTGCTGGTTTTCATGACTGTCTTTCCCACAGGACTCTGAGCTCTTAGAGGCCAGAGACTATCTGTAATTCATCTCATTATGGGAATACAGAGATGCCCGCTACATGTTAAATGCCGTTAGAAATGTTCTCTTTTCAAAGAGTGAATGGATGAGTGTAATGGACAAATGAGTGCACGAGTAAAGAAAACCCAGATCATGTCCTCAGAGAACCAAAAACCAGTAGCCTCCTTTGCCAGAAATGAAACAGGACATCACGCCCAGCCTTCTGCAAACCACACACTAGCTCTCTTCATATAGTCGCTGCCTGGGGTCAGGTGCTTTGGCCGGAAACCAAGAGAAAAAAAAAAAAATATGTAGATGTGTGTCTGCGGAAGCTGATTTTAGAAGATGTGTTTCAGCAAATTCTCAGGCCCTGGACGAAGCCTAAAGGGTACAAGTTCAAAATGGATTTTTCACAACTGACCTCAGGGGAGAAGTACTGAGGAAGTTTGAAGGCTAGTCACATTGCTTGCTATAAAATCCTCTCCTGAACAATCCCCTTAGCTCGTAGACAGTCTTACAGAATATAATGAAATCTAATCTGAAAAGCAGCTGCAGTCCCTCTGGAAGTGCTGAGAGTCAGTCTTAGGGAAAATAAGGAACTGGCTTCTCTTACTTTGGGTATAACAGAGTCTTCTCAGAGAGCTGAGCCTTCTCCCTGGACCTGCATTCTTGGAATTGTAGACTGCATGAGCCCGCAGGGCACAGGGAGGGTTGCATGGTCTGCCCGGCCCCACCCCCGCTTCCCTGATTTCAGGCAGTAATAATAATATGTCCAGAAGTACTTATTGAGTAATCAGTGTGTGTGCCAGGCACTCATGTGCATGCAATATCATTTAATTCTAACAAAACTCCTATGAGGTAGATACTCTTGTACTCTCATTTGGTAGATGTTAGAACTGTTCCTTAACCTCTCTGAGCCTCAGTGTCCTCATCTGTAAAATGGCAATGATATGGGACCAGCCACATTAAGGTTACATGAGTTAATTTTTTTTAATTCTAGTACAGTGCCTGAAACAGATAAATTTTTGCATTTTGTTAAATAGAAAAATAGATACATGAGTGGACATGTAGGCAGCTAGATAAGCAGAGTATCTGGACCAAGATCGCAGAGCCAGCAGGTGTGGGGGGCAGTCTGACTTAGATATTGATTCTGATAGGACCTTCTTGGGACTGGGCCTTACCAGATGATTTGACATGTTCCCCCAAATCTTCAGGGAAGGGTGCCTCCTTTTGTAGCTCGTTCTAGTGTTTTCCACCTGAAACATTCTTTCATGTGATTTACTAGACAGTGTCTAGTTGAATTTTCATTCATTCCTTTTGCCAGTATGAAACCCATGGCTTCCACCGTATAAGGGAGTGGGTGGACAATGCGGGAAACCCCCACGCTCCTGCGTCAGCCCTCACTGTCTGTGTCCCTCCTGCCTCTACCTTTTGTCTGACGGACTCTCCTACGAACGCTTATAGCCTCCCCCACGCAGCCAACGGAAGTGAATCTGAGACACACACAATGCTGCCTCTGTCCTTGCATGTTCCCTGTTAGATCTGGCATCTCTCTGGCTCTTGACTCTTGAAGTCCCATCACTCTTCCTTTCAATGTTGCCAACCTTAGGAAAGGAGAGACCTTCACACCCTCCTCTGTGTACTGAACTGACAGCCGTCCTCGGGAGGGTGCAGAACTCAGAGGTCGGCAGAGACACTTGTGGCTGGCAACATCTTCTCCCCTGAACACAGATACATGAAGAACTTTTAAACAGGTGGAACTTCCCATGGGTGCAAAGGAGCTCTGTGAGTGTTCATGAGCGTACTGCCATTGGAGATGTAAACAGAGAGGGAGAAGGCTATCTATGAGCATGATGCGGGGACCAGTCTTCTCAGGTAGGGAGAGAGACAGTGTGGTACGGCTGCCCTCCCAAAGCTGCCCAGCCTCCCTCTGTTCCCATGAGAGCATTTAGCTTGTGTTTTCCCAGCAAGAATGAGTCTGCTTCAGGAAAGAGACTTAATTGTTCCATTTACTAGCTCTGGTTCACAAGCTCACACTGACAAAGATTATGACCTCTTCATAATAGGAGAAACTGATGGTGGAATGAGTATCCCAGAGCTGCTCTTTGCAAAGATGACATGTGTCGCTTCACCCTAGCAAAAGGCATGCACACTTCCCAGCCTCTTACTCTTAAGCCCACTGCAAGTTCCCTTCTGCTTTGTTTTTTTCTCTATTTATATGGAAGAATAATTCACCAAACAGACTGGAACACTTCTGCAATACTGCCCAATTTAAGCCTAGGGATATAAGGAAAGAAAAAGAAACAGAAAATATGGATTCAATGCTCACTGCATGCTGCAGGCCACGAGAAATATCAAAACCGTAGAACACGGTTCTGATCTCCCTCAAGGAGATTACAATATACTTGAGTAAATTAAAAATGAAAGAAAGCATTTGAACTGCAGTTCAGTACACTAGTCAAAGGGGGCCACGAGGCAGGAAGTGATTAATTCAGAAATGGATGGAACAGGCTGTAATTGGTATTGAGAAATGCGCATTTGCTCTCCTTTTAGAATTCGGGTCTGGTTTACCAGGTTGACTTATTTTAAAAAGAGGTGTTGTTTGGGCAAAGGGCAGAGGAAAAATCTTTATATTTATACCCCAAAGAGAATCAAGATGATTTTCTCATATCTGGCTGCCCCTGTCACAGGCTTACAAACCTGGCTTTCTTTGGGACAACACCAAAAGGAAGATGTGTTGGGAATTTGACAAATCATAGTAAGAAGACCCATTTTTGTGTCCTCACAGACTCCAAAGGGAGGAAGAAGTTAACAGCATGTTGTATTTTGAAAGGGATGGCACTGGTGTTTTTGTGAGCAGAGGAAGCAGTCATATGTCTCGAGGCATATGGTGGACAGAGGAATTAGGATGAATTTGTCGTGGTGGTGGGCAGACAATGAGATAATATTGCAGAGTCTCCCATGACATTTGTGACTTGTGAAAGCACTAAAGGAAAGGAATTGAATCAAGATACCCCCTTCCCATCACTTTACACCACTGATTAAACAGCATCCTTCTTTGTGGATAAAGAACTTCTAAGGAGATGGATTTCCTATTTGTTTACCTCGTGAATATGTATGCTTTTTTTCTGATTAGCAAATCTGAGACATTTAATGAGTCAGTCTATGAAAAGAAGAGTAGGAATATCTATTGTCCATCAAAGTGAAGAAAATGCAAGGAAGTTTGCTATGTTTGAAGCTCTGAGTGAGAAATTAAAACTCAAATGAGTATTGGCATCTAAATTTATGCTATGTAAATGGTGCAGTAATCACAGTAAACACTTTTTTTTTATTTCACACAAAAACTGGTACATTGGAAACTCCTCGAGCTGTAGCAGAAGCAAGCCCAGAAACTCTCTGTAGGGACATTTCTATAACATAGTGTTCTTGGGAGTCTTGTGGGGCTTAGAGGGAGAACAAGCTGAAAATTAGCTAATGATCAAAAGTTAACAAATGTCACAAGGAAGTAAATCACCATGAGAGTCAGAACACATAAACAAACAGAAGAATGAGAATCCTAAGAACTAAGGCAGGGGGAGGAAGGGAGAATAATCTGAGAGACTATAGGCTTGAAATTATCAAATATATAAAAGTTTTAAAAATCATGACAAAGAATGGAATATTATGATAAAAGGAATAGGCAGAATTGTAAAAGAATCAAATGAATGTCACAATTCAAATAGATAGATTAAGCATAAAGCTAAATATCACTAATGAAAGAAGAAATGAACTAGAAAATAGATTTATGGGAATCATCCAACTGCAGCAGAGAGAAAGAAAGGAATGAAAAATATTAAAACCAGGTTAATACTCTGGAGGATAGAATGAGAAGGTTCAGAGTATTTCAAACAAAATTTTCAGGAAAAGAAAAAACACAAAAATGATAGAACAAATGAAAAGAATCCCCCAGCTTGAGCAAGAGCGAGACCCCGTCTCTACTAAAAATAGAAAGAAATTATCTGACCACCTAAAATATATATATGGAAAAAATTAGCCGGGCATGGTGGCACATCCCTGTAGTCCCAGCTACTCGGGAGGCTGAGGCAGGAGGATCGCTTAAGCTGAGGAGTTGGAGGTTGCTGTGAGCTAGGCTGACGCCACAGCACTCACTCTAGCCTGGGCAACAAAGCGAGACTCTGTCTCAAAAAAAAAAGAAAAGAAAGAAAAGAATCTCTACCTTGATTTCATACCAAAGACATAATGAAATTCTCAAAAACAACTAGAGAGAAAATATAGATTGCATGGAAAGTAATGACAATGAGATGATCAGCCAACATCTTAACAGTTACAATCCAGGTCAGAAGAAAATTTAATAGAATCCTCAAAAGGTCAAGGAAAAATGATTGTCAACTTAGATTTATATGTTCAGCCATATCAGTTAAGAATGAGAACAAACTGAAAGCGATGCAATACATACTAATTTCACAACATTTAAAAAACAGACCAATATTAAATCAATAATTATGATTGTCTTCTTCAAAAGAGAATCAATATAAACCGAGGATTTTGTTTCTCTGCCTCATTTCATCTTTATGTTTCTTTGTGTTTCTCTGCTTCATTTCATCTTAGAGATCATATATATCCACATAACAAAATATAATTGTACTTTTCACTTAACATTATATGCCTCTTTCTTGATTTTCGCTGTCCTTGAAGGATAGTTTTTAAAGGCTGAATCATAGTCTAAGTAGCATAGTTTAAGTGAATTGCTAGACAGTTAGTGTAATTGCTAGATATTTAGATCAGAGAATTTTCTCCTAAATGGTACTGAATAAAATGCACATAAAAGAGAGACAAAAAAAAAAAATGCTAAGCATGCCTATGTTTTTTTTTTTTTTTTTTTTTTTCCTCTCATTGAAAAATCCACCTGGTTCTTTAATTGCCTACCACAGCTGGGGAGTGGGGGCTTAGTTAGCAAGGGGCCATTCAGAGCCAGTTGGATGTCTCTTTTCAATTAAAGTTTTGTGTTCTAAGTACAAGCATGTGTATGACTTTTTGGAGTAATTACGGATGTTCTAAAGAGAGGGAAGAGAAGGAAGTAATAAATTCGATGACTACCATATTCCAGGTGCCGCGCTAGTCATTTCCTTCACAACAATAAATGATGAAAAGTTTTATGAACCTTTTCAAAAACATAGCAAGTTTTCATAATTATTATTATACCCATTTCACAGACAAGATAACTGTGGCTCCAAGGTCACACTGCTAGTAAGTTACGAGCTCAGAATTGAAATGAAGTCTTTCCACTGTAGCATGCTGCAATTTATCCCATGTCTTGCTCCAAGCTTGGGTGAGTGTTGGGAGTAAGTTGTAGAAGAAAGCACAGTGAGAAAAACATAATAATGACAAAAAAAAAAAAGGCCCCAGAAACAAAACCAAGAACTGTGCTGTCGGCTGTAGATGCTATTGTATTCCATCCTCATTGCAACAATATTAGGTGGGTATAGTTATCATTATCTTCACTCAACAAGTGAGCAAACGGAGATCGGGGCAGCTCAGTAACTTGCCTTAGGATTACACAGCTGTCAGTCGCGCAGTCTGTCCCAAACCCACAGGTGTCTGCCCCAAAGTGTGCACGCCCGTCCTCACTGCCTGTGGGTGTTGTGTTCTGTGCAGGTGAGATGGAGGAGCTGGAGACGCTGTGGCTCACAGGGATCTGCCACAACGAGAAGAACGAGGTGATGAGCAGTCAGCTGGACGTGGACAACATGGCGGGCGTGTTCTACATGCTGGCTGCCGCCATGGCGCTCAGCCTCATCACCTTCATCTGGGAGCACCTCTTCTACTGGAAGCTGCGCTTCTGTTTCACGGGCGTGTGCTCCGACCGGCCGGGGTTGCTCTTCTCCATCAGCAGGGTCAGTACTGGTGTTGGTGGCTACTTCCTCGTGCAGCATGCGGGTCTAGAAATGCACGGAGATTCCAGAGAATTGGGGATTCTTGACTGCTCAGTGGGGTCTTCCCACCCTTCCCTTGCTCACTAGCCCTTCTCGGGCTTGTCAGAAAGGCACCCAGATTTTGTGCGTTCATGAGCTAGGGATGGCAAACCCAGATGACTGTGGAAGCCAGAAAGGGACTGGGAGTGGGTGCAGCAGGCTGGACGTGAGAAAATAGCACACATGAGATGAAACAGAACAGCTGAGCCTGAGTGTCAAAGTGAGGGGACGATCGGGAATGCTGAGGACGGTGGCAAATTGCATAACGTTTACCATACCTAAACGGGGCTGCCATCCTCAACTCCTGCTGAGTATTGTCTTAAGGATAGGGCCAATATTATCAGGCCTTCTAGTTTTTAAAAGAGAAAGTGTCATCTCATTTTATGGGAAACATTTCAATTTTTAAATATTAGTAATTCCCTAAAAAAAATGCATAGGGGCAACACAGCTAGCCTGTGGCTTCCGTTACTTGGGTATGCCCTACAGCATTGCTAATGCTCCTATGCAAGCTGTTACAATCTGTGCATGCATCGCAACAGAACATGCACAATAAAGCAAAGTCTACTTGCAGTGCTGTGCAATGTGTATACACAGAGAGTACGTGCATGCACCTGAAATGAAACACAGTTGTAAAGTACCAGGAGAAAATGCACACACATCCAACAAAAAACATAATGCACATTCAACCCACATAAACAATAGCACAGAATACACGTGCTATAATGAGCTCACGTGCAATACAAAGGGATCTCCTTTCGTGCAGCACAATATGGCACATGTGTGTTGCCATTAAGGTTCATAATTCATCAATAATTGTAATTATCATGAAAATGCTTACATTTAGGGGGCACTTATATGCGCCAGTTACCAAAAAAGGACTTTATATTTTTTATTGCATTTAATCTACAAATCAACTCTAGGAGGTAGGTAGTATTGTTAGTTCCAGATTTCAAATGACAAAACTCAAAGGTATGAGGCTAAGGGAGTTACCCCAGCCACGCAGTCAGTAAGGTGGAGCCAGGATTTGAATCCAGATGTTGTGGCATCAGTCAAAGCCTGCACTCTTCCACAAGCAACAAACATCACACACAAGCAACACAAGAGATTTGATGCAGTTCATACTATGAATATATATATGTACATGGAAGTCTCATATGTTCATACATGCAACACAACCTAATCACTTACTTGCATTCATAATAAAAGCACATACATGTACATTTTTCATGCATCTTTCAACACAGTATAATCTATCTATGTATCCATCCATCCATCTCTTTATCTACCTATTTCTCCTATTTACTCACCTTGGTGTTTTTATTTTTACACTGGAAGAGCTTACAGAATTAGAATTTGAAACACGGTGAAAAATTTTTGGTTAAAAACATCCAATTTTATATGCTAATGTTTACTGAGAAAACCAAGTAATTCTTGTAAAATAGATTTGTGTATTCTTAGCATTTGGCAATTTCAAGAACTTTGGAGATTCAGAAGGTACACATTAGCTTAGCGAGAAAGATTTATTTTCTCCATTCAGTTGCACTCCAAACTCGGGTTCTGTGCAAATACATATTTCCTAATTAGCTTGATGGCATCTAAACACAAGGATTGCTTAAAAATAACAGCATGCGTGCGTAGAGCTAGGTATTATGCCAACTTTAAGCTAATTCTACCAGCCAATTACTAAAGGCATTTCATATCCAAACGATTCTGGGATTATCACCCAGCAAATGCACACTGTTGCATTTACTTGTAAATCCTGCTTGTTTTTGGAAGAGCATTTCCCCCGTCTGAGACACCATTAAGGAAGCCAAGTTGATAGGATCGTCATTATGAGAAATGAAATAAATCCTCCACTGCATCTCCGAGCATCTTGAGGGATGGGAATGTGGGGGAGGAACTGGCAGCACAGGGAAGGCTTTGTTGGTGGAGTTGTTGACAATCTGGAATTTGAACTTGGGCCTCTCCCTCCCTGGGGGAGCAAGGACCCCAAGTCCTATGGGAGCCATGCAGGGACTTCTGTGCCCCCTCAGGAACTCCCAGCCACCATCCCTGCTGTATTTTCGAAGGGTGCAGGGAGCCCTGCTTGAGCTCTGACTCTTCTTCTCCCCAGATATTTGTCTCTTAAAATAAATGCAGCCGTATATGTATGAATAGGAAGATCTCATACTTAATACTTCCTTGCATCTCTCCTTAAGTAGGGGATCTCAGCATAGGTTCAGGCCCTGATGTGATCTGTGCACAGCAAGGCTCTGGGTTTCTAAATAAATAACCTTCCTTTCGGTCAAGGGCTACCACCACCTCTAAAGCTTGTCTTCTGCGCACATTGACACATATGCCATCTTACATATATGCTTCCTCACACAGCACAGAGAGCACACGCCAAAGCAAAAGTGAATTCATTGTGTGCACGCAATCATTTTCTTCAACAAAATCTGTAGTGGAGAGTTCCCAAAGAACCTACTTTCTGCAAGTGCAAGATCACAACTACATAATGAATTATGCCTAGTGTGTAGACACGGACCTGAGCCGGGTATGTTTCCTCCGTCATCTCTAATCCTCACAACGTGCTGTGAGGTTGATTTGATCACACTCATTCTGTGGATGGAGAAACTAAGGCCCCAAAGGTTAGAATGGGGACTTTTGGGTTTCACCTTATGTTTCCTTAAAACAACAGAAAACATCTTACTTCATCTGTCACATCAGAAAAAGACATGAAAGAGGAAACTCGTCTATTGATGCAGGGTTGAGTCACAGGCTTTAGCTGACTTCAGTTTAGGCTTCTTTCTAAAAGATGCTGATCCGGGATGCTCTGAAATTTGCTCGTTCCCCAAGGCAGGTTTTGCTCTGCATGGAAGCTGGAGCTCTCCCTTATCACTTCTTTCAGCAAGTGGAATATCCAGCCGATAGACTTAAAGCTGTTTCAGGGAGGCAGATGCACGTAGCCCTGCTCCTGGGCTCACATCCCTTGGGAAGCCCTGGGCTAATGCAACACAAACACAGGCCTGAAATGCGTGCACACCTGGCACTGCCGAGGGAGAAGGTCGGTGCTCAAAGAAGACGTTTATTTAACATTGGAACCAAACTTCTCCCACGGCTGTGGCCCTCGTCTTTTACAACTTACAGAAATGCACCCTCCTGTCTGGGGGATGCTCTTGACTTTTGTTTTCTCTCCAAAATGCTTTCCCTCCCATTTAGAAAAAAATATTCAATGTCAGCAGCAAAAAAGAACTGCCTCAATTATCTCCTGAGACATGAGGAATGGGAGACATAGAAAAGCCAAAAAGCCAGGGAGGTGGAAACTGCAGCCACCTTCCCGATGATGTCAGACCAGGGGAGCTGGGAAATGGAATGTTAGAAGCCTCAGGCTGACTCACAGTTGGGACCAATAGAAGTCGGATGCTTTAGGGATCAGGTCCAGGCTCAAAGGAACCAAGGACAGCAGAGCCCACGCCCCCCACTGAGAATGTTCTGAGAGCCCAGGTGCCCGCTGGGAGGCAGAGCAAACTGTCTGGAACAACACCTGGAGTCGTCCTTGCTAATTTTATCTGGCTCTGAGCCCACTGTGGCACCAAGAGGGCATCTTATTTCCCAAACCCCAAAATGTAGCTGGAATCTATAAATAATAGAGAAGAGAAAAGAAAGAGAGAGCTTTGCAGTGAAGAAAGAAACTCTAGCCCAGTGGTTTCTGTGGTTCCCGAGGTAGGGTTTGGCCTGCTTGTCTAACCAGAGAGCCAAAGTGGCTTTCTAGAACAAACGTTACGTATTGAAGAATAGCACGCATTTCTTGTGCCTTTGACACAATGGACCTCGCATGTGCAAGCTTGTGGGAAAGGGGAGAGGAGCAAGGTGATGACACAGAAGGGAAGGTCAGAGACTGCCCATCCACAGAATGGGCAGCTCGTCCAGCTCTCATTTGCTGACCGCCTGTGATGTCAGTGCTTTATTTGCATTGTTTTATTTTGCGCTGGTGCCCACCTTGCAGGGAACGATTCCCATCTTACAGATATGGAAAATGAAGCTCAAATAGACGTGGTGGTTTATGCCAGGCCACACAGCTACTGAGCGATGGCACTGGGCCCCTGACGTCCAGTTATTCTGTAACATGCACTCCCTCTCCCCAACAGTCCATCAGACTAGAGGATGGGCCAGCTCAGAGCGCTGTTGCCAAAACCTGGGGCACAGGGCGTCCATCACTTTGACTCCTTTCTGTGCCTTCACCAGGCAGATAAACACCTGAGGACTGTCGTTAGCATGTTGTAAGAGTCCCAGGGAAATGAGAGAAAGCAGTTAACCGCCATCCGCCCATCCCCTGCACCATAGTTCAGCCCCCTGACCACTTCCGCGGGCTCCCTCCAAAGAGAAAGGCAGCCAGCTCATCCCAGCCAGTGGGGCATGCTGCCCTGAGGGTGCAGGGGTGGAGGGTAGTGCTTAGAATCTCCAGGGGGCAGAGGGGAGTGTGTTAGAATGCAAACTTAGGAAAGTATCTTAGAAGCCACTGCTTTCATGATACTAACAGCAGGAAGAAAAGGCACAGGTCTCGGCTGACTCTGACAGAGGGAGACACTGATTTTTCACTCATAGTAGTGGAATCCCTGTGGGTCAGAGTATAATATTATTATATTACTAAATTGTGTGAGAAAGACAAAAGTTAGCATGAAGGGTTAAGAAACACTGTGCTACGTGAAATACATGGCACATTTGTATGATTTCCACATCCACAGTCTGGGTGCTCCGACAGCCCTGGAAACAACGGGGGAGGAGATATATATATATATAAAATATATATATTTTGGTGGGAGGAAGAACAGCCAACCACACATGGCACAGAGAAAGAGACCAAAGATAAGGTTGCAGGAAGGTAGGAAAGGGCATGATGCCAGCACCTTGGGCCTCAGGGAGCCTCAGCCGTGAAGCCTGGGGTTGAGAGGATCAGAGAGAGAGATGCTCCAACTTGCAGCTGTAGGCTTTCCTGTGTATGGTTCCTTGAAGGCTAAACTACAAGAAAAATGTCGCCGTGCAAATGAGTCGAGGCTGTCACAGTTCCACAGGCATCCCTGCGGGTTGAGCTCATCCCGCCGTGGGGGACCGATGCAGCCACCATTATCAGAGTCCACAGTTAACCACACATACTTGACTGTAGTTCATGCCAAGGTCAGCAGCAGCTGCTGAAGCTGCTTTACAAACCCCTGCTTGGGCTGGCTCCCTGTCAGTCTTGGGAGGACCGGGTCAAATCCTGCAGCCTAGATCTGATTGTTCCCTTTAGGTACAGCAGCCGAAATCTGCGGTAAGAGTGGGCAAAAGCAGGGGAAGCCACAAACCAAAATGTTTCTGATGCCCCATTGCCTGTTATTGTAAGCGTGAATCAAGAGCTTTTCTCTTGATAACAATTAAACAGTTACTTTTAAGTGAAAGTAAACAGTTGTATATTAAAAAGGAAGAAGGAGTAGAAAGTGAAGAGACCTACAGCTAGGGGTGCTTGTATTTGGGCTTCCCAGGACTCCCGAAGTCATCCAGGTCCCTGGGTGGATTTAAAGGTGGTGTCGCTGTGTCATCAGAACTCTTCACTATTTCCATAACTAAAATTCAACTCTAACGACATTGAACAAACTCACACACAAACTCACAAAGAATATATCGCATGGACTAAGTAAAAAGTCCAAGAGAGTGGCTCCAGGGGTTCAAACTGCGTCTCTTTCTATGCCTTGGGCTCAGCTTTCCATGGTGATGGTTTCACTCTCAAGCTCATGTCCCCACGTGATGACAAGACTAGTCTCCTGTGGCTCCGCTTTCTACCTGAGCATCTATATAGCTATGCCTCCAAAAACAGTATGACTGTCATCACATGGATTTCTTGCCTGCATTCTAGACTGATCGATGTGACCAGGGAGAAAAGAATTTCAGATCAGCCTACTTAGGACACATGCCTTGAGAGTTAGCTTCAGCATAATGAGTGGGGTTAAATCCTGAAAAGAATTAACAATGGGTGATCCTTTTATGCTGACTTTGTTTGTCAATAGTTAACTCCATGCTGTCCAAACACCAAAGATGATGCTGGGAAACTTTGATAAAAGCATGGGAGGATGCCACCCTAGAGGCACGAAGATGTTGACAGTTACACAAGCATCCATGGATACCTTTTCCCAAACTGCAGGTGTGACTCTTTGCAGAGGTGTCACATAACCCAGAGCCAGAGCAATAAGATAAACCTGATGCTTTGCAACTTGTCTCAGACCTTTAAGAGACGTTATCGGGTTGAATTGCACTGTTCCTCCAGGGCTCCTACAAGAAGTACATAGCTCACCTTTGCAGGTAAAGTTCAGGTGTGAATGGTTTCACGTCCACTGCTGCTGCTGACGGTGTGTTATGTTTCTCCCCCACAGGGCATCTACAGCTGCATTCACGGAGTACACATTGAAGAAAAGAAGTCTCCGGACTTCAATCTGACGGGATCCCAGAGCAACATGTTAAAACTCCTTCGATCAGCCAAAAACATTTCCAATGTGTCCAACGTGAACTCCTCAAGAATTGATTCACCCAAAAGATCTGCCGACTTCATCCAAAGAGGTTCCCTCACCGTGGACATGGTATCAGATAAGGGGAATTTGATATACTCGGACAACAGGTCCTTTCAGGGGAAAGACAGCATTTTTGGGGACAACATGAATGAACTCCAAACGTTTGTGGCCAACAGGCATAAGGACACCCTCAATAACTATGTGTTCCAGGGACAACACCCTCTTACTCTCAATGAGTCCAACCCGAACACGGTGGAGGTGGCCGTGAGCACAGAATCCAAAGGAAACTCCAGGTCCCGGCAGCTTTGGAAGAAATCCATGGATTCCATCCGCCAGGATTCCCTGACCCAGAATCCAGTCTCCCAGAGGGATGAAGGTACCATGGAGAATAGGACCCACTCCCTGAAGAGCCCTAGGTACCTTCCAGAAGAGGTGGCCCACTCAGACATTTCAGAAACTTCGAGTCGGGCCACGTGCCACAGGGAACCTGACAACAATAAGAACCACAAAACCAAGGACAACTTCAAAAGGTCAATGGCCTCCAAATACCCCAAGGACTGTAGTGAGGTCGAACGCACCTACCTGAAAACCAAAGCGAGCTCCCCCAGAGACAAGATCTACACCATCGATGGTGAGAAGGAGCCCAGTTTCCACTTGGATCCTCCCCAGTACGTTGAAAACATGACCCTGCCTGAGAACGTGGACTTCCCAGACCCCTACCAGGATCACAATAAGAACTTTCACAAGGGGGACTCCACGCTGCCAACGAACAGGAACCCCCTGCACAATGGGGATGGGCTTCCCAACAACGACCAGTATAAACTCTACTCCAAGCACTTCACCCTGAAAGACAAGGGTTCCCCTCTCAGCGAGGCCAGCGACCGATACCGGCAGAACTCCACGCACTGCAGAAGCTGCCTTTCCAACCTGCCCACCTACTCGGGCCATTTCACCATGAGGTCCCCCTTCAAGTGCGACGCCTGCCTGCGCATGGGGAACCTCTACGACATCGACGAAGACCAGATGCTTCAGGAGACAGGTAACCCAGCCACCCGGGAGTCCTACCAGCAGGACTGGGCGCAGAACAATACCCTTCAATTCCAAAAGAACAAGCTAAGGATTAGCCGTCAGCATTCCTACGATAACATTCTGGACAAACCTAGGGAGACAGACCCTAGCAGGCCCTCCCGGAGCATAAGCCTCAAGGACAGGGAACGGCTTCTGGAGGGAAATTCGTATGGGAGCCTGTTTAGTGTCCCCTCAAGCAAACTCTCGGGGAACAAAAGCTCCCTTTTCCCCCAAGGTCTGGAGGACAGCAAGAGGAGCAAGTCCCTCTTGCCAGACCACACCTCCAATAACCCTTTCCTCCACTCCCACAGGCATGACCAACGCTTAGTTATTGGGAGATGCCCCTCGGACCCTTACAAACACTCGTTGCCGTCCCAGGCAGTGAACGACAGCTATCTTCAATCGTCCTTGAGGTCAACGGCATCGTACTGTTCCAGGGACAGTCGGGGCCACAGTGATGTGTATATTTCGGAGCATGTTATGCCTTATGCTGCAAATAAGAATAATATGTACTCTACCCCTAGGGTTTTAAATTCCTGCAGCAATAGACGCGTGTACAAGAAAATGCCTAGTATCGAATCTGATGTTTAGAATCTTCCATTCGTGTTTTATCTATAGGGAAACGTACGTAACAGCCAACCTTCTGGAGGGTAAATGTCGGATGTCCACTAGTGCCCTGCTAAGAGCAAGAGGATTTAGGGAGGTACTTTTTTTTGTTGACTCTTTTGCACATGGCTCCATGCCATATTCTTCCACTCAAGGAATCTTGTGAGGTGTGTGCTGAGCATGGCAGATACCAGACAGGTGAGCCCTTAACCAAAAATAAATGAATGAATAAATCCAAAAGGGCAAGTCTCCGGGACGTGCCTACTAGGTATGTTGGCAATAACGATGCATTGGATGCCAATGATGACGTTATGATTTCCTATATTCCAAATTTCATTCTGATCAGTCCACCATGTAATTTCCTCATCAGAAATGCCTAACGGTTTCTCTAATACAGAATAAGCAATATGGTATGCATGTAAATTCTGACACAGACAAAATAAAGCAGTTAAGAATGCATCTGCGCTGTAGCGAGATTGGCGTGTGCAAGAGATTAGGAAGTTTGGCTTGTAACAGTTTCAGCTTTATTGGTATGCCTTCCATCACAGCCCAGGCCCGACCCCGAGAACTCCAGGCTCCCCCCAAAGAATAGCCAATCAGTGTGTTCGTGGTAACTACGCTACCTGCATTGTAGTCCATTTCCAAGACACATCTGGAGCAAAAGGCCGGAGGGACCCTCAGGCGGAGAGCTACGAGAATCTCTTTGGATGTTGGTTTCTGTGTGTCTCTCACCCTCGGCTTCGATGGTCTTGTTCAGAGCTGCATAAACTAACACGTGTCTGTCTTCAATATCTAAGTGTGGATCTTCTGTCTATGACACAGTGGCCATTGTAGTTTATCCCGAAGACTCCTATGTACGTAAGTTTGCATTTGCTCCCTTCTGGTGATGACTCAGGGTTGTATAGTATCTGTTCCCCCTTTCCTCCCCGAGTAACCATAACTCGTTCAGTTCCCGAGCACCCGTGGTGGTGTCTAAGTAGTCATGTGTCTCTCTTCCCAGAGTTGTTAACGTGGTGACATGCACCAACAGCCGTGTGTGTACTGTGATCTGTAAGAAGTGCTATGCCATCTGTCTGCCGAAGGCTAGCACGGTTTCAGTTTTATCTTCCTTAACATCATGAAATTCTGTTGGACACTCATTTCCGCTGTAACCTTCTCAAATCTGAAGTCTCCAAAACATGAGACACTCATGCATCTACCCTGAATATCCTCCAAACTTTGCACAAACTTTAGTGAAACAAGTCATTTCTCTCTTTTGAAATATTCTCTCCAGGGGAGGCAAACTGCTTCACCGGCACCAACAGAAATATATGAAAAATTCCTCAAAGCATTTGTCATTTCTGAATCACCTGCATGATTCCATTCTTATTCTACTCAAACCCATATATATAAGACAAGAAATAATAATCATTTAAAAAAAAAAAGTTAGAGACAGAGAAGGGAATATTTTTGCACGGGGAACTTCTTAGCACAGTGCCTGCCACCAAAAAAAGTGACCTCAAAAAGGTAGTTATTACAGTATGATACTTTATCAGATTAGGATTTTCTAGTTTAAAAGTTAAATATGATAAAACCCACAAATAACGTTAACTAAACATTTTATATAGTTCTACTCTATTAATTAGTATATTTTACCTACATGAATATTTTTGAAATATTTGAGATAAAAGGCCATTAGCTTTTGCAGAAGACCTGAGTTTCTCTGGGGACACGAGGACATGCTGCAGAAACCATTTCCTGGTTTCCTCCTGCATTCTGCCTTAGGTTCTTGGAGAAGGGGACAACGTGGCAGGTTGAAAAATTGTCCTGTTTCTTCTCCTCTTAGCATGTTCTGCTTTGTAGGCGTATTTTCCTGTAAGTGAGAAGGTGCCAGAGATGATTCTCGTAGAGCCTGAGGATACATTGAATGGCTTCCTCTTTGGGGACGTGCACCCAACCTGCAATATTCCTACAGTAACGAAAAATAGTTGCAATAAATTTCAGGGTTAGTGGCAGAGAGGCAGAAGGAGGCGATGGGAAGAAAGTCTTCCCTTCATCTTTGAAAGGCAGAAGAGGCCAACTAGGTGCTGGTGACAAACGTATTTGAAAATTATATTTTATTTCTTGGATACTGTAACCTTTGCTGCCCCAAGACCCAGCAATGGAGAAGACTGGATTGCAGGGCCTGGAACGGTCACCCCAATTTCTGATCTTAAATTTATTTTTATTTTTTTGCAGAGATGGGGTCTTGCTATGTTACCCAGGCTGATCTCTAAGTCCTGGTATCAAGTGATCCTCCTGCCTTGGCCTCCCAAAGTGTTCAATTTAAATTTCAGCATTCTGTACAGTCTTTTAGCACTTGCTGCCTTTGTCCTCTCCTTGTATTCCAGACCTTTCTTCCTCTGGCTGGGATCACTTCCTTTTCCTCACGAGTCTGCCATGTCTTAACATGAAACGAATTAACAAGTCTCCTTAGAATGCAGAGCAGTGACAGGTCCTCAATCCAAAGAGGCTTCCTGTCTTCCTCTGGTGTCCTCAAAACCCAGGGGGCCGCCAGATGCCACAGAGACCTCCAGGGAGAGTGAGAATTGCAGTTGGACTGACTTCATAGGTGAAAAATCCTTCTCTTCATAGCAGTATTATGTCTGCTATTCACCCCATACATCTCTGGATAAAGAAACTAAAAATGTGGCTTTTTGAAGAAGCAACAGTAATGTTGTGAAAAACATATACTTCTTTTAATGTCCAAAGTGTTTTTTAAAATAAATAATCATAAATTGGATGCCATGTTATATAAATGCATGCTTTCCCTCCTCCATCAATTCACTAACTCTTAAATGTGATGATTCCAAGCCAAAAAAAAAAATTAACCACTGATCAGATGGTCAATTTCCAAGTGAAAGATAATGACGTAGCACTATGCAAAAGTAATCCAAGTCAGTTCAGTTCCTTGGAAAAAAGAATGTCAGGAATGTAACACCCAATGGTAAATGGCACCTATCGTATGGGCCGTACCAAGAATTAAATCAGAAGTCCTGAACTATAGATCCGTTACAGAAGATTCTTGTGACACATCCCAGCTCTGAGATCTTAGATTTGTTGATCTCAAAGAGCCAGAATCTCTGAACCCAACTGCCTGAGTTTCACCTGGGTTAAGTCAGAGCTGGCATCTGTAATGGTATTTAACTAACTCTAAATGGTTTTTCCCCCCTTAAGAGGGACCCAACAGGTCCTCAGATAGTTACACTTGCATGCACATGGTCAGGGTTCTGTCCGTGGGGAATAGCACGCACATGCAACCAATTTAAAATAGTCTGAGTAGGAGAGTCTTCCAGGGCGCGACTTCACTCTGAGAAACCTTTGTGTTTCCAGAAGATGCTTTTCCCAGTCCTTCTACCAGTAGGTTCTTAGGCCACTTTCAGTTTCAGTCCCTGAGCAGGCAAGTCCCCAGTGGGTCTATCTTTCTGCCAGTGAGAGGTGTGGGGTATAATCTCACCACTCATTACTGTTCTGCCCCCTGCAAATCTCTCTGTGTTATTTTTGCCAGCACCATGCCTGGGTATCTCATGGATCATACTTGGTTTTCTCTTCCCTGTTTCATAGGTTGCCTGAGAAGTCTTAATACTTAGCTTTTCTGGTGAAAACATTAAAATTCCCCCATTGCAGCAAAATCCATCAAATCATTTCATGCTTATTTTCTGGGGAGGGGGAGAAAAAAAAAGAAAATTACACCTTGTTTACAAATGAAATAGTTTCACTTAAATGGGACTCTTGCCAAGGCAGTTAATTAGTCAAAAGATCCATGGCTGTCATATGGTCACACATTGTTCATTCTATTTGATATGTCTACCACTGATGTGTATTTAATATTCTGCATCCTTCTCAGGAAATGACAAATGCCCTGAATTCTTTGCAAATAGAATTGCTAATGAAAAAGGAAAAAAAAATGTTGGTGTTAATTAAATGGTGATTAAAAATTTATCTCCTTTAAACCTAAAAAGTGCAGCTTTAATAATCAGTTGTCATATAAATAAGTACCTTGTACTGAGATCCCTTGTGGTTTAAGACCTAAATAAATACTAATTTGAGAAACCTAAATATCTTTCAGAGGAGCTGAATATATTCATTAACATTTTGCCCATTCCTGTACTGTTTCTTTGTACATAGCTGTTGTGCATGAACCCTTGAAAAGAGGACATGAGTTGTTTCTGAAATGGAGCCTGTTGGCATTAACCATGGCTATAGCAGACATAGTTGGACCTCAAGAAAAAAAAAATTGAGTAGGTGGAAGATAAATGCATTGGTTGATGTTTAATACGAGTTAAGAGTTCTATGTAAAGGTGATTTTCCTTCCAAAAGTACTGTTTGTTTTCTCTTGAGACAAAATTAGGCCTTTCCAGACACCCCATCTGCTTTTGGTAAACAGGGTTGAAATTAATGTGGGGTCTATACTTGAAAAGTTCTCCCAACATGCGGTTGCCCTTTTCCATTCAATCCCGACACATTGTGCTGTGTTCACATCTAATTGTATCAGACGAGGTCAGCTTGCCACTCGATGAAGATCAGAGATGATCAAATGCACTTACCCTGTGAATACAAATGCTCGTGTACACATGTATATAATATACATGCTTGATTTCTACAATTCACATGTAAGTGTATTATCCAAATAAAATTGTACATATTGTAAAGTTTATGTTAAAAATTAAATAGTGATGATAGTATTAACACATGGAAAACCCATTCTGGTTATTTTGATGGGAGGATATTTCCATAGAGAGGGCACTATATTTTTTTAATCTCAGTTCTAGGGAGGATGGCAGAGCCCAGGTGGGATTTGGGTGTTAGTGTTCTTGGCTTGTTCTTTAAAAAAAAGGAAATTTGGGGTGGGGTGTGTGTGGAATATATTCTGCTCACATTTGCTTCTCAAGACAATGCTAATGTGGCCTTGTGTGTGATTTCTGTAAACCCATCGAAGGGCAGAGATTTCCTATTAAATTTTTTATCCTCTCCCCCTGACCTGTGTCCAGAAGTGTGCTCAGTGTAGTATTAGCTAGAGGTGCCTGCCCAGAAGGGTCTCAGAAGAACTGAATTTGTAGAATTACACCAAGATTTAGGGGAAGGGGAAAGGAAATAAGAAAATGAAGTTTACAAAGGGGCAGTAATCTGTACGGGATCATCAAGTTAGAGAGTATCAGAGCTGAGATTAGAACCCAAGACTTTGTGTTCAGTTTCTGGCTCAGTTCCCTGTACCAGGCTGACCAATTTCTAGGTTTCTCTCAAGGGGACACTCCTGAGTACCTCTGGGATGAGAGCCAGGAATCCCATGAAACTGACCTGGCTTCTTTTTGCCTCTTGCTCCCAGGCAGATCCAAGCATGCCTCTTTGAATTTGATTTTCCTCTAAGCTCCTTCACAGTCCCCTATCTCAAAATCCTGGAGAACAGGAAACTTTATTCAGGCACTTTTTCCTTGGAAAGAATCTACAAGGGTTGTAGTTTAAAACCTCAAACTGAAGATGAAGGCTGGCAGTGAGCATCGAAGTAATAGAGTTCTATTTTCCACGCACTGAGAATGAACAAAGCACATTGATCAGCTGATAGGACCCGACTCAGTGTCCACTCCCATTTGAAGGCCACTTTGGGATGGAGGGGGCTGCAAAAGGAATAGGAAAGATAATCTCTTCCCATAAGTGTAGTCTTACAGTTTAGAGATTCAGTTCCCTAATACAAAAGAGAACCAAGGACCCATGAAATGCACACAGAGACTAAACAGCAAAAATTAGAGGACAAAGTTGTTGCCAGGAAAAAATCTAATTCTATGATCAAACTTAAAGAAAACAATAAAGCCTTTCTCCAGGCCTTTAAGTAACTTTGGAGAATATAGTTGGCATTCCTGGAGATGCACTTGATTTATTTTAATCTTCAAAAGGTCCCTAGGAAATCCAGGAGCAGCTAAACAGGTGAACAAACTCACCCTTCTGTATTTTTGCACAGGCAGGTTTGGGTCTGGTTCCAACCAGTGCTCCAACCCTTGCCAAATCATGCCTCCTCCCACACCTGCTTTATGACATGTGCTTTGAGAAAAGGTTGAAAAAATTCCCCAAAGGATTAGAAAATAGACCATGATGGGGAAAAGATGGAGCATTTCCTTAAAGCTTTTTTGCTTGGTTTCGTTTTTGATTTTTGAAGAACACTTTTGATAGTTCAGGGTACGGATGTATCAGGGACGGGTGTAGGGAGGATCCTTTGTTGAGTCCCAAGTGCCTACTGTTGTGGCTGACAAAAGAGAAAGCGCCAGGTTCCCTAGAGAGAAAATGGGACAATGACAAACGGAAGTATAGGTGTATTTCAGGAAGGATGGTGGGGTGCAGAGGGAGCTTTTTTCCCTCTGTCCATCCCATTCTGTGCATTGCTGGAATGTTAGATTCCCTGCTTACCACAAGTACATGCCATGGGTCAGAACCCGAATTTGGAAATATCAAAATATAAATTAGGCATAGACTATATTCTAGGCATATCCTAGAATGTGATCCTCAAAATAACCCTAGGATATGATTGCTCCCATTTTACAGATAAGGAAACCGAGGCTCAGGTTTTTTTGTTTTTTCAGGTTTTTCAGCCTCATCAGCAACAGGAATGAAGCTAGTAAATCCCTAACGTTAGACATATTCTCAAAGTGCCTGATCTCCTCCAGGGAGGTCAGAATAGAAGTCTGAAAGAGAGATATGCTATTTTGAGGTTCCCAGGCTTACCCTTGAGTGTCAGCCTCTGTGATGAGGAAGTTTGTTAGCGTCCTACCCCTCAGTGTCTGGTTTGGGGTGTATCGAGAACTCCTGGAGATTTCACCTCTGTTCACAGTCCCTTCTGAGACTTGAACACGCTTTGTGTCTCTCCTCCATATGCTTGCACTCAGCATTTATTTTTCTGATTCCTGGGGAGTTATTTTCTCTACTTAGCATGTGCCTAACCTTAAAAATCCCTTTCCTAATCCCTCATCTTTTTATCAGTCGATATCAGGGCTAATTCCATGAAACACATGTACATAGTATGCTCTTACATGTGTGTGGGCGCGCACACGCACACTGCCTTGTGGTCCTCCATTAAAGCTCTACTAAACACTGTAACCCATTTTCAAAGAGGTAATGTTATTTGCAAGTTGATTGCTCCTCCTATTTCATCTCTGTGTTTGCTTATCTTTACCAGGCAGACAGAATGAGGTTCAGGGAATAGGAAATACAGTTTCTGCATAAATGATCGAGAGCTTTAAGTAATCAGAATGGCTGAGGGCCAGCTATTAAAATGTTGTTGTTGTTGTTTTCCTTCTTGGTCTGTTCTATTTTTTTTTTTTTTTTTCAAATTGCCTTAGAGATACTTTCCTGGTCACTAGCATCAGGATAACCGTTGAACCACTGCTTGTTCTGTCCCATGAAAGAGTGTTGAATTGGAATATTCCCATGGAGCTTTCTAGGAGCCCCGAGGGGCATGGTGTTTAGTGCATTCTGTCGGCGTGCTGCTGATCTTACACATGCCTTTCTTACATCCCCCCTCCCCACGTTCTAAGCCACACTTCCCTCCTGGCATTTATATTTCCTGTGAGGTGGGATGCATTAGGCCCATTTTACAGATGAGGAAACTGAGCTGGGATTTGTAGGAATGTTTTCCTGGGAAGCTCCATGAATGTATCCTTCTGAAGGGTCATTAACCTCATGTAAGCACCCTTGTCCTAGTCCCTGAGAAAAATTCTCCAGCTGTTTTCATCTTTTAAGCTGGCAGTGAAAAGTCTCTTAAGATGAAAAGGTTATTATTATTTAATAGCTATTTTGAGATCCTGTTATTGGGTCTACGAGTGCATGACAGTGTTCTCCCAGGGATGTTGAGCTATGCAGAAATGGAGCACTCCAACGAATGATTTGGCCAATAGTGTTTCTTCTCTGGGGCCGTATTTCCAAGCCCACAATTCTCCAGGGAACCAGAACCAATTTGTTTAAAATGAAGTCATTCCTCAGATTAACTTCCTCAGAGAAAGTGTCAGCAGTCTGCAGAAACAAATAAAACAAAACCGAGATGATCACTCATAATTCCCTCTTAGGTCCTATGTCAGTGAAACAATGAGTCCGCATTTTTTGCAATTCTAGAACATTCCTCATTAGCGGTAGCCCTGGGTCATAACCTTTCCAGTTAATTCTCTTTCACACCTTTGGGAAGGATTTAAGATGAACCTTCAAAAGGATATTAACATAACACATAGCCGATACCACAGCTGCCTTTTAAATTAATAAGGTTAATTGTTCTCCAGCAAACAGAAGTTTGTCTTTGGCATTTTAAATGCTTCTCATTGATCTGACATTTTGCTGTTTCCAGCTTTTAAAGGGCTCAAATCAAAGACTATTGATAACTGAGCAAATAGTGAAGGTCCAGAAATATAAAAACATTGTTGGTTTTTCCATGAAAAACAATCATAGCCTTTTGAATTCAATGGAGGTTTTTACATTAGACATCTAAGACTTATTGAATTAGTTCTATTCTCAGTCAAGCTAATTCAAGCGAATGAACAGTATTGACTTTTTAAACCTATTTTATTTAAAAAAAAAAAAAACCTTAAATTTATTAGGTTTGTAGATACAGCTCTGGGGCCATGACCACTACAGAAATGTTCCAGTTTAGAAACAGAAGATTCAGACCTTGATTTGGAGGCAAATCCAGGTTATTTTCTTTGAAAATTCTGATGGATTTGGAAAGATGAACGTGGAACTTGGAACATTCATCTTCCCCAAATTTGTCACTGGGAAAGGATGCTAATTGCTTTTTTTTTTCCAAATAAGATATAAGGTTAAGAATAACATTTTCATTGAAAATGCAGTAAACTGCTTAATACAAGTAATTACATAGCTAGATGTGGTTCAGATGCCTTCCAAGCCTGAGGGTCCCTAAAGATTTCTTAACCAGTTGTTTTTAACTATGAATCTTAATCTTGTTCATTCCCCTGCCAAAATAAATTTAAAAGCGTTCGTATACTTGCCAAATTAATTGGTAAAATCGACTATAGTTTATATCACACCAGAATGTTTGTGTGTATGTGTTTATGTATAGTATAGTATATGTATTTCAAGTTGAATATTCAGAAAGAATTATATGAGTTTATTGATTGCTTGAATAAGAAGTAGAGAATAAAAATTATAAATAATGGCCTTCTCGGACAGAAAAAGAGGGAAAACTACTCATTCTTCACTCATGTCGTAAGACGTGTTACATAATATACAAGCTGGTCATTGCCCTGCCTGCAAGAGAGTTCTTGAATTGAGCAATTTGCAAGGTTTATGTCTGAGTCCGTTTTTAACCCAGTATGGCTGGGATTGAACTCTATCTGCAGAGGGTTTCCATTCACAGCTACATTCACACACTATCCAACACTCACATCAGAACTGTCTTGATCTCTTCTATGGTGGAGCCCAAAGCAAGCTGTGTGCACTACACTCTGGTCTTCATTTGGGAATTGACGTTCACTTACCAGTCGCAGCAGTTTATACCTGTCATGTTTTAATCCACTGCATGAGGAAGTGCTAATAACTGTATTAAATATTTCCAAGCATAGCTACAAAACTACACGTTTGCTTAACACCTTTCTATGATAGAGGAAGTATATACTATGGTTGTCTTCTTGTAGTATGTCTTTTAATTTTGTTCAATGTGTTATCAACTGTTTTAAGGAATGGGGTTTGAAATGTGTGTGCAAATTGATATGTACATAACTCCCGAGGCAACACAAGTGCCCGGTCATATGGTGTAAAAATGTAAATACAGGAAAATTTCATTTTTCTAATAAAGATAATTTCTGCCAATTGATATGAAAATGAGAAATGGAGTTGTGGTCTTCGTTGTTGTCATTGTCGTTGTCCTTTGTCTCTCTTCAGTCTTCCCCCAATCTCTTCAATCTTCCCAGTGATATTCAAAGGGCAGTTTATGAAGGATGCCTTATACACCAAGCCCTGTGGACCCAGGACACATATGAAAGGGTTCATGGAAGGACTGGTGAAATAATAACAGAGCCCAGAGAGTCACATACAAGACCGTAGCACCTGACTCAGGCAGCTACAACTTTCCCAGCTTTCTGAGAGGCAGCAGGACTTGGGGATCAATCAAATCTTTCATTCTGCCAAAATCTACACACGTATCATGTACTTACTTTGTACACGCCCTGCTCTTTGGGAGATTATAGTCCACTGATCTCCTTGCATCTTTAAGATGATGGTGGCTTCCAACAGAAGCTCTTCCGCTTGGGACCTGGGGTAGACGGCAGCGTTCCCACAGCTGTGAGGCTGGAATGTTCCTTTCCAGGTGCTCCAACATGGCTGCCGAGCCCCACAGCCTTCTGGGAAAAAATGGCAGCTGCTCTATTCTGAAGAGGTCAGTGCTTTCCTTCCGCCTCAACAAGGCAGACTGAGGAGGACCTGAGTCCCTTAGTAGACTATTTGCTCACTGTGACCTGATAGGATAGAGAGGAGATGCCCTTAAGGAGAGAGTTTTCAATGGGGGCGTTGCCTCTGCACGCATGACGACAATAGGAATGGGAAAGATCTTTGTTCTCACTGAGTGGCAGGTAGCTTTAGTCTGTGGAAAGATTTGATCTGGGAAAGTTTGCCTGGGGCAGAGTTGTAACTTCCGGAAACACTGATGTGTAGGAGGATTGCGAAGGAGGGAGCTCAGGTGGGCAACAACCCAGGTGTGGAGTAAGAGGCGCTGCGGTCCTGAAAGAAAGTGAGGTGGACTGTTCCTCGGGCGTGGGTCTCAGGCTCTCTCCACGTCCGACAGGCCCTCACAGAAGCAGATGGTTTTCTAGAGGCTACGAAATGACAAGAAACGTGTGGCATCCTGGAGCCACTGCTTGTATTTCTGCCTCGCCCCATCTGTAAGGAGTTCTGTCCCCTCTCTTTGTGGATGAGAAAACTAAGGCTGGGAGAAAGGGAATATGTCACTCAAGCTCACTCAGATCTTAGCAATCAAGACCTTTTGACTGAATCTGGCACCACTTGCCGAGATGGGTAGAGAAAACGACATTTCTTTGGCACTTGCTATGTACCAGACTCTGAGCCACTTCCACAAGCAGCATATTATGAAATCCTTCCAACCATGTGAAAGCTCAGATCCAAGTCCCTTTCCCGATACACCACACTCCAAATGACAGCCTGGGTATATACTAAAGGGCCAATAGATCAATGATGTCACGAAACAAATGTCATCATGAACAACAACAACCAAAAAAAAAAAAAAAAAAAACCCACTTTTTCAATCCCAAAGTAGCTAATCTGTAAGGTATGAGGGATTGCTGGCATCAGAAGAATGCAATGGCAACTCACATTTGTGTGCCATTCTATGTTGCAGTAGAGACAGGTTATACCACTATTTTTATTTACCTCCATTTAACAGATGAGGAGACTGAGACCCAGAGACAGAAGTGACTCAGCCCAGGTCACCGAATTGACATGTAGCAGAGGAAGGAGGCCTCAAAAGCCAGGCATTCGGACTCCGTGCCCTGAGCAATTACAGCGCATTACACTCCCCAAGGAAAAGGACAGAGGTTTCCCTTTCCTTCTCCATCTGGGTGATATTGCTTCTGAGCTTCCCTCAACCCCGGCCTTTTCTTTGGAGTAGCTGAAGATGGGCCATTTTCAACACATTTCCCATTAACTGAAGTGGCACTAAATACCATCGCTGCTATGAAACTAATCGGCAATTTGTGGGACGCCTTAGCAGCCATGTAGCCCCATTTGGGGGCACAATTATTTCCTAATTAGGAGGTGATTTATACTTGGGACTTGGGACATGTGCTTCTGCCAGTGACGGGGCTGCCCAGAATGGTTCAGTTCCTTTTTCTCCCCCCAAAATTCTGCTGGCTGAAGCCAAATGACCAGACAGCCGAGCAAACTTGATTAACAGACAGTTCTGATCCTGTGGGAGGGAAAAGCTCTCACTTGCCAGTCAAATTTGCAATAATTTCTAGGATAAAACAACAGCAACAAAAAATGTTTTCTCTTGGAAGACCCTGTAGTCTTCTTCTGGGAATGGAGTTAATGGGGTCATTTATCTTTTTTTTTCTAAGAATTCTGACAAAATTTGTCAGAGTTCATTAAACTAACTCACCTTCATAAAGAACTCTTTAAAAAAATCTTTGGAGCACTCCCTTGTAGCACTCCTTTGGAGCACAGTTTATAATTCCTATTTTACATATGAGGAGCCTAAGGCTTGCAAAGTTGAAGTGACGTCCTTAAGACTGTAGAATCAGGTGGTCCTTGTGAAGCTGGGGCCGGGAGTGAGAACATGCCAGCTGGACGCCACATCGCATAATCTTGTATTTCTATTGTCACGCTCACTATTGTTTAGATCCCGAAAGAGTGCACGTAGGAACCGCTCCTGTGTCCCTAATACCTAGGACACTGTAAGTTCTCAATAGATATTTTTAAATAAACAAGTAGCAGAAAAAGGAGTCGGGAATTCTGGGTTCTAGGCGGCGTCCTAGCTGTGTGACCTTTGGCCAGTCACTCCACTTCTCTGAATGTTCTCGTAGTCTTCTCAGGCATATCTGGGAAATGGGGACTTTTAGCCCCGATTCTAATCCGCTTCATGGGGCCGTGCGGAGGCATTGTTAACCACACCGCACAAAGGGCAACTATGTTGCACCTTTTTAGTTCCAAAACTTAGCAGTTGTGCTCAGAGTATATCCAAAAGAAAAATAAGTTATCTATAAAGTGGCTGGAAGTCCAGGCCATCTGATCCCAGCTTCACCGGGGACAGAGTGAGAATGATCCACTAGTTAGAGGTCACGGTGAGGCCTTTCTCCTAAGCATATGGAAAAGTGGCCACAGGCTTTGTCTCTCTGCTCTCCAGGGTTCTGAAAGTTCGAGAGAGGTATGTGCAAAGCCTTCTTTACTACTCTCCTAAGACAGCAGAGAGAAAAGAGGCCCACATTTTTGCTTCTGGAATCTTCCAGGTGCTAAAAGTTGTGGGGATGAATGTGCAGAGCCTTCTGCACTCTGCTTTAGTAAAAACTTCCCCACAGCACGCAGGCTAGCCGAAACCAGGAACAGACAGTGCTGCGACCTTCTGTTTGAAATTCTTTGCTTTCCCTTGAAGAAGTGTCCGGCTCTCTTCCGCTTCCCACCGCCTGCTGACACACCACCGTGTCTCAGATGTCTTCCCTTTATTCCTCTTGCCCCCTCTCACCTCGTCTCTGCTCCTGTCTGGGGAATAGACAGTAGCCTTACTCTTCTCAGCCCAGCAGTTCTGCGGGCAGCCCTGCCTTCCAAAAGGCAGCGCCGCCTCCTCCATTTCCCCCTAAGTAGAGAAGCATTCCTGCTCACGATTTTAGAGGCTGGGGTCCCGGGAGCTGGTAGTGTCATATATACTCACTGCTCTTGTCGCTTTTGGTTGCTTGGGTCCCCTAATACAAATGAGAGCCAAGGAAGGGGAACACGTAGCAAGAGAGAGAATGAAGAGGGGGTCGTTGCTCATCAGACAGCACCCAGAACCCACTGCCTGCCCTGACACCAAACTCAATGAAATTATTATGCTGTGGCTCAAGAAGGTGATGACCTGTGGCCTCCCTGGCACACCCAGAGCAAACCTGACTCACGGAACTGTAGCATAGTTTACTGATTTTAAGATGTACATGCATTATCAGAATAGGCAATGGGGTGACATGAGCCTATTTCAGCGCAATCCGCACGCCCATGAGGCTTTATCATCAGGGCACCCCAAAGTCACTATTACGGGTTAAATCGCAAACCAAATTCTACATCTCTCTCAATCCCCTCCCGTCATCCTAACAACTCACATTCCATCACAAACTGCAGCGGGGAGTAATTTAAAGGTAGAAGCGTGAGTGTTGGTGCCACCTTTAGCAGTTGAGAGTACTCAACTGGCTTTGGGCATTTTGGAAGTTTGGCCCTAAGGGATGAAGGTCAGGGACATGGAGCTCACATTTATTCATTTATGATAAGGTACGCAAACAGAATACACAGATACTGACATCAACAACTGTTCAGAAAGCATCAGGGACTAATCAAGAGAGATATTTTCTAAGAAAAGCTTTTATTTTCTCCACACCACTGGCTAATATTGTCGCCATCTACACAATCTCATCAGAATTCTTGCTGATTTGAAAGCAAATATAATAACAATAAGAACACCACTTATTAGCATGCAGCTTGGAAGTGGCTCATCCCAAATAGTCTATTTCTTTTTTCCACATGAGAAGTCTGGAGATAACTTAGATGAGCCAGATATTACTTGGAGGCAGAAAAGGGTAAGAATATCTGAAATCAAAGAAATTCCACAGAGAATTATCAATGATCTGTCTTTGGCTGCTGGGGGTTTGGAAAGATATTAGGAAAGAATGTGATGTGCATCAAGGGACTGCAGAGTCAAGACACGGGCCGGGAGAGCAGGCAGGGGTCTAGGAGGAGAAATAGCTCCCCAGCCTGCTGTCATTTGCAGTGACCTTACGATGTGACCAGGGGCATTAACACATATCATTTCTAATCCTCATGAAAACCTTGGTATGTAACATTCCTCTATTTTATGATAATAAATAGAGGGGGGCTCAGAGAGGTGGGGTAACTTGCCCAGAGTTAAAAACATCGTTAAAGGCAGAGCCAGAATCAAATAGCTGTGTTCCCCAGTTCATTGCCCATGTTGTGTGTGCGCATGCTTGCTTGTGTGTATTGAATGACAGCACACAAGCTCAACCTCCTTTTCTTACCGTATTCTTTCTCCCTCGATTCTGTCTAGACCCCCACTCAGTCACACGGCATTCAATGCAATATGTAGGTTGGCAGCTCAAAACTTTATATCTCTGGTCCAGACCGCCTGTGTGAGATTCAGACTTGTTATTTTCATTTGCCTACTTGACATTTCCACTTGGATATCTAACAGCAATCTTAAACTTAACATTCCCGAATCTAAAATCTTGATCTCATCCCAAAGTTCGCTCATTCATCTTGCCGCCTTCCCCATCGCAGAGGTCGGAGCCACCGTCTCCCCAGTGCAAAGGTGAGAGAGCGGAGAGTCACACTTCCCACCCTGTCCTCTCCCAGCCTCACACATTCCCGTCACGTAGCTCCGTCCTGCCATCCCTCTCCACCCACTGCATTCCATCCCACCACCACCGCTGCAACAACTGTGGTCTCCCCGCTTTCACGCTTGCCTTGACATTTAGTCCATTTCCTACTCAGCCCTTAGAATGGCATCCAACCTCCCCAGATGAACTGCAAGGCACTATGTGATTTAACCTTTGCCTGAGTTAGGGTCACTGTATTTCAGGCACACTGGCCATCTGTCAGCTCTCTAAATACACCAAATTCTTTTACACCTTGGACCTTCATACAACCTGCAGTTAATCTTCTAAGCTTCCTCTCCCCCTGCTTCATCTGCAGACTCTTATTCATCCTCCAGATCTCAAAGTAAATGTCACCTTCTCAAGGAGATGCTCCCAAACCACCCAATCTATAGCATCGAAGGCATTTTCCATACGTTATCTGTATTAAACATTGGTTCTTATTTTGCTCATTAAATATTCATTAATTACTCTTTCTTAGAACTCAATGAAGTAGACACATATTTTCCTCTCTTTTATGAGAAAACCAAGATACAGAACAGTTGAGTAACTTTTTCAGGGACACAGAGCTACGGAGTTATAGAATCAGGACGAATTCAGATCATCCTGACCCCAAAACCAACGGCACCGTGTCACCTGCCCACCAGGCTTCCTGCACAATGCTGGGTGCGCAGGAGATGCACAGCCCTACACAGTTCTCTTTCGTTTCCTCCCATTCCTCATTCAGTAAGTTGCAGCTTAACTGAGTGTTCACATTGCCAGCGTCCTCTGCTCTGTTCCCCTCTCCTGTGCTAGTAAAAAGAACTGTAATACATCAAATATAATGTCTCAGCTTTTTGATAATGGGAGCTTCCAGGGAGTGCCATTCCTGTGTTTACAAAACAATTCTGAACTCTTTGTCTGGGGCTCTTGTTCTGAGATTGTTGCTATTTTTCTTTCTTCAATGTGCAGGACCTTGGACAGAGCCTTCTGGTTCCTGTCCCTTTACTGCACCGAAACGTTCAGTACGGAGCTCAGCTCCCCTGAATGAAGGTCTCTGGGCTCGAATGGCTAAAGTCTAGTTGGGAAGACTTACAAGCAAACAGACAATTACCACGCAGTGTGATAAGTGCTCTAATAATAGGCCGACCGCCCAGTAGACAGAGGGTCAGAGCATTCCGCGGGCAAACTGCTTGACCCCGAGGCACAGGCAACCAAAGGAGTTTGAGTAACAACAATAAAACTGTTCTCTGCTCATCTGGGACCCACATCCTGGATGCCAGCTGGGCCAGTCAAAGATAAGGGATTGCCATTTTGAGTCATTCTAGGTTTAATGATCTCAAGACACAAAGACCTGAAGGACGATTCCTGATCAAAGAGCATGAAGGAAGAATCTTGCCTTCAAATGCCCAGGGCTTCTGTTTTAGTTAATCATAAGCCTGCCCCCGTTCTCCAAACTTCCTCCTCCCTTCTGTTTCTAGTTTCCTGTCTCTCTCCCTTCTACCCTTCCTTCCTCTCTCTCTCCCTCCCTTTTTTTCCTTCTTTGCTTTCTTCTTTCGCTCCCTTCATTGATATTCATTGAGCGTCTATGAGCCAAACACCTTACAAGGTATGGGGACTTTACTGTGAGTAAGAGCAGCCACTGCCCCTGCTCTGTGTCCGAGCCTTCACGGAGCTCCCAGGCCAATGAGGAGAAGCCAAACAATTTCACTCGTCAGCACATAAATGCAAAGGATGATAAGACTTCTGAAGGGAAGAACACAGTTACAGGACAGAGAATAGTGAAGAAGCCTAATTCAAACTAGGATATCAAAAAAGTCATCTATGGCATTTTGGGAGGCTAAGGTGGGAGGATCACTCAAGGCCAGGAGTTTGAGATCAGGCTGGGCAATATAGTGAGATCCTGTCTCAAAAAAAAAAAAAAAAAGAAAAAGCCGGGCATGATAGTGCTCTCCTGTAGTCCCAGCTACTCAGAAGGCTGAGGTGGGAGGATCACTTGTGCCCAGGAGTTTGAGGCTGCAGTCGAGCGGAGCATGTAGTGAGCTATGATTGCACCACTGCACTCAATCCTGGGCAACAGAGCAAGACTCTGTCTAATGAAAACTGAGCAGGAGTTAACTAGGTGAAGAGGGTTGGAGTAGACCATGTTGGCTGGAGAGAAGAGCTGTGCAAAGGCCTGTGGGGGATGGAGCATGACAAGTTCAAGGAGGGGAAGGAAGAAAGTGAGACTGGAACACACAACTGCTCCCAATCTGGCACCCTGGCCCACCGTGCATGCACACAGCTGTGCAAATATTTCTGCTCAGGTGGACATGCTCACAAATACTTGGTGATTATATAATAGAACAATGGCAACAATTATTGCTTCGAATGCAAAATGGTGCATAAATAGCCCTGTTGACTTCTATCACCTGGAAATAATATGGAATCACCATCTCTGCCTCTGTGGCACAGATCAGACATCCCATGGGGAAAGGAAAATGAATATATCCACAGAAGTCACCTGGACTGGGGTTTCTGAGCTGTGCCCGCCTCCACGTGACATGTGGCTATGCAGACAAGATGTGCCACACAGCCAGGACAAAAGTCCCATTTGGCCCAAAGCTTATTGAATACTGTTGAAATAAGCTCTCACCAGACAATGCCTGGGGCACTAACTGTCACCGAGCATCTATTAGGGGCCAAGCACTGAATTCAGCCCTGTGTCCATTGTGTAGTGTAATCCTCAGTGCAGAGCTGCGGTCGAGAGCTTTGTTGTTAGCCCACCGTGCAGACCGGGAGATGGAGCCTGGCCAGCCACCCCTCTCCCATTCACTCCACGAACCCAATTTACTTCCTTCACGGCATTTGCCGATGTCTTCCGTTAATATGTGGATTTTGTGTGCACCTGCCCTAACCTTTTTCCCACTCCAACACATGCTGCTTGAGGCCCAAGCCCCGTCTCTCTTACCCACCCGGCACCCCCAGTACACAGGGCAGTGCTGAGCACCCAGGGGACAGTGAATGAAGAGGTCAGAAGGAATTGAGTAACTTACCCAAGGTCAGTAAGTGGAATGTGGCCTCATATCCATGCACTAAAAACAAACAAACCAAACAAAAGCCAGGAATGCCATAGGTATGGCCTGCACTTTGTTACTGTCTGCACCCACATTTGATACAGTTCCTGGCGTGCCGTAGGTATTCAGTACCTATTTATAGAAGCAGTGCAAGTTGTACGCTCATCAGAGTGGGACACGGTATTTCTCTTATGGCAGCGTTTGTCAGCGAGGGCATCACACCACCTGGGGAGCCTGTTAAAATGCAGATCTCTGGGCCCCACCCCATACAAACCGAACAGAATCTCCTATTAAGAGCTTAATGAAGGAAGAATTTTAAAAATCTTATTGTAGGCTCTCGCAGGTGATTCCGAGGCACATGAAACAGGCATTCCGCCAATCCTGTGCTTTTCCTCTTTAGCCAGCCTGGAGGGGGCTCTGTATTTAAATCGGTTCAAAACAAACGGGCTGGGCTGGAGAGGGGTTTTACTGGGATCATCCTCTGGCTTTGTCTTTTATTGCTGGAAACCTTAAAAACACAAGAAACGGGGTCCAGCAAGCAAATGCATCTTTTCACCTGCAGGCATAGCCCTGTCAATAGATGGAGATCGGGTTGAAGATCTAACTAGCCCTGGCCAAGCTGGAAGTGATTTCCTTTTTCTATTTTAAGCAGAATCTTTGAGAGGCTCCGTGGTGGAGCAGAAAGTCACGCCTGAGTCTGATTTACAACTTCGTCATTTTCCAGATGTGTGATCCTGGCGGTCAGTTAACCTCCCTGAGCCTCAGTTTCCTCATTTGTAAAATGGGTTGAAAGAACCAGCTCCGGCACCGTGGGGAGAATGAAGTGAAATAACATCCAGGGCACCAACCACAGTGACTGGACAGGTGGAGGCTTCATAACTATTGCTGTATCTTCTAAAAATTGTTATTTGAATACTTACTATGCTTCAGGCAGACACTTTGCTAAAGACAGGTAGATACAATATATACTAAATATTATATATAATAAATATAACAAATACTGTATATTCATATGATAAAATATATTTTATATAACAAATATAACCATATATTATACATGTGTATATATAACACATGTGCTCTATATATTGAGAGATTGAGACTAATACCTTCATGGGGTAGGCTTCACTCTCTGTATTTTGCACACACTGAGGTTCAGAGAGGTTCAGCAACTCGCCCAAGGTCACAAAGCAAGAAAAGTGCAGAGCAGAGGCTCAGGTTTTCCATCAATGTTCTCGCTTTCAACCAAGAAGATGCACGGTTTTGTCCTTTGCAACCTCTTAAGGTACCGTTCAGCAAGGAAAAGAATAACTATTGTTCTAGCGTGTTGCTTCCGATTTGGTTCAGCTTTATGACATATGTCCTGTTTACTAAAGAGAGTAACTCCTACCTCCCAAGTTGCTGCCTGTGCCGTGATCCCTGCTGCCCCGGCCGGGTGCTTCCTGGGTGCAATTGTCTAAGACACTGGTCCTCCAATCTGGCTGCACAGCAGACTCTCCTGAGGAGCTTAAAAGAAGACCACGCTGGGACCAGTCGCATCTGGATCCTCAGGCGTGGAGCCAGGCATCGCGGCTCTTTAAAGCTGCCCGGGTGACTTCAGTGTGCATTCAGGGTTAGCGCTGGTTTAGAGTTTTCCATCTTGACCTTCGGACGAACCCCCAGCTCAGATGCGAAGGCACCACCAGCAGGAAGTTCTTCAGCCTTTTTAAAAATGCCAAATTGGAAATGAGTTAATGAGATAGCTGGTCCCCCATTAGGGCTTAGGGGTTATTGAAAACATCCTTGGGCATCTCAGACACAGGAAGGGAGCATTAGTTTCCATTTGCTCAACAAATCTCAGGTGAGCAGCTTCTGGGCCTGTGGGGGAACAGCAGTGATTATTTGACAGTCAGTCCCAGTTACTGACCCTATGACCTCAGGCAAATCAATTAGCTCCCTGAGCCTCTTCTAGAAAATGAAGCTTATAATGCATATTTTGTTCAGTTACAGGGTTTAGAAACAGTATTAAGAACAAAGAAAAACTGGACCATGGCTGCCACATAGCACGTGCTCAATAAACAGTAGCTATGAAGAGTAACAGTTGGCACCGATTAAACGGAGATATAGCTGAAGTTTACAACATGGCATTCCATCGGTCAAAAACAAACATCAGCAATTTCCCGTGGGTCAGCCTAACCCAGTGTGCTGAGGCTTCATACGGATTGTGGCATTCAGTCCTAGCATGCATCAAACACTGGGTCCTAGAGAGGCTCAGACATTTCTAAGGTCACAACTAATAAATGGCCCTGTCTGCCAGGAATTCATCTCCCAGAAACTTCCATAACTGGTTCATTCTCTAAAGTCAGGTTTTATTTTATTTTTTTTTATTATTATTTTTAATTTCAGAATATTACGGGGGTACATATAATGCCTTTGCCTCACCCAAGCCAGAGCTACAAGCGTGCCCATCCACCATACTAAAGTCAGGCTTTAGCTTCAAAGTCACCTCTGCAAAGAGGCCTTTCCTTTGCTCCAGCTAAAGCAGCCTCCAGCCCTCTGGCACTCCCCGCCTGCTTCATCTCCTGCTCAGCACTCACCGCCATCTCTTCTGTTCTTGCTTATTATTGTGTCCTTGTCAATTCAACCTGAAACACTATAAAAGCAAAGATCCCACCTTACTGACTGCTATACCCCCAGCATCATCCAAAACCGTGCCTGGCACACAGTAGGTATATATTAATAGTGTCTGTGAAATGAATGATCCAATGAGCATAAATATAAACCCCGACAGTCTGACTCAAGTTCTTAGCCACTGCACAATACCACGTCTTTTCCCTGGTTACTATTAAGGTCTTCTCACTCTGGGCTTTGATGCTTGGTTAATTGCCTTCTGAGATTAAAAAAAAAAAAATAGAGCCAAAAACTTGCAGGAAAAGTTGGGGAAGGGGACCCTGCCTTCCCCAGTGTGGGGTCTACAGTGAGCATTTCTAGTTTCTCTGTTCCAGATCAAACGCGTAATTCACACAGATGGAGATGTATTATCTGTAGGTTACTTTCTTTTTGCTCCATAATGAGGAGGAAAAAAATCCAAAACTTGATCACAAACTCCCAGGCAGAAAACCATGGCGACCATCTCCTGGGTCTAATAAAAGTTTGATGATTCAGTGTCTCAAATAGCTATATCCAAATGGAGCCTGATCATACTCATCTTTAAAAGATCATGCTTCAGTCGCATCGTTTTGTAGAAATAATTGTTCTGAGGACATGCGAAGCTCCATTTCAGACAGGTGAAACATCCCTGGTGCGGGTAGGCAACCTCAGGCCCATTTTCTCAGGCCTGCTTCGCTGGGGTCTGACATGGGAAGCTTATCCACCCGCTAGCAGTGTGTTTCAATGCCTGTGCGGTCGCCACTGAGGTCAGGAAGCCCTGCGAAACCCACAAATGATACCTGGCCAAGTGCTTTTCAGCCTCTATAGGTATCGTTCTCTCCGCAACCTGGGATGCCTGAATCTCCAGCTGCCAGCCCTCCAAGTGAGACATGCAATAACAAAAAAGGCTATTGTCTCTAGGGTTGGACATTGCTGACTCTGAATCTTGCCTCTATCTCTTTCTAGCTGTGTTACATTACATAAATTCCTTAACCTCTCTGAGCTCCGCGTATCAATGTTTAGGAAAAGTGTTCTTGAAGCCCTTCCAGAAGGAAAGGCTAGAACCAAATGGCTTAGACGTCATTTCCTGGGAAAAGCCCAGATTCTGTAAATCTAAGAAAAAAACAGTTAGCACCATTGTGTGGCTACTAACAAAAGTTTTATTCTTCTTTATTTTCTTTTCCGGGGTACTTATAAAAAGATGTAATATAGCCAGCCAGTGGCACGCACCTGTAGTCCCCGCTACTTGGGAGGCCGAGGCAGAGACATCACTTGAGTTCAGGAGATCTAGGCCAGCTTGGGCAACATAGTGAGACTCCCCATCTCTAAAAACAAATGTGATATATCTTCTACAAAAGGTTAGCTAGAGATACCATTTTTTGAAGAAATAAATAAAAATGATCTGCAATCCTACCAGCCACTGCTAGTATGTTGGGGTATTTCCTGTCGGATAGTTCTCTATGTGGGCATAAGGTGAAGATAATATTTTAAGATCTGGACCTGAATTTGTTTTAATGTCTCAAATAATGCACTGGGGAGGCATTTGGTGTAGAAGGTGAGCCTGTGGAAATTGGTACGGTTCAGAGGGAGATGAGGGTGGGGGCAGAGAAGAGGAAAGAAAGTCACCCCAGGCAGAAGAGTGAGAGAAACGTGTGCAGAGCTCCTGAGAGGGAGGGAGAGAGAAATGAACAGGACAGAAGCAAGGGTTGCCGAGACCGTGCGAGGCCATGGCTAGTGGAAATTTCCTTGGGAGAGGACGGACATTTGAAAGCAAAGGACGCATATTACTCAGTTTAAAGTTGTGCGTTTGTCTTTGGATTCATTCAACTTTATTTTATTACATTCACAAATGCTATGCATCCGTGTGTGCGGCGGGGTGTGAAGTAGGATGCTGTGGGCTGCTTAGACACACGCTAGAGCAGAGAGCGGTTTCCTTATGCCGCGCCGCCTTCTCACCACTAGACTCTGCATTCACTGATATGCATGAAAATTTTATTTAGTGGTTGGGGGAAAAAAGGAGTTTTGACTGAGAATGGGAAAGAATAATGGAGCTGTGACTAAAATTGAGTATCAGGTAGCATTGTTGGATTCAAGTGATGGAAATCCAACTTATACTTGCAGGGTGAGGAGTGGAGAGCAAGAGAGAGAGAGAGAGAGAGAGAGAGAGAATCAGGTGATTCCCAAAGGAAAGTTGGGGTCCTGGAATTCAGTGAAGGACTTCAGTCTAGGCAAGCAGAAAACAGTGTCTCTTTCTGTCCTAGTTCTTAAGATTGAATTTGGTCCCTTTTGTGAAAGCCAGATAGCCACTATTTTCTTCCTTCTCTTCTTCCTCCTCCCAAAAACCTAAGTTATTTTCTGGATTCCCTTTCATAGGTGCAAAGAGAAAAGACTCCCAATCAGCAGCAACAAGGAATGAATGCAATGCAAACATCACGTTCTGCTCCCCGCCCCCACCCCTCATGCACACCTCCCTGGGACTGACTCTGAGTGTGACCTGGACGTCCATCTCTCACAAGAGTGGGTCCCAAACCTCTAGAATTGGAGGAAGGGGGTGGGCAGGGGCATGAGGTTCACATGCAGGTGGAGAGGTTCCTCTCCTTAGAAGAAAACCACTGGAGAAAAAGGAATGATAAATGGATGCTTTGCTATTGACTTGGAGGCTGCTGGTATCTCCATTCTGGGAGCTCTGGCTGTGGTGCTAATTGAACCCATGCAGGAAGAAAAGGAGGAGTGGGAAGAGAGAAGATCCAGGCTTATTTGCAGACTCTGAGTGATTCAGAGGCAGATAAAGTTAGTAGCTTTCTTTACGTGTTTTCTACCAACCAGGCAAACAGGGTTCTATCCACAGGGTCTGGAAGAGGGGAAGTGTTGTGCTCATTGGTATGATGTAACGTTCCAGAGCTTGAGTTCTGGGCTCACCCTGCCTGGGTGAGAATTCCAGGGCCTTGGGCCTCTCTGAGCCTCAGTTTCCTTATCTATAACATACATGTGTATGCTAGATTGATTTCAAAAATGTCCCCAAGTATTTACTACTTCCTATATCCATCACCCTGCAACGCGACCTTGTAGCTTCTCTAAGCAAAAGGTGGAGTCTGTTTCTTCACCCTCAAACGTGGGCTGGACTCGTGATTTGCTGTATTTAGTCAATAGCAAGCGGCAGACGTAACAGCATGTGCCAGTTTCGAACCAAGGTCTCAAGAGGCCGCAGTTGTTCCTGAACAATGCGACCCATCACCACCACCACTACCCAGCCAATAGCCAGCCAACTAGCAGGCATGTGAGCGAGAGCATCCTAAGTCAGCCAGCCCCACCCAACCAGCCAGCTGACCGCAGGTGCATGCCCAAGTGCAGTCAAGATCAGTGGAATCCGTCCCACGTGAGCAGAACTGCCTGGTCAACCTGCAGGTGTGAGAACTAAATAAACACTTACTGTTTGAACTGATGGATTGGGCAGTGTGTGTGTGTGTGTGTGTGTGTGTGCGTGTGCAGACCCTTATATGGCACTCACTACATGCCAGGCATAGTCCTAAATATTTTCCAAATACTTGGTCATTTAATTTTTAAAACAGCCATAAGAAATAAGAGCTCCTATTATCCGTTTTTGAGGTAAGGAATTTGAATCATACAGAAGTCAAGGCTACCCAGTTAATAAGCAGCAGAACTGGGATTTAAACTAGGCAAACTAGCTCTACAGATGATTTTTGTTATACTGTTGCTTTTCTCAAATGGCAAATGCAGCTCTTAAAATTACAGATATAATGCAGTCCAATTTTTATTTTTAAGCACATGTAGAATCTCTATGGATATATGTATACATGGAAATGAACAAAAAATTCAGGTCTGAAAGGACAACAGTGACATTTTCACAGGGCAGGTGAGTAGAGGGGCTATTTCAGCTTTTACATTCTTGTTTCTACCTTTCAAAATTGCTGGTTTATTTTTATTAGAGTATGCGTTATTTTTATAATCAGAAAAAAAGCAAATAAGGCAATTTCCACTTTGGGAAAAGAAAAAGCAAAGTAGGAGGCAACCACGAGCCTTGTTTAGAAACGGTCTCCAGTGCTCAGGTGCCCACTTCACTCCCACTGGTATCCTGCCGGGATTTTTCTAGGTTGTCATTATTTACCGTCTGTGGAGACACATAGTCTACATCCCCAGAGAAATGATAATACTTACTCCATTGCCCAGAGCTTTAATCTGACCATGTCTGACCTTCACTGTGGGGAAATGTTAATTACCATGGGTATTAGTCTGCTTGGCCTGCCATACCCAAATACCAGAGACCAAGTAGCTTCTAAGCAACAGAAACTGATTTTCTCACAGTTTTGAAGGCTGGAAACTCCAACTTAAAGTCCAGCTGGACTCAGCTTCTGGTGCTCTCTCTTCCTGGTTTGCAGACAGCTGCTCAGTGGATGGGTTGGTCATTGTGATGGCTAAAAATAAAAGTATGGATACATCAAATATTGCCTTGAAGAGCTTCCTCCGAAGGCTTCAGGGAATGATAAAGAATAGAAAGAATGATAGTCAAGTTAAGAGATTGAGAGGCCAGGAGTGGATAAGAGTCCCAGAAGGAAAGAAAATGGAAATGGAAAGGATTGTTTGAAAAATGAATGACTGAGAATTAAGGATAGATGCATGGATACAGGCATGGATGCATAAACGGATACACGCATGGGTGCATAAATGGATGGATGCATGGTTGCATAGATATATGCATGGGTGCATAGATGGATGGATGCGTGGATATATATGTGGATGCATAGATGGATGGATGCGTGGATATATGCATGGATGTGTAGACAGATGGATGCATGGATTCTTGGTGGATGAAAATTAGGTGGAATCTGAATGATGCCTTCTAGTACAGCCCAGCTATGTTAGGGAGGAAAATAGACAGTTACTCTGTAGAGGGAAGGGCTCACTGCAAGAGAAGAGGCTTCTGGACCTTCTGAACTCTACAGAGGAGAAACATTTAAGGTATATATTATGAGGGTTTGAGAACTGAAAGGAAAGCAACGCTGAGAGACACTTAGGTGGCCTAGAGAACAAAAGGAAGCAGTTTCTTCCTTCCTTCCCACATTTTAGCTTGGACCTCACAGCTGAGGCTTGGTACCCCAACCAAGCTTAGCCTATCAATCAATGAACACAGTCACTGTTTCAAATTGGCATCCAACCAACACACAAACTTTTATTTTTCTGAACAATGCCCCAAGAAAGGAAATCTGTATCTTTTCCAGTCTTGATGAGCCAATGTCTTAAAAAATAGGTATATATTTAGGGTTTTCAAAAGAGATAATGAGCAATTGCTAATAATTATTTGAAGCCATGAGAGTTGGACCCAGCACAACTAATGCTACTGTTGAATCTGGATAATACCAGAAAGATAATTTCAGCTTGGTGCAAGGATAGTTGCCAAGGCTTTCTCAACAATTGAACTGGATTTTCAAACATACAGATGTAATTTTTTCAAGCGATGCAAATGCGAGTGAATTGAGTTACAACAAAACGATGGGCTTTTGTACATTTCCTAGAACATTCAGAATTGGGAGGCAGATGTTCCCATGGAGGGAACAAGCCATCTGTAAGGATCTGGCCTGGTTCCTCCAGAGCTGGATGGGGTGCTGACACGTAGCACCGGTTCGGAGCAGAACAATGAAAGACTCTTTGAGTCGTGACTTCTATATTAGCTTTCTGTGGCTGCTATAACAAATTATCCCAAACACAGGGACCTAAAACAACAGAACTTTGTCGTCTTACAGTTCTGAAAACTGGAAGTCCAAAATCAAGATGTCACCAGGGTTGGTTCCCTCTGGAGGCTCTAAGGGAGACTCTGTCCCATGCATCTCTCCCAGCTTCTGGTGGCTACTGTCGATTCTTGGCTTGTAGATGCATCATTTCAATCTCTGCCTCCATCTTTTCATCACCTTCTCTTGTGTCTTCTCCCCTTCTCTTCCCTTACAGAGACATTTGAAATTGGATTTAAGGTCCATCCCAATCCAGGATGATCTCGTCTTGAGATTCTTAACTTAATTACATCTGCAAAGCCCTTTTTCCAAATAAGGTCACGTTCATGGGTCCTGAGTGGACACAACTCACACAACTTCTAGGACGGTAGGCTCCTGTCTACCTCTCACTTCATCTTCTATCACGATTCCCATCCCTTATTCACTTGAGACACATGGGCCTTCTGCCTGTTCCTCAAACACAGCAAACTCCCCCTTAATCAGGAAAGTTATGCTTCCATTTAACCACTCAGGTGTCAGTTCCAGTGTCCCTGCCCCAAAGTGAACTTTCTAGATTGTGCTATATAAATTGGCATCCCATGTTCAATTCCTCTCCATCACATTATTCTGTTATATCTTATTCACAGCATTTATCACCATCTGAAATTATGGCAGGTGTCTGTTTATTTTTTGCCTCCCTTCACTAAACTACAAAGCTCCATGAGCTCAAGGTCCATCCTGTCTTCATGACCTAAATAAGGTCTCCAACGATCTGGGCAATTTCTGCCCCATTATAGATGCTCAATGAAGAGTTGTTAAGTAGATGATTGACTATAAAATGCTATTTAGGACATCACAAAGTCAAGCTTGTACTGTGAGACATTGACCTTCCAAAATGAGAAAGGTTTTCAGAATCAAGACCACAAGATATGGGACAAGGAGCGTTCTCTTGTCCACAGGTAGAACATGGTTTAGAACAGGTGTAAGGAGTATATTCTCCAGAATCAAACAGTCCCAGTATAGCACCCATCCCAGCTCAGCAATGATCAGGGTGGCCTTCTGCAAGTTCCTTTGTCTGTTTGAGCCTTGATTTCCTCATCTATAAATCAGAGGGGGCAGTGGGGAATGAGGACATACGGGTATAGGAGGTACAGTGGTGAACAAAACCAGACATGAGCCCTGCCCTCGCTAGCATTTATAAAGATAGATGTCCCGTTGCCTGGCAAAGAGGAGGTAGACCACTACATCCATCCATTCCACAAATATTTATTGAGACCCTACTGTGTACCAGATGTGGCCTGGGTTCTTGGGCTACATCAATGAGTAAAGGAAAGACTCCTGCCCTGGTGCAGCTCACGTTCTAATGGGAGGAGACAATGAACAACAAATTGCATAGTATGTTGGAAGGCAGTGAGTGAATGAGAAAGAGAGTGGGGCCAGGGTGGTTGGGTGGTGCGGGACGGCAGGTGGCAACTTTAAGTTGGGTGGCCATGGTAGACCTCACTGAGAAGATGACACAAGAACCAAGACACAAAGGAGGTGAGGGAGTAAACCAGGGGAATACTGGGGGGAATGGCATTCTTGATACAGGGAACAGGCAGCGCAAAGACCCAGAGGCTGGAGCGTGCTGGGAGATTGAAGAACTGTAAGAAAGCCACCGCTGGTTGGATCAGAGTGAGCGAGGGGGCAGGAAGTAGGAGACAGGTCAGAGAGGAGATTGTCAGGGTGTGCGGGCCACGTAGGGCCCTGTATATTGGGAATAAGCACGTGCCTCTGTGTGTGACTTCTTTCCTCACTCAGTCATTCATTATTTGGCCTCGGATCAATTGCCTGACCCTCCCTCTGTAGATTCTACGTTTTTCAATGAGCGAGGGAGGACTTTGGCGGTGCCGTCTTAAATCTTCTCCGCTTCTATATTATTTCTGGCTGTGAAGTATTTGTCTAAGGAGGAACAGGCAGTTGAACTATGTGTGCCAAGGTAAGCACAGGCTGTCGCACAATAGCTCTTCAATAAACAAAGACTCCTACGTATTGGAGAAAAGAGCCCTGGACCCAGAAACCACGATGTCCTGGGTGCAAATCCCAGCCCTGTCTGCTTGACCTGCTGTGTGGCCCGGCAGCCTCTCTGGGCTGCAGCTTCTAGTCTGTAATACAGACAAATGGCTCTCTGGCCTTCGTTCTCTCTGTCCTTGTATGGTCTCTCCCGCTTGAGAAGTCGAAACCCAGAAGACTGCAGGCAATGTTCCTTTGACACCTTTGATTTTTTCTCTTGGAGCTACTCTGCGTGCCACAGAAAACCAGTCATTAAAAAGAATTATGTCCCGGGCAGTCTAAGCATGTGCTAATTTACTAGTTAGAGGCTGGAAAACAATTCCAACCAGATGGAGGTGGCTCGCTGGATACCAGTCACCAAATTGTTCACATTTTGTTTCTCAGAGGGAGGCTCTGCTATCAGATATGGGAGGGAAGATGAGTTATTTTCTCTCCTTCATCCAAAATTCCGCTCTGGCTTAAAATTCTTAAATATTTCAAGTGCTTAAAACAAGCAAACAAATAAAACCCCTCTTGGATACTTGAATATTTCTGTGAAATTATGCCCCAAAGAGGAGATGTGTTTGCATTTACAAGGTTAGAACGTGTCATGTTAATTGGAAGGCATACATCTGAATCCCAAGCTCCATTCCTAAGCATTGACATTCTCACCTGTTTGCCGGATTTAAAGGAAAACATCTTTGATCTCCTCTTAAAGCGACAGCACCCTGCGAGCGCCTGGTGCTTGAGTCATGGGGTTCCAAACACCAGCTGTCCAGAGATCCCTGCATCCTGTCAACTCTCACCGCTTATGGATCTCATCCAATAGACTTCAGCAAAGGTTGATTCATCATAGACAACGAGTACATACTTACTATACACTGTTCCGAGAATATTAATAATCTTCACTGAAACTTACATAGGACTCGCCGTTTGTCAGACACGGCTTCAAGGGTGTTAGTATACAGATGTATTGCGTCCTCATAGCAACCCTACGAGGTCCACGAACAGATACACTTTGCATTTAAGGCAACTGAGGCTCAGAGAAGCTGAGTAAATTTCCCAACACCCTTCAACTAGTAAGTGGCAGATTGGAGTTTCAAACCCAGACAGTCTTACCCCAGGCTTTGAGGTCCACACCACACACGTTGAATCCTACCAAACAGAAGCCATTTCCTGCGTGCAATTACAGCTTCCTCTCTGTAGCTGGGAAGGGGACCCACTTTTACCAAGGGCTTAATAGGTGTCAGGCACTATACTGGGGATGGATATAAACCTGTGTTTTTATTTGAAGCTCAGAGAAATGTAAATAAAGTGAAGATCTGCATTCTGAGTGGGGAGTCCGAGAAACCTCACGCTCAGAGCTTAAGTAACGTTCCCAGGGCCATGTAGCCACTGGAGTAGAGCCAGGATTTGAACCTAGGTCTTGGGGATCTCAAAAGTCCACTAAATAGGGCTGCTTTCTAATAGGACCGTTCTAATATTCTGGAGACCCTTTGAGGACATTTCCTACAACCAAGTGTGTACTAGATGAGTGAGAAACAGAATTGAGATTGTAAGGTGGTCCTGAGTGTTCATACAAATATTTATCACATATTGACCCCATACCAGGCACTGGGATAGATGCTAGCAATGCAGTGTGGAACCAAAAACACAGTCCCTGTCCTATGGAGTCTAGCACAGAGGACTATTGTCAAACACAGGATGAATTATGTCATTTCAGACTGCAAAAAGTGTTATTAAGAAAAACAAGAGGGAGGGTCTAATTAGGCTGGGGGAGGAGGGACAGTGGGGAATTTCTGCTTTAAAGATATGATACATGCTGAGTCCTGAAGGTTGAGGCAGTGTTTGCAGAGAAGGAGTGAGGTGGAAGTGCATTCTAGGAAGAGGTAGCAGCATGTGCAAAGGCCCTGGGGCAGCACACACTTGGCACTTTGAGGAACAGAAAAGTTAGTTTAGCTCTATTAGCATTTATAGGGCCTGAGACACAGGATAGTGTAGAAAGGTGAAATTTGGGGGGGGGGGGTTCAGTCAGGAAGAGCTAGCAAGGAATATGAGCTGCAGGTAAAAAACAGAGCCATGAAGGTGAGTAGGTAGGAGGGGCTGAGCTCAGTGAGTCAGCCAGCATCCTCCTGTACCTGTGCTAGCCCTTCCTTCAACCCTACTTATCTCCGTGATTTTAGTCCAGCCCCTGGAACTTTGTAGTCTCCCTGTTGCCCAGCCGGCTTCATTTTACCCACATCAGCTATCATGACCTTCTCAGAGCTTCTGGAATAAAATTTAACCTCCGTAGGTGAGCATACCAGCTCCTTTGTGATTTGGGGTCTGCCCACCTCCCACCACGTGACTCGTTCCGTCTCCTCCAACCCATAGAATTGGAGTCCCACCATTGCGCCCTGAGATTCCATAAATCCTTGCCTTGCAGTGGCTGATGGTTGGTCCGATAGATTATGTCAAAAATCTTTTCCAGCTCTAGCAACCCAAGAAAGAAATGCAGACAGAACAGACCTGCATTTTCCTCTCGCACCTCCCTTTCGAGCAAGCAAGAGTTGCCTAATCCCATGTTGCCACTGGTCAAGGAAGAGCCCGTATGTGAGCCCGTGTCCAGTGTCCCTCCTCACTTTCCTTAGACCCGTTTGCCTTCGTTGATTGAGACACGTCCTGAAAACGGTGGCTTTAGAAAGAAAGCTGCCTGGAGAGCTTCTTTTGTGCAAAGCTGTGGCCATGAGGCATACTGAGCGTCTGTTTCCTTCCAGGGGAAGCGACCACGGAGTGCTGAACACGCTCAGCCGGCTCCCTTGGCCTCCTCCACCTCCGGTGAGTGACGTTTCCCAGTGGCTTTGTGACGGAGGAAGAAAGCAGTGTTCATCACACTGAGGGCCTGGGAGGCAGGGGGTGTGGCAGGGGACTTTGGAAGGCCCTCTGGGCTGCGAACGAACGCAGGGCCATCAGGAAGCTGCCGGATTACATCACTGGAGGCACAGCACGCTGGTTCAATTACTGGCGCATGCTTGTGTATTCTCCCAATGCAGGTGACCTTGGCAGTCTGCACTGCCCAGTTAAAGGATGCAGAAGCTCTGCTATGAAAAAGAAAACGAAAATAAAACTCTTGAGTTTTGCTGTAAAACTTTCAACATACTCTCAGTCCCATCAGCTTAGACCTTCTGGCCTCCTGACCCAGCTCCCACTGGCTGTGAAGAGTTTTCAGTGGAAACTTCTGAACCACAGGGCATTTGCATATGCACCGCCTCCCAACATTACAGCCTAGTCCTTGCCTTTCACCTGACTTCTCCCCACTGCCCACACCTGACTTTTATCTCCTCTCCTGCTTCCCCGTGGCCACTGGCTTAGTTCAGTCTTTGGCGTCCTTCAACTAGATCACTGCTATTGTCTTCTGCCAGGTCTCCTTGATTTGTTCTAATTTTTTCTCTGCACCGTTGACAGAGAACTCCCTGAAGCACAAATCTCACCACCTCCCCAGAGGGCTCCACGCTGCCTGTGGACTGCAGTCCTGGCCCCTAGCTGGGAGGCCCCAAGCCTTCCTCTCTAGGCCAGATGACACCACCAGGCTCTAGGGTCACATTGGCAAGTCCTGACTGTGCCTTTCCAGTTGGAAATTCCATGGTCACCTCAAACCCAACGTGGCAAAAACTGATAGCTGTATAATTTCCTTCAAAACCTGCCCTTCCTCATTCTGGCATGGAGCTCTTCCTCGTCAACCAAGCCAGAATTCTGGGCGTCACCCTTAAAACCTCCCTTAAAACCTCTCCCCCTGCATTAAGAACTCTCGAATCCATCATCCAGCTTGGATCTCCCGCTGTCACCTGGATTACTGAGACAGCCATCAGGACCTTCCGGGATGACCGCGTAGCTTGCTAGGGCTGCTATAACTAGGAACCACAGACCAGGTAGCTCAAATAAAAGAAATTTATTTTCCACAATTCTGGAGGTTCAAGATCAAGGTGTCAGCAGGGTTGTTTTTTTCTGAGGCCTCACTCCTTGGCTTGTTGGTGACAGTCTCCTCCCTGTGTCTTCACGTGGTCATTTCTCCGTGCATGTGTGTGTCCTAATCTCGTCTTCTTGTCATATTGGATTAGGGCCCACCCGTATAACCTCATTCTACCATAATTGCCTCTTTAATGTCCCTATCTCCAAATACATTCACATTTTGGGGTAGCTTGAAGATTAGGAATGCAACATATGAATTTCAGGCAGACACCATTCAGCCATACTAATGACAAATCAGAGAACATCACTGCCTTCCATAGCTCTTCAGAGCTTTGGGATAAAATCACAATACCCTGGGTATTTTGTGATTTGATGCCCACGCACGCCTCGCCATGTGACTATTGCCTCTAACCTAGTTATTCTGGATTCGAGTTCTGCCATTGCACCGAGGAGTTTCATAACTCTTCGCCTTGCACAGTTTCCTCTAACAGAAAGTTTATTTGCTCTTTCTTTTTCAACAGCTTATTGAGGCATAACTGACACATCATAAACTGCACTGTTCAAAGTGAACAATCTGTGAAACTATCACCACAATCTAGGTAATGAACATTCACATCCCCCCAAAAGTTCCCTCTTTCCCTTTCCAATCCTCCCCTCCTCCCTCCTGCCCATCCCCAGGGAAACACTGATTGGCTTTCCGTGATTATAAGTTAGTTTGCATTTTCTAAAATGTTGTATCAACAGAGTCATAAAGCACGCACTCTTTTTTGTCTGGCTTCCTTCTCTCAGCAGAATCGTTTTGAGATGTATCCACGTTGTGTGTATCAACAGTTCATTCCTTTTGTTGCTGTGCAGCACTCCATCGTGTGGGTAACAGATGCACGGTGTGTTCATTATCACCTGTTGATGGACATTTGGGTTGTTTTGGGTTTGGGGCTATGACAACTAAAGCTGCTATGGTCATTCATGTTCAAGTCTTTATTTCTCCTGGGTAAATACCCAGGGGTGGAATGACTGTGTCAGAAGGCACGGTATTTCCTTTGAATAGATCCTGAATAATTAGACACTGAGTTGTAGAAAACGATGCATGTGAACCTCTACATATGGTTGTTGGATGCCTACAAGTGTTTATCATGGAACCAAAAAAAAATTGTGCTTTATTTTTCTTTCTTCCTCCATCTGCCAACTGTCCTCCTCTTTGCCCTGCCAGTTTCTGCCCTGCTGACTTCCTGCCTTCAGGAACAAAGAAGAGTCCAGCTTTTCTCCATGAGTTGAGATGGTGTGTGTACCCGGAGCTCTCTTCCTGGTAAAAGCAGCCCCTTCATGATTCCAGCGTGACTTTGTAAGAGACCACGTGGGCTTCCAAAAGCAGAGACAGGCTCACTGCCTATTTATCCTACCACGGAGTAGGAGAGGAAAATACGCGTTAACACTATAAGCATCTCCATTTTTCACCACCTTCTCCAGGCAGCAAATATTCATGGGTCAAAGACAGGTTTGGAGTCAGACTGCCTGGATTTGAATCCTGGTTTGTGTCATTCTCTGGATGCAAGACTTTGTGTAAGATGCTTCCCTCCTGTGCCTCAGTTTCCTTATCTGTGAAAAGCAGACCATGGAATCTCTCTGAGGATTAAGGGCAAAAGCACAGTGTCTAGCACAGAGTGAATTCCCTGAAAATAGTATCATTGTTATTATCCAGTCTCCTCCCAGGCCAAGCCCTCTCATCACCATGGCAACCCATGTACCAAAGGGATCACAGGTGAGCTCTCCTTTGATGCTCCCGAAGTTTAAAGCACCACCGTTATTTTCAGCACGCTGTTTTGAAGATGCCTTGTTAACCTCTATTGTTTCATATCAATGGGCCTGAGACTAGCTGAAGAATGAATAGAAATTGCACTGGTATTTTAAAGCAATTAGTTGGGGCAATAGAAATGCCCAAAGGAATGAAAGTAAAACCAATTATATTAATGCATGGCAATTCACTGCCATTTTCCCTGAGATAATGTCAAAAATCTAGCAGAATGTTGGCAAGTAGGGGGGAAGGTTGCAAGAAAAAATTTATGATATTTCCCCACACAAATCCTGTTTAACTAATATTGAACCTCAATATGACTAATGTTAGGCCTAGGTAAGCCTGGCTTATTAATATTCTTCAGCACATGGCAGCTCTGGGAACTTCACCAGGTTTAGTGGCACTAGAAGGCTTTGAAATATCTATGGCTGTGTGGGGCTGTCTTTCAGGAATAATTATCTTTTTGAGCTCAGTCTGCTCTTTTGTTTTCTGCATTCTCTATAGTAGGGCTGTCAGCTGCCCCTTCTCCCACCTGTTTCCCTATGCTTCTCCCCATCCTTGTCGTCTTTCAGTGGTGCAAAAATTACGAGATAATTTGCCTCCAATGCAGACTTCTGGGGCTGGGGTTTGCTCTGAGCAGCGTGACAACATTGCTTTGGGGTCCTCCGCTGTATTTTGACATTGAGGTTGCTGACTTCATGCCTACTCCTTGCTGGGAACTCGAATAGGTAAGGTTGCTGGAAAAATAACCACTGGTATTATCAGCAACACATCGTTTGTGTATAACAAGGGTCAGGTGCTTTATTTCATTTGCGATTCGCTTTAAAAAGGGAGAAGTTTACAAATAGCCCAAGAGAAGCATTTCAACACACTTGCTGGACCAATGACTTGAGCCTCTTGACTGGTCAAGAAGCAGTAAGATACAGCGAAACAATCTGGGTTTACACTCAGAGAGAATTGGATTCCGGTTTTAGCCTCAGTTACTCACCAATGCAGTGGGGAGGCTAGTCTCTTGCACGTAGAATTTGGAGCCGATAAGTTTATGGATGTCAAGCGCACAGCCACTCAAGGCGGCTTGGAACCTTAGTCTCCAGCCACTGGGGCAAAGTGTATTTCTGCTTTTCTTCTTGCGACTGTTTCCCTCAACTACCCAGGAAAAAGGCAGAGACCAGACACCCCAGGAGGGGAAGAGTCCGTTGAGGGCAGGACTCGCACTCTATCCCAGAGCCTGGTCCTGCTTGCTTAGTAGGCATTTCATAGATAAGTCAAAGGAAAAGAAGCCAAACTCTGTAAAATAATTTCAAAGAGATTTATTCTGAGCCAAATTTGAGGATCATGACCCGGAGCCACGCCCAAGAAGCCTTGAGCAAGTGGAGTTGCCGAGGCGACTGGGTTACAGTTTGGTTTTATACATTTCAGGGAGACAGGGGTTACAGGTAAAGTCATAAATCAATACGTGGAAGGCATACATTGGTTTGGCCCGAAAAGGTGGGCTATCTCGAAGGGGGGCGGTGCTTACAGGTCATAGGGGGATTCAAAGACTCTTTGACTTGTAATTGGTTAAAAGACATGAAGCTTTTGTCTAAAGACTGGGAATGTTAAGTAAGTCTGTAAATCAGAGACAAGCCACTTGGCCATATATTTGTTGTGTAAACTGAGGACCTGCAGGTTCGTCTTGCATAGCTTCAGGCCTGTTAATGAGTCACAAAGGATGTCTCCAAGGGAAGCGGGGCATGATGAGGCATGTCTGGCCTCCCTCCTCCCAGCAGGCAATTTAGTTTTAGGATAGCCCCTTGGCCAGGAGGGTGGTCCATTCAGTCAGCCAGAGGGTGGGGAGCCTTAAGATTTTATTTTAGTTCGCAGATAGTTTATGGAAAACTGCCAGGATCTAGGATCAAGCCAAGATTGCGAATGTGCACCGCTGCACATTCCTGGTACTTATGGAAATATTGTACATGAAGATTTGTTTTTAGCTGTTTCAGTCCTAATGAAGATTGTGCTTGATTGAGATTCACAGCCTCCCAAGCATACCTCGCTACCAATCCCCTCCTGCAACCGTTTTGTCAGTTCTTTTCTCAACAGCTCCGTGTCTAGCTGGCGTGGGCCCCACTCAGCCTCCCTCTGCCTCTAACCTGGGTAATTACTTCAGTCCAAGCTGCAGCTCATTACCTCCCTGCAGGTGTTAACTGAAGCAGAGCTGACCTCTTAGGAGTTCATTAGTCAGATGCCAGAGGTGGAACATGGGCTCTGATTGCTGGGGCCTCTGCGGCAGGGCTATGGACTGGAAGTTGCTCTGTTTGAACAGTTCTGTACCAGCTTGTTTAAAAGAAAAATAGTAATAACCTGTCATGTCGTGGCTATCTCCCTAGAGGATGCCGTGTCGCCAGACTTTACCATGGCATGATGCTGCCCACTTGTATTTAGTGGCCAGGTGGAAAATAAACCTTAAACTTATTTTTGTGTTTGCTCTAAGACTTTTGCCACACTTGTTACATAACACAGGGCCCTCCCTCTGAGAAGCCCTTGGAGAAATTCTTATTTGGTTTTTAGTATGAGAACAAGCAGAGCAGCTGGTGGCGGAGCCAGGCAGCACAGTGCAAGGGGAAGGGGGTAGGTCTCGGAAGGCTGAGACCTGGGTACGAGTTCCATCCTTACCACATGCTAGCTCTGCAAACGTGGGCCTCTCTCTCTCCTGCACACTCCCAGGAGGATGCCTAGCATGGAGGTTGTTGGGAAGATTAGATGAGATAATATATGTAGAGGCCTGGTATTTCGTTTGTGCTCAATAAATGGTAGTTGTCACTTGAGCCCAGGAGTTTGAGGCTGCAGTGAGCTATGATTGCGCCACTGCACTCCAGCCTGGGTGACAGACTGAGACCCCATTTCTAAAAAATAAAATAAAATAAAATAATAAAATGTAGTTGGCACTGTTGTTTTTATATATAGACATGTAACTCTTATGGCTGGGTAGAGGACCTGAATATGCCACCCCCAAAATCGGAAGGATGGTCAAGGTGAGAGCAATTAAAATGCAGGTGCAGGAAAGCTTTCTGCCTCTCTCTATTTGTCCAAAAACAGGACATCGATTTACAAAGAAGAAAGGTGTTCTGTTCCCCCTCTCTGCCAGGGAGAACAAAGGTTGACCACTGAAGACAGCTATAGACCCTGCTGGCCTGGAGATGGAACCCGGGGAATCAACATTGACAAGCTTTGCTAGCCGGCCTTTATCTGCCATGCACTTGCCTTCCCATAGAGACTCTAAATCCTTTCCCTTTGTCTTGTCACTTCTCTAAGAAGTGACTATTCTTTGTTGAAGATGCTATTTAAGCTGGAATTCAAAGCCCCTACCTTCCCTGGGTGTCTCCCATGTATATATGAAATATACATGTTAATAAACTTCCATTTGTTTTTCCCTTGTTAATGTGTCTTTTGTTACAAGAATTTGTCCCAACTAAGAATTTAGGAGAGTTGAAAAACAATTATTTTTCTTTCCCTACAACTAATAGTCTTTGTTTCTTCCAGTTAGACACTGGGAGACACAGAGGCAGATTTGTGGCCTCGAGCAAGTGTCCTGGACTCCTCGGCATAGATTGTGTGTAACAGATTTTGCTCCTGGTTCTCTGTCACTAGATTGTTTAGATTTTTTATTTGCATCTTCTTAATTAATTACTTGGAATTTATTAAATCTTAACTATTGTATACATCTTTGATAACTGCCTCAAGTCCAGTTTGGAACAAACTAGAATAGAAACATTCTCATACAAGATTAGGGAAAGAAAGAAAAAAGGGCTGGGGCAGCCTCTGGCATTTCAATTTTCAGTGGTCAATGTAAAAAATTTGGAAGAAAAAAAATCAATATAGAGGCGTCCAAGAACATGATGAATGTTCACTCTTTAAAATGAAAGGTATCTGCTTCCACTAGGAGTTTCAGGAGTGGATATATTTCCCTGTTGTCTCCGTTAAGGTTTGTTTTCTTGAAAACCTATTATTGGCCCAAGTGGAGCCAAATGTCAAAGTTTTCAAGTCAAGGTTGTTTGGTTCCTAGTCCTACTCATCCATTCTCATTTCTCTCTTTTGTGAGCTACATTCCTTTCAATACAAATATTCCAATCCCATTCTGGTAGATTCCAAGCACTCTCCCAGTGATCAAAATCATCGAGAGGTGTGGCTTAGACCTGGATGACCTGGGCATGTCACCTACCTTTCTGAGCTCACCTTCTTTAACTCCACCTTAACCTCACCTTCTTCACTTGTAAAATAAAGAGGACAATTTCTTCCACGTAGACTATTCTGATTAAAGGCAATAACGCACTTGAGACCATCTGGCAGGTGCTCAATAAATGTTATTTTCTTTTAACTTTCAAAGCCTAGGTGAACCTAATTTTCGATTTTTTAAAACAGGTTGTTTGAAACACCTGTTCCTCCTTACCCAATCTCATCTCATTATTGTATAAGCACAGTGCCTTTCCAATACTAATACTCTGGATCAGGTTCCATTACTCTAAACCAGTTTCTGCTGAAATCAGATGATAATAAACTGTATTTCAAATTCATTGGTTAATCAGCTTGGTTATCATTTGGCTGTATAGATGTCTGCAAAGACAGCATTTGTTGTAAGGAAGCATAGCCCCAGATTGGGGTCCATCTGGCCCCCAGAAGGCTATCTCTGAAGGACACAGAGACATTCATAGCCTTGTACTGTCTTGAGTCTATAATGCCAAACTCTTTCATGATAATATGAAGAATAGCTAATATTGAACCCTTGCTAAATTTACGCATTTTACATGCATTCCCTCACTTACCCCTTGTATTGTAATTTTCTACTGCTGCATAACAAATGACCACAAACTTAGCAGCTTAAAACAACAAACATACTACATCCCATTTTCCATGGGTCAGCATTTAAGCCATCTTGAGGATAAAGCCAGAGGAAAATATGTAGAGGGAGAAATTCCTGATGTTACTGAGTGCTTGATCAAACCACACCTGAAGCTAGTACAGTGCCTACAATTTGAGGAGACATAAGCCAACATATTTGTTAAGCCAGTACATTTTTTTCCTTTCTTTAACCCAATTTGAGATGTTTTCTGACACTGCCAACTAATAGCACCCTAACTTATAGGCTCCTGAGTTCAATTTTAGTGCTCTAGCCTTTGCACTTGTGATTTTAACAATTATTGACAGTTACAGGCTTCAGAGCACAGCATCTTCTGTAAGAGTATTAATGCTTTCCATCTTTTCCCCTTAGTCATCTTAGTTCACCCTTTTCTCTGTAATCTGAACACATTAGGGCTTTCTTGACATCAGATGAAAAGGCATCAACGAACTGAGATATCCCAACGGGATGTGAAGATGCTTGGGTGAGTTAACGTTTTTTCCTTCTAAAAATGACCAATATTTATCAGGCCCTTTGGCTCCAACCAACTATTGCGCAACTGTCTTTTAGGGGTAGAGGTACAGTAATTACAGGGAACTCTCCGTGGATTTCAGCTGTTAGCAGCATGTCCCTCATTCTCACAAGTTCAGAATCAATTGTTTTTTTCATGTTACCTGCATTCGACATGGGCAGCCTCAGCTCTGTCTCTTTCCCAAAATAGTTATCTGCAAAATTGGAGTGAGGGGTCAGGCTTTTCAGGCAGCTGTATTTTCGAAGGACAAGGCTGCAAGCCAGAGAAGGTGGCCATCCCCCTCACGAACCGCTGCGAAAGGACAAAGGCTTAGAAAGCAATGAATTGTCTTAGGTTGTTATTGTTTTATTGAACAAAATCCTATTGGGACTTGATGATCCAATTCCAGCGTTTAAGGGCTGCCATCAATCACCATTATCTGAGAAGGGGAAGCATAAGCTTTATGCTTGCACGTAATAAAACGATTCTATGAAATCAGCACAGGGTACTGGAAGAATAATGGGCCTAGCGCTAGCACAAACTGGGTTCAAATCCTGCATGTGCTAATTACCAGTCGTGTGTTCTTAGGGAATTTAATTTATGTAAGCCCTCATAAAGGGGGATAATACTAATTTTCCATGGTTTGGGGGCAAATCTATAAGGTAAAACCCAGGTTTCAAACTTGATTTACCCTGACTTTAATGAATAAACCTTTAATTATTCCTAGTCTGGAATCCATTATACCCATTATAAGGATGATCCTAAAAACCAGCCAGATCATTCCGATTCCGGGTAATATGGAATGAGTTCACAACACCCTTCCTCTCCTGCTGAACAGCGCTATAAAACCTGAGCATACTGTATGGATCAGCTATTTGAGAAGTCTGAAAAGTTAAAATTGATTGGGGGAAAGACCATACTTTGAAGTGCCTGGAATCATCAGTGAGTTTGGCGTTTTTTTCCTCTGCTATCCTGTCTCCTGGACTCAACATAACAACAAAACCAAGAAGTAGGTGTCAGTGGAGACAGAGAGAGCTCCAAAAGGAATCCTTTAATTCAGCCAATTACTTGAAAAGTATAAACCACCATATTCACCAAGATGAAATAGATAACCCCAATAGACTTAGATTTATAAAAGAAATTGATTCCATAGTTAACAGCCGTCAAAAAAAAAAAAATAATCTCTCAACCCAAATTCTAAAATTTGATTGGGAATTCAAAGGATCTAGAATAGTCAAAAGAATTTGAAAACAAAGAATAAAGTTAGAGGAATCATACCACTCAGTTTTAAGACTCACTATAAAAATTGCAATAATCAATACAGTATGGAATTGGCAAAAGGATCAACATACATAGATCAATGGAAGAGAATAGAGCGTCCAGAAACAGACCCAGATAAATGTGTCCAATTGATTTTTGGAAAAGTACAAAGCCAATTCATGGGAGAAAGATATTTTTCCAACAAATGATGTTGAAACTATTAGACATCCATATGCAAAAAAAGATTCTCAATCAACATGTCACATTTTATACAAAACATCAACTCAATGTAGATTATAGATCTAGATGTAAAAAGCAAAACTGTAAAACTTTTAGAGGAAAATATAAGAGAAGATCTTCCTGACCTAGGGTTAGACAAAGAATTATTAGACATGACACTAAAAGCACACTCCACAAGAGACAAATGGATAAATCGGACTTTATCAAAATTTAAAACTTCTCCTCTATGAAAGATGCTGTTAAGAAAATGAAAAGACAAATTACAGACTGGGTAAAAATGCCTGCAAATCACATATCCAACCAAGGACTTGTATCCAGAATCCATATAAAGAACTCTCAAACTCAACTGTCAGAAAACAACCAACTTACAAAAGAGGCAAAAAAAAAAAAACACAAAACTTCAACAGACACTTTTCACAGAAGTAAATGGAAGACAAATAAATCCATGAGATGTTCAACACCATTAGGCTTTAGAGAAATTCAACTTAAAACCATAATGAGGTGTTACTAAACACGTATTCAGATGGTTAAAGTAGAAAATACTGCCACTATCAAGTACAGGATGCCGCAGACAAACTAATCAGAATCGTCCTGCTTCGCTAGCATATATGGGAATGATACAGCCACTCTGGAAAACAATTTGGCAGTTTTTAATGAATTTGAACATATCCTTAGGTTACGACCCAGAGTTCTCACGCCTGAATCCCTACCCTAGAGAAATGAAAACTTATGTTCACAGGAAAACCTGTACGTGAACATTTATTGCAGTTTAATAACCTCCCAAAACTGAGCAACCCCAAGTGCCTTGCAGTGAATGAATAGATCGAATGTGTGCTCCATCACACTCTGGGATTCCACTCAGCCATAGGAAGAAGCAAACTACCAGTACATGTAATAAGCCAGTTTCAGAAAGTTACATACTATATGATTCCATTTATATGACACTCTCTAAAAGACAAAGCTGCAGGGATGAGAACAGCTCAGCGGTTGCTACGGGTGAGAGGGAGAGAGAAGGTGGGCTGTGATTGAAAAGAGTAGCATGAGAGAATTCGGGGCAGGTGATTATTCTGTGTAATGATTATGGGGGTAGCTACACAAATGTATACATGGGGTAAAATTCATAGAACTGTACATCAAAAAAGTCCATACTGATGTATGCTAATTAAAAAAAAAATTTTAAGCCCTGATGATGTCACTTGTCATGGAGGAGGATGAGAATGATGCTTCTGCTTCTGAAAACATCTTAACAAGAGGAAAATGTTCCGTGTATAATAGCAAACATTTGTTGAGCAACTACTTAGCAAGCACTGCAATATTACTCCATTTTATCTAATTTAATCCCCCTCACAACACTAAGATATCATTTTATTATGATCCCCCTTTTGCAGATGAGAGAAACTGAGGCCCAGGTTAGATGGCTTGCCCAATCCGTGGCTAGGAAATGGAACACTGGTTGTTTGAACACAAGTCTCACGGACTCTGGGATCTGAATTTTGTGCCAACCATTTTCTACCGCTTCTGGGGTTCCAATGTTCTGCTTTTTTTGTTCTAAAAGCCCACATATTAACTACTGCCTTGCCAGAGAGAAACATCTTCTCTGCTCTGCAAATAAGTGCGCTCCCTGCCACTAACCTCTAGTCAATGAAAATTGCTGACTCTTAGGCAGGGGAAATACTGCAATATTGATTTCCCTTGTTTTCTTTCTCTAATACAGCTGTTAAGTTCTTTTAAACAATGTAATTCATCATGAGATGGTCAAATCATGGTTTATTGATGTAGCAATTAATTAGTTGGTTGCCCAGTCCTGCAAAGTTTGTTCCAGATGAACGGCTGGTCAAGCTCGGGAGGCATGATGCACACATTAGACACTGCTGACTTAATCACACTTGAGATGTTATTGGAGGTGGGTCCCCCTTGGCCTCTGGCTGGCTGGTGACTAAAGCTGTTCTCAAAGCTACTGCAGGAGCTGCCTCCATCAGCACCAAAGCTGCCTCCATGACCACCAAAGCTGGCTATCCAATTTTCCCAGCACCATTTATTGAATAGGGCTTCTTTTCCCCAGTGTACATTGTTGTCAAAATCTAGCACTCTTTCATTAATAAAAAAAAAACCCTCAACAAACCAGGCACAAAAGGAACATATCTTAGAATTATAAAAGCTGTGTATGACAAACCCGTAGCCAACATCATACTGAATGGCAAAAAGTTGAAAGCATTCCCACTAAAAACAGGAAGACAAGGACGCCCACTGTCACCACTTTTATTCAACGTAGCGCTAGAAGCCCAAGCCAGAGCAATTAGGCAAGAGAAAGAAATAAAGGTATCAGAATCGGGAGAGAGCAGGTCAAACTATCACTTTGCTGATGATATGATCTTGTATCTAGAAAACCTCAAAAATTCAACCAAAATTCTCCTGGAATTGATAAATAAATTCAGCAAAGTCTCAGGATACAAAATCAATGTACATAAATCAGTAGCATTTCTATATACCAATAACAGTTAAGCCAAGAGTTAAATCAAAGACTCAATACCACTCACAATGGCTACAAAGAAAATAAAATACCTAGGAATATACTTACCCAAAGAGATGAAAGACTTCTAGAAGGAGAACTATGAAACTCTGAGGAAAGAAATCACAATGGCTACAAACAAATGTGAAAACATATCACGCTCATGGATAGGTAGAATCAACATTGTTCAAATGTCCATACGACTCAAAGTGATTTACAAATTCAATACAATCTCCATCAAATTACCAACGTCATACTTCACAGATCTAGAAAAAATAATTCTATGCTTCATTTGGGACCAGAAAAGAACCTGAATAGCCAAAGCAATCTTAAACAAAAAGAACAAATCTGGAGGCATCACATTACCAGACTTCAAACTACATTACAAGGCTATAGTAACCAAAACAGCATGGTATTTGTACAAAAATAGAGACATAGACATGGAACAGAACAGAGAACCCAGACATAAAACCGTCTGCCTACAAGCAACTGATCTTCGACAAAGCAGACAACAATGGACCAGTCATCTTTTAACAGCTTTATATCCTAATAACTTACATACCATGCAAGTCATAATTTCTAAGTGTACAATTCAATGACATTCAGTATATTTACAGAGCTATGAAATCACCACCACAATCTAATTTTAGAACATTTCCCTCGCCCCAAAAAAGAAATCTCATCCCCATTTGCAGCCACTCCCCAGCTCCCCACCCCACCCCATTCTACTAATCTACTTTTTGTCTCAATAAATTTGTCTTTTCTGAAAAATTCATATAAATAGAATTGTACAACATGTAGTATTTTGTGCCTCAATTTTTTCTCTTAGCATAATATTTTGTGATTCATCCACATTGTAGCTTGGATCAGTATCTCATTTTTTATAGCTGAATAATATTCTATTGTATTGATACGCCACTATTATTTATCCAGTCACCAATTGATGAACATTTGGCTTGTTTTCTGTTATCAAGAATAATGCTGCTATGCACATTCATGTATGAGTTTTCGTGTGGACATAGGTTTTCAATCCTCCTATATATACCTAGCAGTAGAAATGCTGGGCCACATGGTACGCCTTGTTTAATATTTTTAAAAACTGACACAGCATGTTTCAGAGTGGCTATGCCATTTTGCATTCCCACCAGCAATGTGTGAGGATTCCAGTTTCTGCACATCTTCCCCAATGCTTGCTATTGTCTGTCTTTTTCATTCTAGCCATCCTGGGTGAGAAGTGGCATCTTACTGTGGTTTTGATTTTCATTTCCCTAATGGCTAGTGATATTGAACATCTTTTCATGTGCTTATTGGCCATCTGTATGTCATCTTTGGAGGAACAGCTGTTTAAGTCCTTTGCCAATTTTTTAATGAAATAATTTTAATAATAATTTTGTCATCTGATTTGTAAGAACTCTTCATAGAGTGGGTACAAATTCCTATAGACTGGCCATTTAAACCCTCTGCCTCGAGTTTGCCTCTAGGCTGCAGATCAGTGTTTTGTTACAGGAAATGCACACTCTCAGTTTCATCTTATAGGTCCTTTTGTTTGTTTGTTTGTTCGATTCATAATCCTTTCCCGGGGAGAAGGGAGTTGATCTGATGCACTCACTGCCTTGAGGGATTAAAATCCCAGACACAACAGCACTAGAGCAGAATCAGCTTTCCTCAGACTCAGACCTATCAGTGCTCACTTTCAAAGGCAGGTTTCTCCTCTTCTGCTTCCCACCCATGCAAAATATTTTTCCTGTCCTCCTTCCCGGCCCCCCCCAAAAAAAGCCTAAATTTGAAATCAAAATTTCAGATTCTCAAGCTCTGCTAAAAGACATCAAAGTATGTCAGAAAGAGACAAACTTGGAGTTCAATTACTCTGTGTTCAAATCCCAGCTGTGCCATCTTCCAGCTGTGTGTCTCTAGGCAAAATGCTTAACCTCTCTGAGCCTAACTTTCTTAATTATCAATGAGAAAATAAAACTTAAGTTAGTGTTGAAATGAAGAAGGGTATTAAAAAAGTAATTAGTGAGTGAAATCATCACCTCATGAGTCTACTAGGCATTCAATAAAAGGACGTTCTCTGCTCTTTACTCATTTCATCTCATAGCAACTTTGTAAAGTGGGTGTTAGCATCCCCTCGTTACCAGTGACAGAACGCAGGCTTGGGGAGGTGAATCACTTGCCCTAGATAACACAGCCAAATCTGACTCCCTCCAGAGCCTGCGTTCTTCTCAATGAGTTGCAAATAGAAGGACCCCACTGTAAGCTATGGCCCCATTGAAGTTATTTAGAGAAAATAATGAAATCAAAGTAAGAGCTTCCCTGTGGGGGTTATTTGTCTGTGATCTGTGTGCTTTGTGTGGGTGATTTAATCTTTATTGAGCAAAAGCATAGTGCAAGGTAAGGCATACAATGATGAACAAAACCAGAAGTGGTTTCTGCTCTAAAGCCATTACACAAATAAATGCACAAGTTATTATTTGATTACTTATTGTGCTAAGTGTCTGGGTTGGAATTCCAGCTCTGGTTTATGACGGGGATTCTTTGAGCATCGGTTTCCTCCTCTGGGTGAAGCCTAGGAATGTCAGTCCGAGAAGGTCTTGCTCTGTAGCCAGCAATCAATTAAGGGCTGTAGCAGTGGTCATTGTCTTGGGCTGCTGTTTTCTGACGCATGCTTGCAAACACTCCGAGCTTCACCCTGCCGCTGTGAGGTGAGGGGACAGCTTCCTCTTCTCTAAGCTGTGGTGGCCCGTGCATCTCGGCTAAGCCAGCCTCTGTGCCTCCTGTCACAGGAAAACCAGACCTGACAAGCGTGTATTGAAAATACCGCACCTCCAGAGGAACTGCAGAGAAATCGCTGTGCACATGATCAGAGTTTCAAGGAAGTCACGTAAGAACAGACCACACTAGGGTTCAGTATTCCTGCTGCAGAGAAGAGATGATCTGAAACTATATGGGAAGACTTCAATTAATTATATTATATGGCTTTATTTTCTTCAGTAAACCATGGCAATTGCTCTTGCAGTTGTATTTTAATAATAGGTCAGAGCTTGCCTGATGGGGAAAAGCAGGAGGATAATATGATGAATGCGTTGAAAAATCGTTTGCTCTGTCTTTCTGCTTACAGATTGCAATTAAATTGGACTCCAATACTCGGTTCATAGGGGGAAAGTACCCTGGTGAATGAGAAAGTGAAACATCTGCAGATGAAAGATATTCAGGTCTTGCAAAACAGGTATAAGCTCAAATTTCATAACATGACATTTCAAGACCTTTGCCATGTGGCCAGGAATGGATTTCTCCTCTGTAGTCATTATTGTCACAGAGCCGGGAATTGGCTGCCTGGGTTCACATCACACTGTGCCTCTTGCTAGCTCTGTGACCTCAGGCAAGTGACTTAAGCTCTCAGTGCCTCATTTTCCTAGTCTGAGACAAGGGGATAAAACCACTACCTCGTGGGGTTATGATGAGGATAAAGCGGCTTACAGGCTGGAAAGTGATCAGCACAGCGGTTTCTCTCAAGCTCAGCACCACTGGCTTTGGGAAGGGGCTATCTTGTGCACTGTGGGATGTTTAGAAGCACCCCTGACCTATGGCTCCTAGATGTCAGTAGCACAGCTGTGAAAACAAAAAAATGTCTCCAGATGGTGCAAATGTCCCCTGGGGAAGGGGCAAAATCACCCCTGATCGAAAACCCCTGGAACACAGCAAGTGCTCAATAAGAGCTGTCATTATTATCTTCCACGGCTTGCCTCTGAAACCCTCCATTTAAACCTAATGACTTGAAAGTCCCTGGACTGGAATGTGCTTTCTGACTGACGTCCTCTGCTCACACCTTCCCTCCTTCCTCCAAAGCCCAACTGTGCCTTCTCTTCCTGAGTACTCCTGCTCATTCTTCAAGACTCAGTACAGGCATCACCTCCTCCAAGAAGCCTTCTTTTCCTTTCTCTCCCCCAAAGGCAGGATGCTCTACCTCTGGGCCCACAGAGCACCTTGCACTTCACTCGTTGATTCATTCAAAATATGCCTGCCTGGCACACAGTCGGCACTCGGAGAAGCACATGTTAGCACAGTTATCACTGTCTGTTTACATCTCTCTCCCACACAGGACTGTGATCCTCAGAGGTCGGAGCTGCTGGCACAAAGTAGGGGCTCATGGACTATTCAGTGCAGGGAGTGGGTGGGGAGGGACTCGTGTCTGGGGTCCTTCTCAGGAAGACGAGGAGACCAGCAACCCCAGCTTCACGGCTTCCCCCTCCTGCTTTCCTCTGGTTCCCCAGGACACAGCCCAAGAAGCAGCAGGAGTTGCATCAGCCTCACTAAATAAGAACTGCTCTTTAAAAACATCATTAGAAGCTCATTTACCGCAAGCCACCAAAACCGCGTGAGACAGAGAAAATCGGCCTGTCCCCGACTGTCTTTCTCCTGTTCCATTTGCTCTCTTCTTTTCTGTTTTTTTTTTTCCCCCTTCATGTTTTGCTGATTCTCTTCTTTTCCAGTGAGTTATTTCCACTACTCCTTGCCGCCAAGTCCCCAAACAATCACGCACACAGATCTGTGTGTTGCTCAAGGCAAGGAGAATGCCTCTGCCACCATGCACGCTTTCTGCAGTTTGCAGGGTTCTGGATTTCAACACCCCGAGTCGCTGGAGCCCAGCCTTGATCACACATTAACATCCAACTGTTGCATTTACTTTCTCTGCATAAAAAAAAGAAAATGCACATAGGGGTTTGTAATAGAGTTAAATAGCATGTGTCTGGGGAAAATTCATCTTGAATTGGGGACATGGATTTTGGGGTGGGTAGTGGGTTAAAAGGGCCTCCCCCCACCCCCTCCAGAAAAAAAAGATATGTTCACATGCTAACCCCGAGGAACCTGTGAATGTGACCTTTTTTGGAAAATGCGTCTTGGCAGATGAGATCATCCTGGTTTTCCTGGATGGTGGACCCTAAATCCTTTCCTTTAGGTGGACCCTAAATCCAATGACAGGTATCCATGTAAGAGTGAAGCTAAAAGGAGATTAAACGTATGGAGGAAGAGGGTACACATGACACAGAGGGGACAAGCCCATGTGAAGACCGGGGAGAGAGTGGAATGGTGCAGCTACACGCCAAGGAACACCAAGGATAGCCCGCGACCCCCAGGAGCCAGGAGAGAGGAAGCACTGCTGACAACGCCTCGATTTTGCACCTTTGGCCCCCATAAACTTCTGCTGCTTTAAGCCACCCAGTAAATGCTAACCTGTTACAGCAACCCTAGGAAACAATACAAGATGATTTGCTGAGAAAAGATGGGGAAGGAACAGAAACCAGACAAGAGGGTATTGCAGCGGTCCACACACGAGAGCAAATGCTCCAAGCCCGATAGCAGTGGTGGGAATGGATGGGGCAGAGAGGAATCCACACCCTAATTTTTCATGTTCGATCTCCTATTATTTTTCCCTTATGTATTACACATACAGAAACTCATTAATCGAACACTTACTGTGTGTCAACTACTGCACACGTCCCACTCATTACTTAATTCACATAATAAAAATACATTATAGTAGAGATTATTATTATTCTCATTTTATGGATGAGAAAACTGAGATTGGGAGAAGTTAAATAACTTGCCTGTGGATATAGCACTCTTAAGTGGCAGAGCTGGGGTTGAAGTTCAAGTCTGCGAAACTGGAAGGGCAATGCCTTTAACCAAATGCTATACTGTCTCTGCACACTTTCTTTCATAAAGAGGCTTCATAAAAGGTTCTTAGATGTGGGAATTCAAGAAATCCTGAGAACACAAACATTGGGCTTGGTTCTAAGCCCCGTGGCATCCTCTGGCTACAGCCAGAGTGCTAATTAGCATTTGTTTATCGTCTCTAATTATCCTGACAGTTTGAGTTCATGAATGCTAATGTGAGGGCAAAGTCCTGAGAAGTTAGAAGCAGAGGCCTCAGGCTTAACAGAAACAAACTTTGCATTTTAACTGACCCTGTGGCTTTTGTTGGGGCAGAGAGACCAGGGCATGGAGTTAGAAACAGGGATTGAAATAAAGAGATCCATTTACCATGTACCTTCCAGCCTAAGAGCTCTCACCTTGCTGAAATTATTCTCTAAATAACCCAGCTCAAGGACTAATGAATTTTGAAAGATTGATGTAGTAATTTTAACATTTGTATTGCGAAAGGTTGTAGAACACATATATTATTTTCTGCCTGCCCAGCAACCTTTTCTCTTTCTTCTGGTAATAGGACATTGATTTTGCTTGGGAAGCCACCCGCCTCTACTTTAAGTCCAGGCAATTCTGAGGCTGTGGTCCCTCAACCTGCGTCCCAGCCCTGGGTTCCAAGAGGGACCATGCAATTCAGACCTGGCCAATCACCATATTCTGTCCCCGGGACCTCAGGAATAAGCCAATGAGATTCAATTCCAATTTATTGGAAATGTCGGAGGTGCCAAAGTTGCAAATTGGTCTAATCTGCAACAAGGAAGAGATGTCACTAATCTCTAATCAAGAGTTTGTCATTCTTTAACTCTGGTCCTGTTTTCCTCCATGTCACTTCATTTTGGGTACACACTCTCTATCTTCAGGTCAGGAATTCTACCTAACAAGCAGGGCCCTTCCCGGCCCCAGCATCCATATGTCTAATTCCACAAAAGAATCCTTGATTGGTCCTACTTGCCCTACTTCCCCCCTACTTCCCCAGTCTACCCCTTTGACCAATCAAAGTTAGAAAAACGAACTCCTATGATCGGCCACATCCAGGTCATTCTCGCAGCTGCAGGGAGGTGGGGTAGGTGGGCATCATAAAGTTCACTCCTGTGGAGCTGTTTCTCCAAGCCAGGCGCGGTCCAAATGCCCTGCCTAGTTCCTTTCAACTGTGAGCTGTGAGTGGTTCCCTATGCTTTGCAGGTGTCCAGACAACGTAGCGCATCATTAGACTGTTTAGACTTGGAAAGGCACACTGGCTCTGCCAATGGTGTCACTGGCCAAATCCCGTTTCTTGGAAGCCTCACAATCCAGTTTATGAGCAGGTGTGGGTTGCACACTGGCATGCTACTGCCAAGACACGGGAATAGGGGAATGCGCGGATGGACCCGCTTGGGGTCAGGGATGCGTAGCGGCCCCGTGCCCTCCAAAGGCAGGAGTCAGGGGCAGACGGTGATCCCTCCGCCTGCACAGCCTCCCTCCTCCTTCCTTTCTCTTCCAGCCTCCCTCTTATCCGCTTCCCCACAATCCTGTCTCAGAGATTATTCTCAACTTAAGCTACTAATGTTGCTCTCCTTCCAAATGTCATGTGTTCCCGTTTTATTAAGGTCAAAGTCCAAGGTTCTAACTTGGCAACCAGGGCTCTTTCCGACGCATCCCGGACCCACTTTCCTCGTGACGTCTCTTCCTTTGTTGCTCCATCTTCTCATTTCCTCCATGTCTTGTTATGCTCCAGCTGAAATGAGCTATTTTTTTTTTTTTTCCCTGTAGTTTCAGACTCTTTGGCACCTCTGGCCCTTTGCTTGTGTGATTGTGTTGTCTGGAACACATTTGTTCATGAACAATCTTTAAAACTCCCCCTCTACTAAACTTCCCCTCTACACTATATTGTAACCACCTAAGAGAAGCTATAGTACAGGGTTATGAGCACAAATTCTGGAAGTCCAACATCCTGGTTGTACCAATTCCTGCCTGTGTGATCTTGGACAAGTCAGCCTCAGTTTCCTCATCTGTAAAATGGGGGATAATAATGGCATCTTCCTCTAGGAATTGTTGTGAGGTTTAAATGTATCAAATCATCTAATAGACTTAGAGCAGTGCCTGGCACATAAACACTCCAGAAGTGTTTGCTGTTATTTTTACTTCTTCGCACATCTGTCTCTTTGTAAACTCTAGGCTCTTTGAGGGCATTGATTGTGGCTTTTTCTCTGTGCCCTCAGTGTTTAGTAATTTCCCTCTTTCCTTCCCTTTCCTGCAAAGAGATACTGGGTTTCTGAGCACTGTGAACATTAACAACCTCCAGTCTCATCAGAGGGAAACTCCCTCAGGTGCGAATCTCAGCAAGCAGGGAAGCTGAGCCACCACGGGGGCTGGAGCTGTGGCCAGATCACCACCATCTGGGAGCCAGCTGGGATTTCATGCCTACTGCTAATCTAGTGGCTACAATGGGCCATTTCAACAGGTGACAATGCAGAGGGTTGAACACGTTCTTATGGAAACCAGCCCCTGTGCAGGGGAAAGGCGGGGCCTGGGGGGAAATGCAGGAAACAGCACCAGGAAAGTGCCTGGGTAAAGGGGGAACAGTGTCCCATGAGCTAAGCATGCCGGGTCGTCTGCTGGGCGGCTGGCGGGGGACAGGGCACAGAGCAGTATTTAACGGCTCTGCTCCTGCTCTGAACAGCTGGGCCGTAAACACTCATACCTCAGCTGAAGAATAAGCAATCTAATCTGAAATTGTATTCGAGTAAAAATAAAAATATGATGGGTTGTATGAAAGAGAGTTGCATTGTCTTTGATTCCACATCCCCCCCCCCCCCACACACACACACACACACTTCTTTTATTGCAGGAATTGTATTGCTGCTTCTGCAGCTGTGATAATTCTTTCAGGAATAGTAAGAGTGCTCATCTGTCTGAAACAGACCAACGAAAGTATTTATTCCTTCTGCCTTACCTGTTTGTGGATATTGAATTCAGTAATAACTGGCATTTATATACCACCTTAATATACATTATCACTGGACCTTCAGGGCAGTCACTAGAGTTAGGTGTGGTAATCATCTTGGTTATAAATGAGGAAAGGAAGGATCACAGAGGTCAAGCAGCTTGTACAAAGTCACACAGCCAGGGTATGAGGCAAAATGGTATGAAGGAATGAACTTCACTTTGAGGTCTTATAGTTCTGCTTTCTAATCTCTACTCTGCTCCTGAATGCCTGGGTGACCTTGTTAAGTTATTTTTCCTCTCTGAGTCTGTATCTACTAGTTATTAAAATGGTATAGCTCACTCCACTCCATGGATTCATTATAAATGGAATGAAACAGTTTTATGAAAAGTCTTAACCTCAAATATACGGCTTAATAATTCCTCTCCCATTTGCTCCTTTGTATTCCATTTTCTACATGTCAAATAGAGTTGGAGCTTGAACACAGACCAGCTGAACCCCAGCCCACGTTCCTTTCACCTCTCCATGCTGCCTGACATCTTTGCCCTCTGCCACTGTGACAAGACAATGGCAGGGGAGGTAATGCCTTCCCATAAATCATCAGTGATACAGCAAGGGAGATCCCCGGGTACTCGAGAAACATGCATTTATTCATCTGTTCAATGAGTGAGCTCCATGAGGATTACGGCGATGGGGAGTCCAGCTTTGAATATGTACATGTTAAATTGTCTGTAGGAAGCCAAGTGGCGCCGTTCAACAGTGAGATGGATATGCCAAGCTGAAGCTTGCGAAACCAGTCTGAGCTTTGACTGTGGATTTATGACTCATTGTTGTACAAGGGATCAGACTATATAATACCTGCTCTCATGACTCTCACAGGTGGTAGAAACAAGGTGTTGCAGAGACAAAAATAATTATAATACAATATAAAACACGACAAGTGCTGGATTACAACAGATCACAGCAGACAAGAACTCTGTCCTCATGGAGCTTGGGTTGCAGTGAAATTTAAGTGACTCAGTGACTCAAAATTATTCAAATATATGTTAAAAATTGAAGTGCCAAATTCTCCAACTGGATCCATGGAGTTGCCAAAACTCATTCATTTATTTGTTCATTCTTACAAAGGATATTTATTCTGCTCCGACTTTGAGCCAGACATCATGCTGGGTTCTGGAGATAAGGGATGAGCAAAGGAAGATATAGTCTCCTCCTCCCATGGAGCTTAGAGTCTGCTGGAAGAGACAGATAGTAATCAAATATTTGTGTAATATACATAAAATAGCAACTGTGGCAAGGGCTGTAATGAGTGACAAATGATACTAGAAAGTTTTGACCTAGTTTTGACATCCCTAAGGAAATGATTTTACAACTGGGAACTAAAGAAGGATGAGGCATTGACTACGTTAAGAAAGAAGGATGGAGAACTCAAAAGAGAGTCATGTGCAAAGGTCCTGTGGTTGGAAGAGGACTGTGCACATGAAGGACCGACAAAGCCAGTGTAGCTCTCTATTCTGTGGACATCTGGCTATGATGTAAAACCCATCACTGTGTCATAATTTACAGCCCAAATTGGGGTCCCATGATATCTAGTTACTTCAATTCCAAGACGTCAGCGATTGTAAGTCACCCCACTGGTTTATTAACATTAGTCTTTTAAAATTGAAAATTAAAAGAAAACTAATGAGAGTTTCATCACCACATTAAATGAATACACTGATTTTTACATGAATTTTTAATCTGGGTAATTTTAGATTTACAGAAAAACATCAATTTAAAGATGCATTCTGAACATCAAAAGGTGAAGAAGATGCATCTCGGAATTGAAGCAATTTCTATAATTATGACAATCACAGGGGATGGCATTCAATGGGCAGCTCAACAAAGGAAGACAAAACTGTTTGTACCAAAACAAGGAAAATGCTTCCCAAACAGGTAGAACCAATACATTCTCACTGCATTCCTCGTCATCTCAACATGGTCAGAACTTTGGACACCGTGGCCAGGTGTAGTAAAAGGTTCCAGGTAAGACGGGGGAGAAGAGTTGGGGCCAGAGGAGCCTAACAGATGTCTTTCAATGAAATGTTTATTGACTACCTACCGTGTGTCAGGTACGTTGAGGTAATACAAAGATGAAGCAGACATGCTACCTTCCTTGTAAAGCCCAGGATCTAGTGACCAAGATTAATGTGGAAAAAACTCTGTCTTCTATCAGACAGGTTATAGGTGCTACAATAAGTGAAAAAAAATTTTAAATATAGAAATGAGAAAGATATTAATTTTGGCATTGGGTTGGGAGGGCTTTGGAGGAGGCTTCCTGGAAGGGATGCTATTTGGGCTGATCTATTTATGTGACAAATATCTATTGGGCCTCTGTCATCAGTGCTGAATGCTGCAGAATCAGAAAGGCAAGGTCCTTGTCCTCAGGTGGTTTCCATGCAGATTCCGAGCGAGTTCAACTCTAACTTGCCCGTGTGTCTACCTCTCCAATGTGATGCCTCGTCCAGCCCTCACCACTACTTCTCACCTTTGTTTTAGACACGTGGTGACTAAATGATATATGACTGTCATGAAACACTTAAGTAATTCAGAAAAGAGCAACGAAAGGATGCAAAACTGACCCCAAATCCCACCATCCATAAATAGACATGCTAGCATTTGATGAAGATCATTCCAGACATCTTATGCTTATACCCTAAATAGAAGGAAGATCAACAGATAGAAATAAGATTATAAAAACAGGATCATAGCATCCTCACTCTTTTGGAATACAATATTAAATTATTTTTTTTTTCTTGGATGTAGTAGAAGAAAAAGAAATTGAAATGAAGCTAAAGGAATTGCTGAACTTCAAAGTCCTATTATTCTGACATTAAATACTCATGAGGCTACAACCCAGCAAACACCAACAATTCTGATACAAAGACATTTCAAATTGGAGGACAGAACAGGCGCGTTTTGACTCTGAGTGTGAAATCTCAGGCTGTAAGCCGGAAGAATAGGCTGCAGGGTCCGGACGATGTGATTCGAGCGGGCTTGTGAAGGCGATGTATGGCCGGCCGGCCAGCCCTGCAGCGTAATTGATGACAGCACCGTATTGACCCAGAATATTCTGCATGAGAAACCCAGTTCCTGAGGCTGTCAGCCCATCCTGCGAGCCCCAATCCTGGGGAATCGACATCTCTCACTGCCTGCCAAATCCTCCCCAGAATCCAAAATGACTGAGGACAGATAGGGGTGGTTTTTTGGCAGATCTAAAGACAATGTTCTGATTTGATTCCAGGGTCTTGTGGCAATAAATTACACGTTTGGCTGAGACTGGTCCATCCCCACGCCACGTCCCAGTCCCTCTGGGCTTCTGTGGACAGAGCTCACAGTCTGATTTTATCTACTCGGAAGTGGGGGCGCGGTGACAAGATGTCTTGATTGATTAAGCAAGAGCATAGACAGCACAGGGTAGAACACCCACCGTGGGATTTCAAGGTTGGGTAGGGGGAAAAAAGGTGTCGTCACTATAGGACAGTGTAAATCCTAAAGTTTTTGGTTTGCCATATACCAGCTGTGCAAACTCAGACACGGTCCTAACTTTCCTGGGCATCAGTTTTCTCACCTGCCGATGGAGATGATAATAATGACTACTAAAGTTTACTGTGTGGGTAAAACAGCTACCACACACAGGGTTCTCGATAAATGAAAGCTATTTGTGTGACCCTGAGCAAGTCAATATGGCCTCTCTGTATCCCGGTTTTATTAAAGGTAATAATAGGTAACCAGAGATAAAGTGTACTGAATTCTTAGTATGTGCGTGGTGGGCACACTCCAAAAAGGCGATTGAAGGGAGAGTTTAATAAAGTTCAATTTACAAAGGTGTGGGTCAGGCTAAGGGACATGATGAAGTGCCCCCAAAGCTAGCAAGAGTGGGAAGCCAGAAACCACTCAGCCTGATGGGCTCCAAGGGACTCCAGAGCAGCTGGGGACTTTGGAGAGGGCTGCCCGACAGCAGCTCGGCCTCCAGGAGAGAAATCACACCCTGAAACTCACGGTGGCGCTGGGCGCAAGCAGGGGAGCAATGCCCACTTCCCACTCTCTGCTGTTCCTTCCATGGACCAAGCCCACCAGGGGTCAGGGGAGCCCGGGGGGATGCGGTCTGAAGGGGATTCAGCTTTTGGAGCACCGAGAGGATGGAGAAGTGTAAAAGGGACGACGAGTGCAACTCTGCAGGTGCCATTTCACTCATCCTCGCCACGCCCCGTGAGGTGAGGACCGTTGTCCTGCATCTCACAGGTGAAGGGACTGACTGAGGCTCAGAGAACACAGGAGGCTCGTCTAGACTGCACATCAGGTAACGGGCAGAGCTGGCACCCAAACCCTGGCCTGTATGATTTGGGGACTCACGCTCATAATTATTTCTGTTAGAGTCCGGAACCCCCACTTGTTCCTAGCATCACTATCATGATCCATGAGAAGGGGCACAGGGCAGGAAATGCACGGGACACACAGAGGGGACAGCAGGGCATCCTCCACTCAGCCACAGGGTGATCTTCCTGAAACGTGCACCTGGCCAAACACTCCCTGCTTTCTTCCTGGCTCCATTATCCTCCTGAGAAAGTGAAGTTGTCTCCCTGCTCCTTCACACCCTCATCTTCCTCCACACCCAACCGCACTCCCCATGCTCCAGCCACGCAGAAACATTGCCTCATTCCCACGCACAGTCAGCGTTCTCCGAAGGAACAGAACCGAGAAGGTGCACGTACATTTACATATACACATACATATCTTAACACTTACATAAAAGAGATTTATTTCGAGGAATTGGATCACATGATTGTGGAGGTTAGCAAGGCTGACATCCGCAGGGCCAGCGATCAGCCTAGAAAATCAGGCAGGATTTATGCTGCAGACTTGAGGCAGAATTTCTTCTTCTCCAGGAAATCTCAGTTTTGCTCACAAGTTCTTCATCTGATTGGGCGAGGCCCACCCATACTAGAGAGGGTGATCTGCTTTGCTTAAAATGAACTGATTGTGGATATAAGACACCTTCACAGCAACACCTAGATTAGCATTTGATTAAATAGCTGGGTACTACAGCCTAGCCAGGTAGATACATAAAACTAACCATCACAACATCCTTCCATGCCCCGGTGCCTTTGTGCAAGCCGTTCCGGCTACCCGGGCAAGTGCCCCTCCGGCCACCCCCTTTATAAAGCCTTCCCTGATTTCCTCAAGCAGAGCGAGATCCTCCTGCCTTGTGTTTCCACGGTGCCCCAGGCTCAGTCTGTGTTAGCATTTATCACATTGCATAGCAAATATTTACTCCCACTCACCACCCCCCTAGACCAAGAAGTTTCCTGGGGCAGTGGCTGGGTATTTTTCCAACCCAGCATTCCCCGCATTTGCACATGTCTTAGCACATGAAAACGACCAATAAATATTTGTTAAATGAGCTCATTTGTTAGATTGAAGAAGAATGTAAAGAAAAAAAAAAAAACCCTGAAGCTCAGTAGAGGGAGGCGGAGATGTCACTACTCATATAACTCACCAATATATAAATGTTATCTTACTCAGCCCTGATTTCAATGCCTTTCCCTCCCTGCTGCTTTGAGTCAAGTTAAGGCAGGACTGCCATGGGACCAGCTGAGCCCTTCATTAAAAAGTGAGGAGGAGGGGATGCTGAGGATGAAGGCAGGCAGGTCTGCAGAAAGTCGCCAGGTACTGCTGTCTGTGAAAGCCTCTGCAATTGGTATTCCACAGTATGTGGCATTTTTCTGCTTCCTGCTGGAAAACGCCGAGTGGTTGTAAATCATTCTGCTGCAGCTGTCCTAGTGATAAGTGCTTGGGAATTGGGAAGGGACATGGGGACATGCTCCCGCCCTCAGGAGACACGCAGGGCAAGTTACGCTGAAAAGCAGGGGGCTTGGTCCCTTAGCTCCCGAATCAACAGGAGAGAGAGCAATATTCGTTCTCATGGTGGGGCCGAGGGTGAGAAGGTGCTGGGGGCCGGATCTCCTGGGGGAGCAGATCCTTCAGCATCCTGGTCATGCGGGCTCCTGGCAACGCGGCCACTCTGGTGAGAAGGAAGGAATCTACTTCCAAGGCCACCTAACTTTGGAAGCATTATTTAAACTCAGCCTCATTCTACTTATCTGTAAAAAGGGGACAAAAATAGTAGCTACTTTATAAAGTTGTTATTAGCATTAAATAAGTGCAATGTAATGTATGTAAAGCGTTTATAACAGTGCTTGGCATGTGCTAATCACTATGTCAGCTATCACCATCATCATCATCACCATCATCACCGTCATTAGCACCACGGCCACCATCTTTGTTGTTGTCATCATTATAGTCTTGTCAAATATTTATAGACCCTGTTACATGTCACATTCTGTGCTAGGCTGTGAGAATGTCTAGAGATTGAAAGATAGGGTCTTTGAACAGGAGGTTGGGCGTGCAGCATCCCAACTCTGCATCTCGGACTCTGCATCTTCCTGAGGTTTGGCACAAGTCCCTTTGTGGCTCTGGACGTCAGTTCTGGACCATTGGGAAAATATTTGTGCCTATCAAATGAAAGGATATGTGTAAAAATCCCCCTGCAAGCAGAAGAGAACCGCCCTGAAGGTCCTTTTACTTGACCGTCAAGGCACCTTCATGGCACCAGTGGGGTTCAGACGACAGCTCAGAGAAGGAGGGAAGATGAGCTCTACTCGTTTGATCCCTTGTAGGGAAATAGGTGGCCACGGGCTGAAATGGCTTCTGCGAATGGGCACAGGTAACCAGAGAGACAGAGGGCAAACCGAATTCGCAAACTCTGTATCTTTCTTCTTCCCACTCTGCTTGTCTTTGCAGCCTTGGCCAAGCCTTGGATCCCTCTCTGCCCTCAGGACCCATAGGCTCTGAGCGGGCTTTCATTATCTGAGTCAGAAATAAAGGCTCTGCAGACCATTCACCGAGCACTTATTATGGGCCAGATAATTGACACCCATAGTGGTGCTTAATCCCTATATACAGACCCTTGTACAGAAGGAGAAAGACCATCAGAGAGGCTAAGTCCACTGCCCCAGGCCACACCACTGATAATTGGCAAAGGAGGTGATCTGACTCTGAAGCTTTTCACAGCTCACTGTCCCCTGGGGCAGCAGCATTTTGTAATTGCCAGGGGCTTACAAAGAGGGTGGGGGAGAAAGGACTCTTCAGCTGTCTGTGCCAAGGCAGGGTAGTGCTGGGGCCTCTTTTCCAAGAGCTGATTAAAATGCCCAACAGGACTGCCCACCCTGGGACCAGCTGTTTTGCTAAAGCCCTTTGTCCCTCCATGTTGCTAGGAGAAGACAGTCATCATTAGGGCAGAGCTTCCTGGAGGGAGGAGGCAGAGGCGGTCACTGGGGAGTCTTCCAGGAGCATTGAAAGGCCCCCTCCATTTCCTCCTCCCTGTTGGAATCTGCAAGCTTATCTTTTTAATTATACAATTATACTTAACTTTTTTAGTGAAAATACCTTTGGAGGAATTTCCTAATTAAATGAAGAAGCAATATTCTCAAATTATTTGGGGCAAACTCTATCTCCATTTTCTGCTTAGAGATGAAATTAAAATTCCGCATTGACCTTTTAGAAAGAGCAAAGCCAGTTTTGTTGTTGTGTATCCATTTTCCCTGCCTGTTGCTCCTCCTCTCCTGCCTTCCTTCTCTCCTTCTCCTCCTTTTCCTTGCAAATCCACATCACAGGGTTACAACGAAGGGAGAAATCTTAACCGAGAACTAAAGGATAGTATTTACACGAGTTATTAAAACCCTCAGCTTTAGCAAGTATTCACTTTTGCAGGTCGACCAGCAAGCCACATTAGCACTGATCAGCACATCCAACTCTGTGATAGCCTTGATTTTCCAAATGGAGATCCCTCATTCCTCTGTATTATAGCATTAGTCCAACTCCCCTGATGCCTAATACATGTCCAACAATTATTGGCTAATGTTGTCTTGTATATATTCCATAGCATTTAACATCACCTGGCCTTATTGTATTGGCGTTTGCATTTCTCTCACACTGGAATGAAGCTGGCCTGGGACCACGGAGAACAAAATGCCAGGACCGTATCAGTGGGCAGCTAATAATCATAAGAGGCTTTATTTGCACTGGCCGATGAACAATCAACAAACACATGTTTGCTATGAACAATCAATGCATCACCTCATTTCATTCTCTCAACAACCCTGAGAGTTAGTAATAATTCCCATTTTATGGATGAATTGTACACAGCTAGAAGGCGGCAGGGCTGGGACTTCAACCAAGGGTGTCTAATTTCAAAATCCTTTGTTGCAAACAGCACATTCTTCTTGGGTTTCCTCCAATGTATGACACAAATGCTTTGGACACAGTAGGCAGAGGACATGTGCGGCATAAATTAAGCACTGTGTGGTTTTTATAAGATGATTCCTGTGGCCAGGTGATTTCCCTTAGGGGCCCTTGCTGGTCAGATGTGCACAAATGTGTTTTGTTTGGCTCACAGAATGTCAGCTCATATTATGTTTTTTTTTATAAGTTGCCAACATTTAAATATTGGAATACTCCTCATAAAAATCCAGATTTCCTGTGTCTTTGGAAAGATTGGGAAATCTCGCAATGCCAGGTCCACTGGCAACCGTCTGCTGGAGCTGACAATATCTGTACTCTCTGGTTTGTGTCACTCCCCATCCCTCTCTTTTGCCTCTCTGATTTTGAATCCAAATATTCCTTGACATTTATAATTGCATTTTGAGTTATTTTCCTTTTGGGATAATTAATTAAAAAGTGAAGTATTAATGATACCACCTGTATCAAATGCAGGAAAACAAAATAGAGACTGAGAGAACCATATGTTTCAAGAAAAGCTGGAGTTGTAGAATTGAAAAATATCCTGTTTGATATACAAATACAGTGTGTCTATGTCGAAAGCATACCCAGCCTGCTTTGCTGACTCTCATGATCGCTGTATGGATTTGATTTTTCAGACCCTGGTCTAGATAATCAATTTTAATAGCCCAGTATCATGTGAGGTCTTGTCAATATGAGGTCTGGTCCATTGGTGAGCAATTAGGGAGGTTTATAAGCAATAAGAACCAGTCATTTGGTTGCTGCTCTATGTAAATTTAGGGATTTATAAGTGTGTCAGCACTTACATCTTTAAAGTATCAATTCTACATTTCCTTTATAGAACAGATGTCTATTGTAACATAGTGATAATAAAAATTTAAAAATTATTACTCTGTATTGAGCTACCTACCACGAACCAGAGTATTTAATGAGTTATGAACATCTGCTATATCGTTTATTTTAATTATCACAATCTCCCTGTAATATAGGTATTATTTAATCCCAAATTTTTCAAGTAGGTAGTTGATGCTAAGTCAAGGTGAAGATATAAACTCAGGTCTAAGGTCAAAGCCCAAATTCTTTTCACTATGTTATACTGCTTTGACTTTGTCTGATTGTAATATGGCCAACGCTGCTCTTTTTTCTTTTAAAATTTTTTTCCTAATGTTTATTTGCTGATTTTTAAAATTTGTAACCTTTGCCATTTAAGACATTTACAAGCAATGTAACTTAGATTTTTAAGACAATTTCTATATGGAATTTTTGCTTTATAATAAAGAAATATATCTCATTTATACTTATTTTTATAACTGATATATGCATATCTATGTGTATTTACTTCTTTTATTTTTTACCTCTCCATAGTGGAACATATCAGGACTCCGTACACCATAGGTAATCAATTAACATTTGTGAACACAGCGAAGTGCTCAGCATCTACTGGGAGGGAGGATTTTAAATTAAACAAAGCTGGGTCATTCATTCCTCAGCTTCCAGGAGCTGTAAAGGTGAGGTAGACTGAGGTTTTCTTTTTTTTTTTTTTTTTTTCTTTTTTGCTTCTCTAAAGAGGCTGAAGAGGTTTCCTCTCCAGAAACTCTAATAAATATGGTGGAAAATTCTGGGACTATTACAATGTTACACAAGCAGTTACCTTCACGTATTTATAGCCAAATCTCATTAAGTTTCATTAAGACTGGAGTCTGTGACATGTTGGATAGAGGCTGGAGGAAGCTTATCAAATTAACAGTGTAAATGAGATTGCAAAGTGCATCCTGTTCCCACTTAAAGCAGGTTAGAAGCACTTTAAAAGCACCTGTGACTAGATAAATTCGTGGATGCTAAATATATGATAGGTTACGAATGGAAGCGAGGGGTCTCGGGAGACAGCCTTACAAACTAGAGCAAGTTGTTACACCCCTCTGTGCCTCAGTTTCCTCATCTCTGAAATGGGGATAAGGAGACCTAACTCACAGCACTACCATTATAATTAAACGAGGAAACATATACAAAAAGAAGTGAATTCTCATGGTGGTTAAAGCACAGATGTGAAAATCAGAATTAGGTTAGACTCTTTGCTTTATCAATAGCAGTGGCTATGAGCTACTTCGTAGCTCACACATGTCGTTGCTGATCTGTTGACTCTCCCTGGCACCAGGCAGCAGCTGAGCCAGCGACCGCTCCTGCCCCTGAATTCCCTTTCAGTTTCTCTGCCTCTTGGGTCAGGTACATATGTTTGACGAAGGGTCTCTGGTTTTTGCAGGGCATTTATATCATAAAGGTCAGAGACAAAAACAAAACAAAACAAAACACCTGTTCCAAGTCTCAGTCTTCCCTTGTGGGGACTCCACTTACACCTTCGTGTTCCAGCTTGTTTTTTTGTTTCCTCCATTTCATCTCCATCTTCCCTTCCCTGCTTCCTGTCCATGGACTTCAGGCTCCAATGGGATGCATGTCTCCCCATCCAGCCCTGACTGGTGCACTCACGTGCGCCTCTTCCTCCTGTCTTATCGTCTTCCATCCCTGCGCTCAGGATCCATTACCTGCCACCTGCATCCACTATCCCCTCTTCCTCCTTTCCCTTCAGACTCTCTCTCTCTCTCTGTTTTCTCATCCATTGTAAGTAACATCGTAAAAGCGTGTTCAAGTCTCATCTTAAAACAGCAATAACAAAGTAAACAAATGAAACAAGTAAGCAAACAAAACAACCACAATTTCTTAAATTCCCTGAATGTCGCAGTCACCCCCTCTCTTATTGCTGCATCCATCCCAGCATCTGTGATGCCCCACGTCCGTTCACCCACCTACTGCTGGCCATCTGCCTTCCACTCCACTACTTCTGTGAGATTCTGCCACGTCCTGGGGTCCTCTCCCAGAAAAACTCTTCTGGTCCTGCTGCAACCTTGAAAGAGAAAAACAAACATGCTTCTAAATAACTTGACACTTTATTATGTTTGCGAAGTCAAGAAATGCCATAGAGGAAAAGGATGTGATGTCTTCAGCTAGTCTCAGAGGAGCTGTTTTGATCCAGGTTTGTCTTGATCATGGAAACCCAGGTTATATCAAGAAGGCAGCCTTGGATGCCTGCATTTCTTACGATCCTAGAATGTTTAAGACATTAAGACATTAAACATAAAATATTGGATCACAAAGAGGTGAGTACAGAAATTGAAAGCAAATATTTAAAAGCTTTTATAGCAATTTGCAGAATAATTTTGTGTCTAATGAATCTAGTAAAATGATTCTTTTGTTTTGTTTTAATTTCATTTTCTAGTAATTCATTGTTATTATTATTTTTTAAAATAAATATTGATCTGTGAGGTATTAGGGGCAAATACTCCCTCTCCAGAGGCAGTTTGAGAAACACCGTTTTAGAACACCTTTGTCAGGTGCTCAGAATCTCCGTAGGTGACGCCTTCTTTCCTCTTCAGCACCTGCATCTCTGACTTTGAAGATCTTTAGTTTTCCAACTCTTCCAGACCTGAGGGAACTCTAGATTCCTGTGGAGAAACAAGAGGTTAGAAACAAGAAAAACCCATACAAAAATATCCTGGAGCAAAATTAGCTTCACTAATGGCAGGAACAAAACGAAGGTGTATTCAGATATCTGGGCATTAACATGCTTCTGCCTAAGGCAACTGCTCATCCCCCTGGGATGGTGGGGCTGAGAGGCTGTTGTAGATTATTCTTCCTTGTGGTCTATCTATCACCAAACATTTTTATTTTATTTTTTTTATTTTTAGACCTGTTAACACTTCTCACTGATAGCTTCCTTGTTATGAAATGTAATAGGAAGACCACATAGTGTATGATTTAATTCATATGAAATATACGGAACAGGGGGATCCGCAGAGACAGAAGCAGATTAGTGGTTGGCAGGGAGAGGGGAGAACCGGGCTGCTCAGCGCAGACAGAAGTCTGTTTAGGGTGATGAGAAAAGCCCTGGAACTAGACGGTGGTGATGTTTGCACAACATCATAAACATACTTAATGCCATTGAATTGAATGCTTTAACATGGCTAAAAATGATAAACTTTATGCTATGTGTATTATCATCACAATAAAAAGAAAATACAATGAAACTTTCAAATCCTATCGTTCTTAGCCTCTCTGGGTAATTGTTCTCAATTCTCTACTCCTTCTCGGGGGTTTTCAGGACCCTGCAGGCACCGTCCTCCCCAGGGACCCCTGTCTTGCCAATTCACCTCCCTGGCCCTGAATGTTGGTTGCCCTCGGGGGTCGGTTTTATTCTTCTTTTTGTGAACACATTTCTTGCAAACTGTCACCCAATCCCATGGCTTCCCTTCCATTCCCACCTGTATCCTCGGCCCATCCACTCCTGAGAGCACTAGGTCCTTATTTTAGCTGTTTCTTGGGCCCCTTCTGAGGTTGTTTAGAAAGTATTTCGGCGGGGGGGAAACAAGGGCAATATACATAACCTAAACTTTTGTACCCCTGTAATATGCTGAAATACAAAATTAAAATTAAAAAAACCCTAACTCAACGTTCCTCTCACTTCCGCCAAATCCCTTCACCCTCCAGTGTTCCCTGGAACCGCCCCCTGACACTGTTCTCTATTCTACTTACTACCTGTGTTACCTTGGGGAGTTTCTACCCTCCCTTCCCTATCAGGGTCATGGCCAGAAAAAGACAGGGAGTGAGCAAAGCTTATTGATGGAATTCTGTGCAAAGGTGTGGTCAGGTTTAGGAAAACTGATGCGGGAAGGACTGGGATAGCAACTGCGGAGAGTTATCACAACTCCCAGGCACAGGAAGAGGGAGAATTTACCAGAATTCAGCAAGAGCTATAGGACGGAGCCACCTGACATGAACTAAAGTCTTCAGTAGAGGAACCCAGTCTCTGCCAACTCACGGCTCACCAGAGGTGGAGGCAGGAGAAGAAATACTCAGATCACTCTTCCCTCCCACACCCCATCTCTTGCCGACCCCCCTCGTTGGGTGAACATAATCAGACACCAGGTGTCTAGGAAACCTGGTTGAAGCAGCCCATAGAGTCCAGTCTCCGGGTCACAAAGCAGAGTGGAGAAGGATGGAGAAGAATCTGGAGGGACAAGAGGAGAATAGCCAATATACATCCTATGCCTCAGTTTTCTCATATATAAAACAGAGATTGGGATGATACCTACCTTAACAGGTCATTTGTGGGAAGTAAATGCAGTGTCCAGCATAAAAACTCAATAAATGGAAGTCACTGTGTTTCTTTCCTTCCTTCTTTTCCACCTGATTGAACTAATAAAAAAAATTGCTTGAATAAAAACTTCCAGCTCCAAGAGAAGGCAACTGTCCAAAACACGACTAATAAGTTCTACTCGGTACAATTTGTACAACAGTATGGTTTGCTTATCGACATCTGTTCTTTCTGGAAACTGACAGGTAATTTCCTTACCAGTTAGATACTTATTTCTCTATGCAACACATATATGAAAGCATCCATCATACACTGTGAGACTGACTTTTAAGCAGACCATGAAACTCAATGGTCTGTTCAGATTATTTCTGGAATCCATAAATGAGTTCGGATTCATTTGCTTTGAATTTTAAGCTCATCTTTTATCATCATCTCCTGTCAAGTTGGCCTTGTGTTAGTTGCTTTAAAGTTTTTTAAAAATATGTAATTATATATATGAATATATTTAAAACACAATTAGAAAAGTCAGAAATGTACATGATCACAAATGTAGAACACTCACAATCATATAAAGTACATAAAATTATCTGTAATTCTCCTAGCCTCAAAACACCATATGTATATAGTGTTTTACGTATTATACAGTAAATCTTGAGAGTTACATGTTATATTATGTATTACCATGTAAAGGTTTTTGAGTCAGATAGCATAGGTTAAAACATGGGGGGTTTTTAGTCACACCAGAGGTCTAAAAAAGAAAAAAGAAATAAAAATTAAGAAAAAGAAAAACATGGGTTTAGCTGTATTATGTTAATTCTGTGACCTTGGCAAATTTATGCATCCTTTTAAAATTTATTTATCTCATTGTGAAATGAGGACAATGACATCAAATCTATAGTGTTGTTTTGGGGCTTAAATGTGAAACGACCTCTAAATCAGATCAGAAACTTCAGAGAGGCAACATCAGCCCTCCCTTCCACTCTGGTGCCCTTCTGTTTGCTAAGAAGGGAAAACACTTCTATAAAGATAAGAGAAAGGGAATTTAGTATCCACTCTGATATGCTCGCTCACATGGTTTTATAAATACATTCTCTTATGGTAAGCCGTAGTTTATCACAACGCCTGGATTTGACAAACTCTAAGTAGCTGGTTTATCAGATGATGCCTTTTGCATGAACAACATTTAATATTCTGCAGTGGGAATGAGGAGTCTGCATTTCAAACGTTTGCATAACTTGCGCAGATTATAAAACCATATATTTTAAAAGGCTTTCCTATCGACCCAAACTGGAGTGGTTGGGGGCTGGTGGGCAGGGTTGCATCCAAATCCCAGATGTTTTCTGGGAGCTCTGTGATCTTGGATAAATCACAGGGCAGCTAAGTCCCCTTGATTTAGTGAAATGACCAAAATAGGCTTTGGAAACAGGAAGATCTAGTTCAAATCTTGGATTTACTGCATTCCAACTGTACTACTCTTGGCAGATTATCCAGCCCTCTTTGAACCTCACATTTGTCATGAGTAAATGGAGAAGAAGAACACCAGCCTGGTGAGATTGCCGTGTGGCTCTGCTGAAATAACACAGGCAAAGTGCTGCAGTGTTTAGCATCAGAAGATGCTCAGTTAATGCCCATCAATGTCAATTCTCTTTTCCTTCCTCCGTCTCCCTCAGCTTCCTCATCTTAAAAGTGAGGCCGCTGAATTTAATGGCTTCCACGTTTTCTTTCAGCCCAAAGTAATTCTGGTTAATGCATGTAGACATGAAGCCACCTAGAAACCAAGGCAGGTGGGCAGGCGCCAGGCAGGTGCAGGTGTGAGGTTGAAAGATAGCAGTGAAATCAGAGGAGCCGATTATAAATGAATGGGATCAAAGATACACGAAAATGCTGCCTGTTCTTTTACAGGACATAATGAGTTCTGCAGCTGAGGAAGTTCGGAGCTAGAGAAATCAGGTAAAATAGTGAGTCCAGTGGATTTGTAATTATAGGTAGAATAAAGGCCTTGTGCCTAGTGAGATACAAGATGTGCTAAACACAGGCAGAGCTGCGAAAAATCTACATCCTTCATTGATAGAGCCCTGAAAATGGAGACTTGTTCACACAGGGATGATGCAGGTAAAAATACAGCGCTCCCTGCTCAGGTCTCTGGGCCTCCTCTGAGCCACCAGGTGGGGGTGTTGGGAGCTGACGGGGCTTGACGGATATGGGAGAGAAACAGCTAGGACAGAGACTGTCTCAGAGCCTGTTCGTGTCAGTAAATGAGAAGCTTTGAAACCACTCCTGAGATCCATTTAAAACAACAGAAAGACACCATTCAGAGAAAGAGCCCTCTGCCAAGTGTGTCGCCCATTAAGGCTTCCTTTGTGTGGGCCTGAACAATGCGCCGTGATAACTCAGGCTGGTGAAAGAGAACAAAATTTCTGCGAGAAGTACATGACGGCGTTTTTCTGAGATGGCCTCTGTTGGATGAGCCCTCATTGAAACATGGGGTAGGGCGGGTGACTGTGATAAGTAAATGGTTTCTGGGGACAGAGTTATGTGAAGTGAAGATAAAGAGAGACGCTTTCTGAATAGCCTCCTGGCATTTGGCTATGAGAAAGATTTTTATAATGTTGCATAAGAGGGATAGAAATGGAGTGTTGAAAATGCGACTTCTTTCCAGTCTCCTCCCTCTCGGTAAAACTTTCTGAGCAATGTCATTAACACCATCAGCTTCTCTTCCTCCTCCTCCTCATCATCATTGTGGATACTGTTTTCAAGCACTTAGGATGTGCTGGGACTTCACATCCACCATCTCATGTATTACAGCCATGCAAAGTGTTATATTTATTTCTATTTTATAGGTAAGGAAACCAAGGTTCAAAGGAGCTAAGGAAATTAACATTAGTCCTATAGCACGTGGTAAAGAATTTAAAATTGCCCCAAAAGAGATGTAGTCTTCGTCCTTGGCTTCTGGGAGGTGATCTCTAGGCCTACTGCACACATGGGTAGAGCGAGATTTGAACTCTGGTGGATCTAACTCTAAGTCCTTTGATCTACAAAACACTGAGAAAAGAAATTGCAGATAATACAAATAAATAGAAAAACATATCATGCTCATGAATCGGTAGAATCAACATTGTTAAAATACTATTGTCCATACTGCCCAAAGTGATTTACAGATTCGATGCAATCCCCATCAAAATATCAGTGTCATATTTCACAGATCTAGAAAAAATAATTCTACGCTTCATTTAGAGCCAAAAAAGAGCCCGAATAGCCAAAGCAATCTTAAGAAAAAGGAATAAATCTGGAGGCATCACATTACTAGACTTAAAATTATACTACAAGGCTATAGTAACTAAAACAGCATGGTATCAAGGCTTCTTATTATACATTCTTGTAGCACGATGTTACTTCTGTCTGTGGGACTTAGGGCAGTTGTAATTTTACCTGCTCGGTTGTGTGATTATTCTTCCTTTTCTGCCTAACTCTACTGTAATGAGTAAAGGGGATCTTTCAAATAGGACAAGGATTGTATTAATATTTACCCATCACTGAGTCTCTATGCCCAGCAGAACACCAGAACCTGTTAAATATCCATAAACCTATGTTGAATGAATAAAATTGTCCCTAAAGTTACAGATGAGGCTCAGAGCACACAAGTGACTTTTCCAAGGTTGCATTGCCAGGAAGCAGCAAAGCTGGGACCAACGTCCTCTTGGCTCTGATGTCTACACTCTCTTCTCTTGGCATCCTCATGTCCTATTGAAAGGAGTGAGAAAGCTCAGAGCAGGTGCAAGAAGACCCTTGTCTAGAGCTGTTGCCATCTGACTCCAACTGAGGAGGCAGGAGCTGCAAAGAAATAATGAAAGGCTATCTATTATCCACTGGGTTTCAGAGGGAGACGCGCTTTATGAGATTATTTCCTTGGGACCAAGGATTTTGACCCCTACGTTGAGGAAGGTGTCACAGGGAATAATGCTTCTTTATGAACTACTCCTCTGGCCTTTGGGAAAGTGGAGAGTGTAGGAGAAAGGCTCTAAGTAGGGTTATAAGAGGACATTAAAAATGGCATTCTGCTGAAATCCAGGCTCTGGTTACCGCACCTCCATTTCTAAAGAGAAGAAAGGCTATTATTCATCTTTGCAAAACTCATTTTACTTTTCTGAAGGCAGTGGGATGTGATGAAAAACACAAGGGCTTTAAGGACAGAGAGGCCTGGGGTTTGGTCTCAGATGTGCTGCTTACAAGCTGTGTGACCTTTGGAAAGCTGCCTAACCTCTCTGTGCCTCAGTGTCCTTGTTGGCACTATGAGGACAATAATGTCCTAAGCTGAGACTGAAAAGCTTTATCAAAGTTAAATAAGCACAAAAATTATAACAACACTTTAATTCCACCTCCTCCCATCACCCAACACAGGGAATAAGGGAACAGATTTCTGATAACATCTTATCCAGTGGTTTTTCTCATCCTGTGATTTTTTTTTTTTCAAGATTGAAATGGTCTTTGAAGAGTTGCATTAGCTAAAATTTACAAATCAGCAGATTGAGTCCTTTCAGAAGGATGCTCGTCATAGCAGGGGACTCTAAAACAATTAATTTGGGCAGTAGAAAGAACAAAAGAAATTTATCACAGGGAGGCATGGACATTCAATTTATCAGGCTTGCTAGAGACAGGGGTGGGGGGAGACCCTGGTGGATTTGGAGTTTTCAGTGTGAAATCATTTTTAATTCTGTTTTGATGACAGCTCTCTGTATGCTTAGCACAATCCTCTGAATTTGTATTACTGTTTCTCTGCCCCGGTGCTTTGGAGTTGCCGGGAAAGTTGTGTTTCACGTGGGTGTCCCTCCGAGAAGGGAGCAGGTCTGGTAGGACGTGGAGGAACAGCTACAGCAGCTGCAGCAAATTGCTGCCCATTTGTTCTCCAGGGCTGATGCTCAGTGATGCTAGGTTTGTTCTTAAAAGTCCTCCTCAGCTTGCCCAGAAGCTGCCCTGTTATAGCCATACTTTTATTAAACCCAGACAGCAGGCGGGAGAAGAAAATCCAAGTCATAAAATGCAAGGATGCACACACTTCTCATAAAGTTACTCTTCAGACAAATTTATTTTTTTAAATACAAGAAAGAATGATCACATTTTCCCATGGCGCCATGCTGTCAAGGGCTGGGTGCTGGAATGATACCAGAGATATAGAGGACACAAACCCAGTCCTCCGAGGAGATTTTATGTCTATGTCTTTGAAAGTCTGCAAACTGTTCATGTTATTGTAAAAATAACCAGCATTTATTACTTATCATATGCCGAGACCTGTACTATGCATGTTCTCATTGAATCCCAAGCACAACCCTAAAAGCAGATACCACTGTTATCCCCACTGACAGTTAGGGAAGCCACGGTGTAATGAAGATGCGTATCTTGTCCAAGTTTTCACATCTCTCTAGTGACGGGGCTGGCACGTCAATCCATGAGCTTGGGCTGATAGTCACTCTGCTCATTACTATCTAGGATGTGGTGAGTGGTAGGAATGCTGAATACCCCAATCCCACTCGGAAACACTAAGCCCCTGGCAACTCCCTGAGTACCCAATAGCCTCCCCCTGGTAATTAATTACAGCTGAAGCACATGGCTTAGCCCAAAAGCCTTTGCAGGTCTCTCCCCACCTCCACCCTCCTCAAGCCATAATCTTGCCTCTGTTGATTGCTAGAAAATCAAATGCTGTGAGAAGAAGGAAGTCAGTAAAGATGAGTCAGAAGATCCTGATTCTGACCACCCACCCAGGATCCTGGGAGCAGGGATGGGGACATTATAAGAGGAGGGGATGATCAGAGTACAGGAAAGGGAATTGGGATTCAGAGGAGTAGAGAGATGTTAGCTCTCTACGGCAGGGACAGAGTCCTGTCCATCAAAACCCATCTTCTCTTCTTTCTGGATACAGAGATTACAACCCCCAGCCTCTCTGGCAGGTGAATCTAACTCCGGGACTGAGCTCTGACCTATGGAATGTGAGCAGCAGTGAAGGAGGTATGCCTTTTTCAGCCCTAAACCAAAAGTTTCTGTGCATAATTATCCATAGTCTTTTCTCTTCCACCAGCTGAATTTTATTGTCAAGAATGACTTTGGAATACCATATTAAAAATAGCAGAGCTTTTATTGGCCTGAGTGACAGTACGGAATAGAGCCTCCCTCACTGATTTGGAATATCTTCAGACTCTTAAATGAGAAAAAATAAACTTCTCTTGAGTTGCAACTAATATTCGGATCTATGTGTTACAGTAGCTGGCACTATCCTAAAAATACTCTATCCTTGAGGCATTAAGAGAAAACCTCACAGAAGAGAAAAATCTTAAATGGCATCTGGAAGCCCATCTAGGCTGTGTCTTGTATCCAATAGAGCTTGTATCTAATTAGAGCCCTGTATCCAATAGCTGCTCAATAAATGTGGAGGTCAACTGCAATGAAGAAAGAGTTCCAGAAAAATGAGTTCATCCCAAAGATGTGGTTATGGATCCGAGGTCTGCCGTATGATGGCATACAGGGAATGGATCACAGAAGGAAGGGAGCTCATTGTGGTCTGGAGCAATCTGGGAAACTTCCAGAAGATGCAAGTAGAAGGTACATCGCTTTAAAACCTGGCTACAAAATTATGTCATGGAGGAAAATGCAAGATGGTGAGACCTGGGTTCTGTTCTTGGCTATGTGTCTGTCTCTTTCTCTCTGTGATTCAGGCAGGACACATCCACTCTCTGAAAAGCTGTTTCTGCCTTCTTTTTACACTAGGAGGATGGACAAAAAGATGATTGTTATGAAGAGGCAGTTTGGCATAATCATCCCGTAGCTGTTTATCCCATGGGTCTATATGGAGCGTCCCTCACTGCTGTGCCTATAAAAGCCCTTGCTCCCCTAGAAGAGCCTTGGAGAGGATCTTCGTGGATCCATTACCTAAGAAACACATCCCCAAGTGTGTCTGAGGACTGACTTTACATGAAGATAAATCTCAAACTAGAAAGCCTTGTGCACCACTTGGAGAACAGTTCTGAGCACTTGGCGGTAAATGGAAGGAGAGATGGATTGGCCACTGAACTCATCCAGCCTAAAGCAGAGGGAAAGAGAGCAGGTGTTTAAAAAAATTAAAATTGAGGGGGTGACATTCAAAAGGCGAGGGCAAGAAGTCCCCAATAGAATAGCAGCACTCACCACTCAGGCAGCACAGGCAGGGTCTCTGGTGTGGATGCAGCTGTACTCCACTGGGTGGGAGGGATTAGAAGCCAAAGAATTCGGGATATCAACCTCAGATGTTCAGAGGAAGGAATGATACTTTGTCGGGCTAATATCCAAAGAGGCATTGTCCCCAAATAACTGCAACCAAGAAACATGCCCAGGAAAGGTGATCACAGACTCTCAGAGCCCAAAGGATGAGATCCTATCTGAGGATGAAATGCTATCATATCTCAGTGTTAACTTCATGACTTTGCTAAGCTCTTTGCAAATATACTATCTCATAAATCCTTTAACTATCCCATAAGGCATATACTGTTAAAATTCCCATTGTAGAGATGAGGAAACCAAGGCACAGAGAGGTTAAAAAAAAAAAAGAAAAAAGAAACTTGCCTGATGCTGCACATCTAGAAAGGGACGGAGCTGAGGGAGAATCCACAAGGTCTGACTCCGGAGCCCCAGATAAAAACAGCAATGCTACATCAGGGCAACTTGCAGAAAAGCATGCAATGGAAGAAGAGAATAAATTTGCAAATATATGCAAATGTATGCATGGGTTGATGAGAAAATTGAGGTGGAGGAAAAATAAAGATAAGGATTCATTGAAAGCCATTGGCTAAGCTTAATCTTTAAGATTTATTGCCGTTGACTACAGGGTGTAATGATTTGAGACAGGCCATGAATTAAACCGAGCTGCTTAGAGGCCAGAGTGGACCAAGCAAAACAACCAGATTCGATGCCATAAAATAAAATCCAACTAGGCGCCAAGGAGTCCTAGATCACTTTGGTTGGTATTTATTTTCCAAAGACACAAAAGAAAGCTTCAAGGGCCTTTATGCAATGAGTAGTTACTTTTTTTTTTTTTTTTTTTTTTTTGGTGGCCTACTGTGATTCCAATCAATTTTATTTCAGACTTGGTTAGATAAGCACATTGATACACAAAGAAAAGAATTATCTGGGTAACTTTGCATCCTTATTCCTCTTTTCCCTCCTCACCCCCACAAAGCCCAGTGTGCTGGAATAAAAGTTTCAGAAATCTCATTACCTCTTAGTTGAATGGCTCTTTTTAACTTTTATAATCAATTTTGACATCTACTCTTAATATTAATAGTAATTTATTTATCGCCTAATAAATGCCAGGCCCACATGCATTACTCACATGCTCTAATGTGATTTAAACAATAGACCTGATGTGGTAAATATTATGACTTGCATTTTTGCAGATGAAACGGGTCCAGGGAATTAGCAATCTGGAGGTGGAGACGGAATCCAAGCCTAGGTCAGCTGACAACTTCATCTGGGATTTTTCAGTGACAAATTTGGTGAAGGGAATAAAAAAACATCAAAGTAGCTTAAGCAATGCCACAATGTCCCTTCTTCATGTTCCTCTTTCATCTTGCCTTATTTCTGCAGCTTGTATCCATGGAAGTCACACTGCGGAGTTCAACTTTTGCTTTATAGGAGCTAGGGGTCCATAGCATGATTCCTTCCTTAGTGCAATCCTGGCAAGCTCATGAGAAATCGAGCGAACTGGTTCATTTATTAGGAGGTTCATGACAGCAAATCAGACCATTGGAGCTGATTCAAAAAAATTTAATGGATTCCAAGACTAAAAATGGACCCTCCAGGAAGGAGGGTCCCTTATCAAGCCAATATTCTCCAGGCCAGTCTTGGGCAACCGAAGCTGGTAATTTAATTAGAAGCTCTTTGGACTGTGAAAAGTGATCATTTTTCATCATGGCTTCAAGGACACCATTTTTCTGGCAGCCATCCAACCACCTTCACAGTAAACGGTCAGAAATTACCCGGAGCATACCGTATGATGTCATGGGTAGGGCATGGACTGTGCAATCAGACAGAGCTCTCTCCTCTGAAACCAGCATCTTGGCAGTGTCAAGCAACCACCCTGAACCTCACCTTCCCAATCTGTAAAGCAGGATGAATCATAATTCCTGCCTTGACTCCTTGTCATGGGAGTTCTGAATGCCATACGTGCAAGGTGTCTTGACACGTGGTAGGATCTCAGCAAAGAGTAGCAGTTACGGAGGTAACATCCACATTAGCTGGAGGAAATGCACTTTGTTTTTTAGCTAACAGTGCTCCGGCATTCACCATGTGCCGGGCACTCTTCTAAATGCTTCACGTATATTATTTCATTTACAAACTCCCAGTAACCCTTTAATGTGGGCCTATTAGTATCTCCATTTTACAGATGAGGAAACTGAGGCTCAGAGAAGATGTCTGGGGTCCCAGAGATAGCAGTGGTAGAGCCACGGCAGAGTTAACCCAATCAGGTCCCAGACTCTATGCTCTTAACTACAACACTACACCGACTCTACTGCTTAAACCTGCAGCTACTCGGAGACCAGAAAGGTAATAAGACCGAAAATTCTCTTGCTCCTTGAGATCTGCCAGGCGCCTTACACGCCCTATGTCATTAGCCCTTGTTACAAGATGAGAAAACTGAGATACCGGGAGGATAAGTAGCCTGACCCAGGTTATACAGCTAGTAAGTGAATTCAGATCTGCATCTGTCTGAGTTTAGAGCCCATGTTCTTGTCCACTCTGCTATTTTGAGTCCTAGAAAGCCTCACCTTTCTTGGGTCTCCCTCCAGGGCAGTGGAGGGACTTCTGGCCAGAGGACGAGCAGCAATGAACTCAAAAGAGCATCAGGTCATGGTCAGGGTGGGCGGCCGCCCTCTGCTGGAGGTCCGAGCAAACTCAGGGAATGACAGTGATGGGAGACACTCAGAGGCCATCCCATTCGGAACCCGGTCCACAATAAGGGAACTGAACAGAGAGGAGAAGAGATATGGTCTGATGAAACCAGTGCTGAGTCCTCCCTGGAGGTGACCTCTGTTTAAAAATATCCTCTAATATTCTGTGATAGTTATTTTCAAAAAAAGTTGTGAAATATGGGGAAAGCTTTACGTCAAAATATAATAACTGTAGCATTTTGAATAATGGTAAGAACGATGTGAACCACTTCAATGTTCCGCAGCAAGGATTGTTTAGATACATCATGGTGCGTCCAGACAACAGAATATCGTGCAGTTAATCATGATGCGGGAAATGTGTGTGACATAATGTTAAATGACAAAATCAGGACTCAAACTAATGGTGGCTAAGAGCTTGCCTTAGGGGGTGAGCTTCCGGGTGAATTGTTCATTCTGCATCCTAATTACTTTCCACACTGTCCAGTGTCCAATCAGTCGCCTGACACAGTGTCTTGAGCCTGTGCACCTGTCTCCATCTCCACTGCCAATCCCTCTGCCCAGGTGACCCGCCCCTTCCACCTGGACAACAGCAACAGCCTCCCAACTGCACTTCCAGACCTGAGGTCTGTTTCCTGCCTCAGTCCCACCTCCCATAAACAGCCAGGGTGATCTTTATAACACATGAACGTGAGCGTGATACGCCCTTGCCTGAGCCTCCCAACGGCTCCCATGGCCGTCAGGATAAAGTCGCAGCTCTGTAACGTAGCACACAACTGCTCTCGCCAGCCTGGTCTCATTTTCAGCATTTTGCACCTCTCACTCCACATTGCAGCCATGCAGAAACTTCTGGAGCCCCTCTGCCTTTCTTTCCAAGCCCTTCTTCCCGGGGACCCAGCCACGTGGCATTCCTGCTGCCTGGCACATGGCCCTTCCGTCTCTCTGCCTCCTGCTGTCTCTCCAGCCTCAGCTTGGCCATTATTCCTGCTCTGGGGCCCTCCCTGGACCCCTCTACTAAGCCAGGGTCCCTCCCCAGGGCTCCTATGCTCCCCTTTCCCCACTTACCTTACTATTCATCCTCAATTATAATCATCTGTGCTCATGCCCGCCCCTGCCACTAGAGTAACCTCCACAGGAACAGGGCCATGTCTTTCTTATATTCCAGCCCCCAGCACCGTGTACTTAGTAGGCACTCAGTAAATATTTGCTGAAGTGATGCACCAGGTAACTCAATGAGGAGGCTGGTTTGGGTTGGAAGATCTAAATTATCCAGTTATTTGAAAGGAAAATAAACCTTTGGGAAGGCTTAAATGACCCATCTCTGTTATGTAAAAGGAGCACTTCCCCTCTGTGTTATAAGGATGTAGCTCCCCCATAACCTGAAATGCATGGAAACCCCCGGGGGAGGCGGGGGGTGTGTGTCAAAGAAACACATTAAAAATTCAGATGCCCGAGCACTACCCACTGGGATTCTAATTCAGCAAGTTTGGGGTGAGGCCCAGTAATCTGAATTTATAAAGATTTCCGCAGGGGACTTTGACATCTACACCCAACTTGGAATCCCACTGAAATGCAGATAAACCCTCGCCTCCTGCTTGGCCCAAGGGAGGGACTCTAAAAGTGTTAGTTCTGCTCATTCACTTCCCTGCCAGATGAGAGCAGGCTTGGTGTTTCCTAATTCCTTTCTTCGAGGGTCCCACATTTTGTACCTATTAAGTGACACATGTGAAGTAGAACCCAGAGCTGCAAATCCAACCTTCCTTGAGCCCACTCTGAAACAGAAATGCACCCCAAGCCATCAGACTGAAGGACCTCCGATCCTGCCTGCTTATTAACGATATTACGGAGGCAGCTGGCCAACCACGTTAGTATGACAGGTCTATTTTCATATGGAAAAGAAAATTACAGAGAGGCATAAACATTTGCTAACTAGAGAGATGTTATTATAGCTCGCAAATTGCATTCAGATGTTCAGTAATACTAGAGTTAATGGATTTCTGAGAGTTCTTCGGCAAGTGAGCCCATCTAAGGAAAACCTTTCTTTTCTCCGTTTTTATGAAAAGGGTGGTACCCAGCAGCCCCGATCCAGCAGTGGGGAATCCTGAGTCTGCAAGGGCCTGGGGGCTGCAGGAGGACAGCACCCCCTCTGCTTCAGTTCAACGCAGGGCTGTCAGGGAAGCCCCTCGTCCACACACTCTGCAGGTCCGCAGGGGTTAGAAAGAAGAGAGCAGTTACTGTCTACTGAGTACTTACTATGTGTGCAGCACTGTGCCGAGCACGTTACACTCACAGCTCATTTTATCTCCCCCTGCACCTCAGGGAGTGGTATTATCTCCTTTTTATAGATAAGGAAACCGAGGCACAGGAAGTTCAGGGGTCTTCCTTAAAATCTGACAGTCAAGAAGTCCAAGAGGTAGGATTTCAACTTATACCATCCAACCTCAGAGCCCAAACTGCAAACCACCAAATTCCACGTGTGAGGCCTAAACAGTCCGGCAGGGCAGCTACCATGGTACCCATTTTACAGGTGTGTCACATCAGTCTCAAAACAACTTTTGCCTAAGAGGCAAAGTCAGGGTTTGGACCAGATTGGTATGTGCTTGCCCAGCCATTCAGTGAACATACACTGTTGAAATCCTGCTCTGTGGCCTGCTCTGAGCTGGGCAGTGAGGGACACAGAGACACCATCCCAGTCCTCGGGGACTTTAAGCTCTGGGCTGCTCCGGGACGCCCTCAGGCTTGGGAAGCCCTTGGAAAGAACATTAAGGGTGTTGCTGTTTATGGCCATTGTGCCCTCTCTCCCCTCGTTCTGCTTCCCGTGACCCCACCCGTTGGCCACCCAGCAGACTTGCTCTGGCCCACATCAAGAGGTCGATCCAAATAATCCTCCCCAGGCCACCTTCAGGGACCGCTCTCTGTACCCGAAGCCATAAGATCAAGTGATTGCCAGCATATTAGCCAGCAGGGGCTGCCGTGAGAAGATGCCAGAATGAGTGGCTTCAACAACAGAAATTTATTTTCTCACAATTCTGGAGGCTGGAAGTCCTAGATCAAGATGCCAGCAAAGTCACCTCCTGGCAAAGGCTTTCCTCCTGCCTTGTGGACAGTCACCTTCCCAATGTGTCCTCGAGTGGCAGAGAGAGAGCGAGTGCTGGTGTCTCTTCCTTTGCTATAAGGACACTGGTCCTGTGGATTGGGGCCTCACCCTCATGACTTCCTTTAACCTTAACTATCTCCTTAAAGGCCCTATCTCCAAATACAGTCTGCTGGGGGTTAGGGTCAACATATGAACTTTGGCGGGGACACAATTCAGCTTATAACAGCCACCCTACACTTCCCCCATTGTGGAAGCCATTGAACGTTAGAAGCAGAAGATTCTGGGTCATCCCACCCGCCCCCTTCTCATTTGCAGATGGAAAACCTAAGACTCATACTAGGAAGTTGCCTTATCCAGGGCCAAAAATTCAGGAAGGGCCAGAGCTGAGCCAGGAACCAGAGACAAACCTTGGTTTCACATCTAATGGGCCACACAAACTTGTCCAAATGCCTTAGCCCCTCTGAGCTGCAGTTTCCTCACCAGGGAGGTGGAAGAATTGTAGAAATACCTGTCAGAAATGTTGGGGGAGCATCTAGGGAGGACCACAAGGACGTTGCCGCTCCTCCCTTGGGGGTGAGAGCTTAGTCCCTCCAGGTCTCCATCTTTGACTGCATCCTGATGGCTAAAACAGAAACCCACGCCCCCATCTCCTTCCACTTGTGGTAGGTAGAAACTCCTGCTCTATGGCTCCTTATCATGTGAAGCTCTTATCATTTGCAGCTTACCTTATCCCAGTGTTTGGAATGATGACTTTCACTTTTATCAGCTGATGGGCCAGGTCTCCTTCCTCTATAGTGAGGAGAGAGAAGAGAAGGCAGAGTCCCAGGCTCAGACGTGGAGACCTGCCTTCTGTCACCTTGCTGTGCAGCCTTGCTTGTCCTCTCTGGGCTCTGGTCCACAGCTACCAAAGGAGCAATTTGGGATGGAGGGTGATGAAGAGCCCTTTCAGCCCTGACACTCTCGATACAGCATCTTTTAAACTGGAATGGATGAAGAGTAGTAGAGCTCCAGGTTTTGACATGTTCTTGCTGGCAAAATGGGGTGGATCGTGCTTGCCACGACTCCCGCGTGTGACGGTGAATTCCTTTAGGGATGTGATCTCGTGAGAGTCACCCTAGATTCTCCATGCCTGGTATACCTCACTTTTATTATTTTCTAAATTGACTTCTATACTTAGTTATTCCTTGCTACAGTGGGTTGAACGTCATCCTGCACAAAGACACATCCACCCGAACCTCAGAATGTGAGTTTATTTGGAATGAGGAACATTGCAGATATAATTAAGGATCTTGAGGTAAGATTATCCTGGACTAGGATGAGCCCCAAATCTAATGATGGATATCCTTAAAGAGACAAAAATGGAGAGGACACACAGAGTGTAAAACCATAAGAAGTCAGAGACAGAGATTGGAGTGATGTAGCCATAAGCCCAGGAATCCCAAGAATGACTTGCAACCACCAGAAACCAGGAAAGAGACATGGAGGTTCCAGTGGAGAATTCATTCCATGTCTCTTTCCTGGTTTCTGGTGACATGTGTTTAGCTTCCCAAAGATATTCTAAAAATCTATATATCCCTATCATTAGAAGTTTTATCTAAGCACTGTTCAGCACCTTGCTTTTTTTCTGCTGAAAAAAAATATATCATGGATGGGACTCCTTATCAGGGTATACAGAGAGCTATTTTCTCCTTCCCAAATCTTCCCAAATCCCACAATGTGTGCCATTGCATGGGTGGATTAATTATATCACCAGTCCCCTCTTGTTAGACACTTAGATTGTTTCTAGTCTGTGCTGTTATAAACGATGAACATCTTCATTCATGCACAGAAAAGAGCACATTTGTAGGAAAAACTACTCAATACTGGAACACTTGGGTCAAAGGGATGTATGCTTTTTTTTGTTTGTTTTGGCAGATATTACCAAATAGCTTTCCAAAATTTTTGCATATTTCACACTCCTTCCAACACTATGTCAAAATGCCTATTTCCCCACACCCCAGCCAAACCACATTACTGGCATTTCAATTGCCATTCTGCCTCCGTAGTGGTTTGACAGTTACTCATCTTGCCCTTATATAAATCCTTCTGTACAGAAGAGATTCCCTAAGGTGTACTAATGAAATTAAACACCTTTCATTAAATGCCAGGTTCAGGAAAAATTAGATTTTAATTCTGTTCCACCCCAGCTGTTAATTTTTTGTCACCAACCTGGGCTGCCCTCTCTAGATGGGAGTTTAGTGAGTCCCACTCAAGAGCAGAGACTTGGGTGTTATACGTACAGCATATGGCACTGAGGAAACAAGGCCAAGGACTTGGCATCACCACTGATGAAGTTGTTCCAACACAGAGCTCTGTTTGTTCATCCAGATGTGAATCATATTTTCCACTCTCATATTTTGCCCTATGTTGCTTCTCAGAAGGATAAGACTTGCATGGTCCTGGCAAGGGGTGAAGATGGAAGGTATCTGGAAAAATTATTTTATCAATATAGAATCAGTTCCTGGGGCCACATCATTCAGGATCCCCAAGGTATATGAGATTTTGAGAAAGTCTGCTGGTCCATGTTCCTGTTTCTGAAGTTAGGAAATTTCAAGTCAACCCAATTCAGCAGAAATTCAACTCAATTCAATAGAAATGTGTGATGCCCTGATGGTACGTGTTAGGCTCTGTGATACGTCCCATGAATACAGTGGTAAGCTAAAACAGACATGTGCAATCCTCAGGGGTTCCTAACCCGGGGCCTCTGTATCCTTGAGTTGGATTCAAGGAGTTTCCTTAACTCCCTAAAATTACATGCACAACTGTGCCTGTGTGTGTTCATGTTTGTGTGTGACTTACTTTCTGGGGAGAAGACCCATAGGGTTCATCCTATTGTAAAAGATTCCACCCCACCCCCCACCACCTCCACCACCACACACACAAAAAAGCTTAAGAATTGATGAATCCAGGAGTAATGGTGTATCTACCTTCACCTTGAGGACTTTGGGAGCCCTTTTAAGGATTCTTATCATCTCAGCATCCACAAGGCTCTTGCCTTTCTCCAACTACAGCACCTCCTGCCTGCTGCTTTACCCCTGGAAACCGACTCTTCCCTCCCTTAGTGGAAGTAAATACTCTTGCCATTCTTATGCTAAGTCACACAGTCATACAGTAGATGTCCACGTTTGGTGGCAAAGGAATTAAACCATTCAAAGTTCAGAAAAGAAGACAAATTTCCAAATTCTGAACTTCTATACTTGCCTTCATTCACTCACTCCTCACCCGTGCCCTCAGTGACCAGCATACGTGTCCAGGTACACACACGTCGTGACCCACTCACTGTCTTGTCCACTCACCCCTCAGGCAGCACACGCTCACTCATCCCCATTCACACTCATTCCCTCTGTCACACACTCATGCAATCATTCATTCATTCTTCAGACCCTTACCGAGTACATCTCACGTGTTTGGCACATGAGATTGTAGGGACGAATGGCCCATGTCCTCCCTTGAAGGGGAAATTTAGAGGGGAATCAGATGCTAAGACTAGAACTATAATACACTGTCTTCCACACCACAGAAAAATGATGTATTAATAGAAAGGGTCCATGCAAATTGCTGAGAAGGACCGAAGGAGCTTCACCCTTGGGAGAAATGGGGAATGCTTCACAAGGAAGTGATATTTGAGCTGGGTCTTAAAGGATAATGGGGAATTTTCCAGGCATAAGAGAGGGATAAGCATTCCATTAATAAGTAGATGAAACAGCATATGCGAGGACACGGAAGTGGGGAAATATCAGAGCATGGTTTTATTGAAGATACCAGCTTTTCCCTTCCTCGGTTATGACCTCATTCATTTTGACCTGAGAGTGTGGCTGCTTTGGGGAGAAGAGCTCAGCTAACGAGCCTACAGGAAATTCTGCAGCTCTTGGTGACACATCTGCTGCAGAGGCAGAGCACCAACAGCCAAGCTGTTTGCTTCCCTCAACATTACGTTGATTGCTCTCTAGATGCTACTTTTGCGTGATGAACTCGCTTCAGAAGCACATTTGGCCTTCAGTGGTGACAAAAGCCCTGCCTGCGAGTGACTGATTTATAGTGAATGAAATAATCTCTTTCCATCTTCAGGACTTAGTTTACGGGACTCCTGCCATGATTGAGTGCCTGAATTTCTAGTCTTTTCCACGACCCTGCATTTCCTCCTGCCTGTGGCTCCCGTTGGGCAGGGGAAGGAAAAAGGAAGCTTCATAAACAGAAATTGAATTTAGAAAAGGTGAAATGAAAGCTGCTTTACAAACATATGGAATGAAAATATCTGGGACTCAACCCTCTTGACCTGTACAACCTTATCTGACTAGGTCAATTATCAGGTCCAGGAAACTTTGAACCGAAAGTCACTCAAACCCTAACTCCAAATGGCTTAAAAATAAAGATACTTATTATCTCCCATGGAGAATCATAAAGTAGTAAAAACCTCACAGCTGGTCGATTCACCTGTTCAATGACATCCTAGAGAACTGGATGTTTCTCCTCCCTCTGCTCAACTGATCTCAGCTTTAGATTCATCCTCGGGCTGTCACAAGGTGGCTGCAGCAGTTCCAGGCATCACAAGCAAACATGACAATGCCTAGAAAAAATGGACAGCCCATATCTTCTTAGAGGAAAGCATACAATTTTCCCAGAATGCCTTCAGTAAGCCCTCATAGCCTCATTGGCCACAGCTGGGTCACATACCCACTTCTAAACCAATCACTGGCAAGGAGACTCAGGCCCACATGGAGTGGGGTCTCCTCCCCATGAGGAACTTGTCTACAGGGGAGGGGTGGCTACCTGAGTAATATCGGGATTCTGTAAATAAAAAAGAGGGCGAATGGTGTCAGCTTCCTCCTTCGCATCCCTAGCAGATCATACCTCGCCTATAGCAGCCCCCATCCTGACGCAGCGAAGAAATCTGCCTACTCCTCCATCTCCCTCACGAGACAGAGCTCTGTGCAAGCAGGATTTTTTCCACCTTGGTGCCAGGCACTGTTCTGGGCACTGGAAGATCCAATAATGAATGAACAAAGCCCCTGTTCTTCAATGCTTACATTCTGGTAGGAGAGACAAAAATAAACAGAGAAATCAATGTGCAGTATAACATCAGCAGTGGTATGTCCTATGAACAGAAATAAAGCAAGAAAAGGTGATTAGGCGTGGTCATCGTGCTTCTGTAGAAAGTCTGGTCTAGGAAGGCCTCTCCAATAAAGTTACATTTGAACAGAGAGCTGGAGGAGGCAAAGGAGGAAGCCCGTGCCGTGCGGTCTAAGTGAAGTGCTCTCCGGCGCTGGCAGACAGCAGGTGCAGAAACCCAGAGCATGATTGCCTTGTTTAAGGGGAAATAAGAAGTCCGGTGCAGCTGCTGAAAAAATGAGTAGGGGTGAGTTTAATGCTGCCTCATAGAAACACAATGTGATCACAAATATAACTTAAATTTTTTTTCTAGTAGCCACACTTTTAAAAATCAGGTGAAAATTAGTTTGGGGAATGTATTTTAGTAAGCCTAATCAAAATATTGTTATTTTTAACAGTAACAATATAAAAGAAAATTAATGGGCTGATTCATATTGTTTTTTCATACTGTCTTCAAATACTTGAAACACAGGAATATATACCCAGTGTGTATTTCACACTCACAATGTATCTGAGTTCCAATTAGCCGTGTTTTTAAGTGCTCAGTAGCCATATGTGGGTGGTGTGAATTGAGATCAGATTGAACCTAGCCGTCAGGTTTTTATTCTTTGGGTTTTTTTTTCTTAAAAAGATGGGAAGCCACTGGAGAGTTTTGGGCAGGAGTGTGGCTTCCTTGCATTTGTTTTAAAAAGGATTGCTGTGGCTTTTAGGGGAGATTTTTCTTCTGTGGGCATCAAAGGAGGAAGCAGAGAGACCAGTTTAAGAGGCACCACTTGAGTGGCAGCAAGCATCAGGAAATAACCCAGCCCCCAAACGCAGAGGTGTCTAGATTCACAGCTGGGATGCGTTCCCCTCGGTTCACTCCCGTTGCATTCCTCCATCTGCACTGGCGGGGCTGGCCTCACGCAGATGGAATTTCCATGAGGGAGGCTGGCCTGCCCGTCATTTGCTCAGCTGTCTTCATCTCAGAGTCTTCATTTGCCTTCCCATAAAGGAAATCACAAGTGGTAATTACTTCAATTTGTGCAGAGCATAAAAAACCAGACCAAACTCTGCAATGGTGGTGGACACCACCATCAGGCATTTTTAGCTTACGGATCTTGCCCGCCACTGAAATTGCCTGCTGAAGTCCCGACCAGACACTCCTCAACCTGCAGATGAGTTAAGTTTCTATCAAGCTCTCTGTCCCTAGGTCCTAAGACCCTGGGCCCGTGACAGATGCAAACCCATTAAAATAAAACCAAGTTCTGTGTACTGACCCCTCTCGTCCTGTTCTGTGCCATAGAAGTATTATTCAAACATGCTTACATGTTGATCTTCTTCTTTATATCATTAATGAGGCACGAGTCACCTTCATAAGTAAACCATGACGCCTAGACGTTAAACGTCCCCACACAATTCTCATGCCATCAGCTGGTGCTGGGCAGAGGGGACCTACTTTTGCTCCGGTGGGTAGCTTTGTTTATTTCTAGCCATGCCCATGTTTCTAAGGTAAACTGTTTATAAAACAAACAAGGACAGATTAGAGTGATCCTAAACCAGCATTGATTGGCCGTCCCCATACCTTCTCCTTCAAAGGAGCCCCGGGGGCAGCTCTGAAGTCCTGTTGTTATTGTCAAATGTTTCCAAAACTTCAGGCATTCATGTGCTACCCTCACAATTTTCGAACAGCTTTACTGAGGTTTTATTTACATACCATAATATCATTTTAAGTGTACTATTTAGTGATTTTCAGTAGATTTGCAGAGTTGTACAACCATCACCACAAATTAATTTTAGCACATTTTCATCGCCCCAAAAAGAACCCTCATGCCCAGTTCCCCTGTCCCACCCCTAGTCCTGGGCAATCACCAATTTTTTTTAT